>NC_052505.1:3776483-4133983 GCF_014356525.2 Nilaparvata lugens
ATATAATTTTAATAGAAATGATTGGAAAGATGAGATTAAAACTGTCCTATTCCTCTTTTAAATTTTAATTTTGACTAAAAATTCCAAAAATTGGTTATTGGTGGTTAATATTTTCATAACCTCAATTCATTTTGAGATGAGTACAATTTTCAGTCAAAAAAATATTTAACCAAAAAATCTGTAGGTCAATTGAAACAAATATTAAAAACTATCTAAATATCATTAAACACTGATATAATAGAGAATTATTTAAATAATATTTATTTATGGATTTGATCCTCTGTAGAGATTATCCATAGAGGTTAAATCCGTATCAAATCAAAGATGGACGCCGTTCTGTATCTCTGTATCACCCTGACGTCATTCTGTATCACTTGAACCAAAAATTTAACATTGAAGAGATAGGAAAATCAAAAACCAATACCAGGGTATCAGAAGGACATAGGAGGTAAAAATGCAACGCGTGCTTGCAACGTAACTGACCTCGATGGAGACGGATTTTGGTAACCAGCTGTACCACTACACACCGCAAAATAATAATGAAAAAATAATTAAGTATTAACAATTGATACGTTCAAATAGAATATTTAAATTATTTCTCTGATGTATCAAATTATCCTGTTTATTGGAAGCACTATTAAACGGTGTACACACGTACGTTTGCCTCGGGTGAGCATACGTGTATGGGCTTGCATTCGCACGTGTGGACACTGTTCGCTGAGGCATGTGGGCGAACCGGAACCCTGTCGGTATTTTGGCGTGCTCAAAGGCGCCTCGGGCGAGCATTGAATGTACGTGTGGACGCGATTTTGCCATACGGGTGAGGCAAAACGTAAACATTGAAGGCGTCATAACCTAATTCCAATGAATTAGGTTAATGAATGACAAATCAAATTGTGATCCAATAACTAGTGAACTGCATAATTTAAGTGAAAAAAGCTTCTCTACAGGGTTCCTACAAGGAAGTACAGCTCAAATATTATTTTACTGTGGCTATCAAATCATCTTGTGTTTGTTTCATGTTATCAATCAGAGTTGTTAATTAAAATTGTAATCTTCAATATGATATTATACGTTTTAGATAGCTAGGCTATCTATAGAGAGATTTATACAAACTTTGAACTAGTATTCCCTTGAAGGTAAATCTTGAATGTAATCTTTTGGAGAATCTTGTTTTGTCATGTGTATGAGCATAGTTAGTTTAAAATGGGCAGCAATTTAGTATTTGATTCAGTTTATGGCTAATTTTCTTAAAGAAGACTGTCAATTTTGTGAGACAGTGTTAAGTGCTTTGATTAGGACATCAAAACTTCTGGAATTATTGTAGAATTTTTCTTTTTTTGAGATTATGAATAGATATTGGAAACCAACAAATGAATCGCCTAATGCCAAGAATCTCAAAGTTAGAGCCAATCGTTCTTGTGGAGTTATTGCTCCCCTCATGATGATATCATTTTTTGTTTAGATAACTAGTTGAATTAGATTCAGTATATTAACAACATAATGTTTTGACAACCTAAGAAAGATTGAATTGTCAATCTTATGTCATGTAGCAATTTATTTCCTTACTTCAACCTACAATCGTTCAACCCACCAACATCGTTTGTCAAGTTTTATTTTTGATTTTATTATATAAGTCATTGAAATAAAATGATACTGCTGCAATTTGTGATAACTATCTTCAATGATGGAATGACGCCATTGTTGTCATGTTGTGGAAAATCTACATTGACCATGTCTTCGTGTCGTCTGCAAATCAGTTAGCTTTTTGAATGCTGAGGCATACGTGGATCGCGTCCACAAGGACGTACAGTGAATGTTGAGGCATATGTACATACGATTGTTCGCGCGAATCTGTACGGACGTGTGTACAAGGCTTTAACGCAATTCAAAAACGGTGTACACACGTACGTTTGCCTCGGGTGAGCATACGTGTATGGGCTTGCATTCGCACGTGTGGACACTGTTCGCTGAGGCATGTGGGCGAACCGGAACCCTGTCGGTATTTTGGCGTGCTCAAAGGCGCCTCGGGCGAGCATTGAATGTACGTGTGGACGCGATTTTGCCATACGGGTGAGGCAAAACGTAAACATTGAAGGCGTCATAACCTAATTACAATGAATTAGGTTAATGAATGACAAATCAAATTGTGATCCAATAACTAATTGTAAATTGTAGGATTTTTGTAATTTTGTAGGATATGTGGATTGTCAAATATTTAAATAGAAACATGCATGGAATATATAATTTGTATCATGATTAACAAATTTAGAACTGCATAATTTAAGTGAAAAAAGCTTCTCTAAAGGGCTCCTACAAGAAAGTATAGCTCAAATATTATTTTACTGTGACTATCAAATCATCTTGTGTTTGTTTCATGTTATCAATCAGAGTTGTTAATTGAAATTGTAATCTTCAATATGATATTATATGTTTTAGATAGCTAGGCTATCTATAGAGAGATTTATTCAAACTTTGAACTAGTATTCCCTTAAAGGTAGATCTTGAAGCTAATCTTTTGGAGAATCTTGTTTTGTCATGTGTATGAGCAGAGTTAGTTTAAAATGGGCAGCAACTTAGTATTTGATTCAATTTATGGCTAATTTCCTTAAAGAAGACTGTCAATTTTCTGAGACAGTGTTAAGTGCTTTGATTAGGTCATCAAAACTTCTGGAATTATTGTAGAAATTTTCTTTTTTTGAGATTCAGAATAGATATTGGAAACCAACAAATGAATCGCCTAATGTCAAGAATCTCAAAGTTGGAGCCAATCGTTCTTGTGGAGTTATTGATTCCCTCATGATGATATCATTATTGTTTAGATAACTAGTTGAATTAGATTCAGTATATTAACAAGATAATTTTTTGACAACATAATAAAGTTTGAACTGTCAATCTTATGTCATGTAGCAATTTATTTCCTTACTTCAACCTACAATCGTTCAACCCACCAACATCGTTTGTCAAGTTTTATTTTTGATTTTATTATATAAGTCATTGAAATAAAATGATACTGCTGCAATTTGTGATAAATATCTTCAATGATGGAATGACGCCATTGTTGTCATGTGGAAAATCTACATCTACCATGTCTTCGTGTCGTCTGCAAATCAGATAGTTTTTTGAATGCCGAGGCATACGTGGATCGCGTCCACAAGGACGTACAGTGAATGTTGAGGCATATGCACATACGATTGTTCGCGCGAATCTGTACGGACGTGTGTACAAGGCTTAGTTGAAAAAATAATGAGCATCAAACAGCTGATTAGCTTGAACAGCAGGTAGCCAGCCGTACCACTACACAACGCAAAAAAATAATAGAAAATAATTAAGTATATCTATCATCAAAATAGAATTATGATATTCAAATGATGATTTTAAAAGTTTCAAATATATTCTCTAGTTGATTTATACCATTATTCATTGAAAAGTTGGGAATATATATAAGTACTTCTGATTGATGCATTTGGAGAAAATATCGACATTCAATGGTTCTCAAATGATTTTTTATAGATAAGGAATTTTATAACTATAGATTGATGTCTTGATTACGTTTGAAAGAATGATTCATAAAAAGATTCACTCTTCATTCTTCATTATTCAAAAGGTTTTGAAACATCATTATCAAGATGGCTCACCGGCAAATTCAAACTAGGTTATCAACCGGCAAATTCAAAAGCTACCTACTAACTACGGTATATAATTATTATATTGAAAATCGAAATAAATGGAGAAAAGTTATTCACTTGTTCTGGCTTGAAATATTTCTAAAATATTCAACAAGAAGTCTTTCAAAAGTAAGTTATTGAGGTAACATTGCTAAGGAATAGGCTACATTGAGAATATGATTCAAATTTTTCTTTGAAGCTATAAAATAGCTCTTTACTCTTGACTTTAGTTAGTAATTAGAACTTGTTACTCAACAGTCAATTTGATATTATACAAAAAAGGTCCTCATGCGTACAAAGCTACTATGAAGCTAACAAAAGTTAGAGATATAAAAACTAGGGAAAATTCTACTAGAGATGCGGTCCTGCTTTTTTTGAAGCATTAAATCTCTCAGTATGATTTTATTAATTGCAGTGACAAAATTTTCAACTACGGTATATGATGATGAGAAAAATTTTATATTCTACAACAACGTTTGCTACAAAATAAGGCTCTGATGAACCGTTCAATAGTTATGGTTAAATTACTGGAACATCATCCCATTATCTCACATAGCCCATAGGCCATCATGAAAATGAAACAGATCAGATTCTCAAAGGAAAATCTATCAGGAAAGCGAGCTGTACTTCAGCAACTTCTTCTGAAATACTTGAAGAAACAAATCTATAGTCCTCAGTCACCGCTATAGTAGCATAACAGCTAATACAGAAAAATCTAATAATTTAATCAGTTATTAAACAAATTTCGTTCAACTAGATCTTATTTTGAGCAGAATTTACAGCTATTATATTTTTGATTATAGTGAATTTTCTTGTATAATTTACTAGGTACTGATCTTCAGTTTACTTGGACTGAGTTTTTGAAATCAGGTTAACTCTTTATTCTTGTTCTTTGAAAAAAAAATCTTTTATACTAAAAACTATAATAAATCTGATTAAGAAAGTAAGCATTTTTATTGATTTCTTTCTCATTCCATAGTTAATAATCCCTCTTGGTAACTTAGTGAAAAATTACTTTATAGAGTTGTTTGTACGTCAGCTAGTTTAATCTGTTATTTTTGACTAAGTTCTTATTTTAGACTATATAATTGTCAAGTATTCTATCAAGTAAACTTGTCAATTGTTCAATGAATCTTTTCTTATCTTCTGCCATTTACACAAACAGACCCATACTTGTGGGTCAAGTGGAAGAGGGGGGCTCTTATTGCCTCAACTTCGCCCACATCATTTGTAATGTTATAAAATGAAAATAAAAGACATTTATCTATCACTTGTTGAGTCAACCTCTTTCCATAGTTCGAATATCAACCGAATCTGGCACATTCGCATTTTTCATAAAATCCATGGTTTATCTAATTTTTTTTGTGAAAAATCAAAATCGCTCTAACTTCGTGACCTTATGCTCTTTGATGAGAGGAACATGAATCTGGAATCCGATTTGCAAAATTCCTCACCGTTTGAAAATTTGCAAATTTTACGTTTGAAGCTGCATAACTGACCCTGTATAGTAGCTGGGGGTGCCAAATTTGGCTCAGACATTTCTCAGATAAAGCTTCATCTATGGTGCAAATTTCAGCCAAACCTGAGATACTTTTTTCTTTACTGTTTTAAAACGCACGATGAAACATAAACAATCTATACCATAGGGTTATCTTCTTATGATATCTTTTTTCTATGATAATAATCACCATACTGAATTCTAACGATTTAAAAGCCGTTTTCACAGTACCTACCAGTTTGAACCAAATGTCGGCTTAATATGAATTAAATCCATGTTAAGTTCAATTGATATTAAAACACACCAGCTGATCCAATTCGGTTCAAGCTTTCACCGAGAAAACTGCACTTGGTGGGCAAGTAAATAATCGAAATAATATCATTTGAATCTTTCAAATTGAGAAATTTATTAAATAGTTGGATATCAATCATATTTCATAACACAAATTAAGGTACTTATCAGGTAACCGTTTATATTTTCAAAAGGCATAGTCTCTCTGTAACAGTAGACTATATTAATTCAAAACAATCAACTTGGAATTGAAACAATGTTGAAATTATTGGCCCGCTCGCCGAAGCGGCTCAGTTTGCCCCAACTGAAACAGATAATATAAAAGACACTGCGGTCAATTACTGAAACAAATCCGAATCAATGTATTTGCCTTTTGAACAAAACAATATAGACATTTTAGACACGGCTGAAGTATGACAGTCGTGAGGCCCATTAGTAGCTATCAAAAAATCAATTACAAAGTTATAATTTTTAAAATTATAACAAAGTTTATATTTACAAAGTTAGTTGTAATTTTTTGTAGCATAGGCTACATTCACTTTTCAGGTGTTGGATTGCATAAATGCATAGTGGAAAGTTCTATTCTTGTAGCAATTCATTTTCGGAAAATTATGCCATACTAAAAATTCTACTGGGAACGGATATGGGTATACCAGATACTCATATGAGAGACTACATTGAGTCCATAATCCATCTTGACTGAGACTCTGAGTCAGTAATGTTATATGACAATATTATATTTATTTGTTTGAGAATGTTAATTTTCTATTTTATAACAAAGTTATATAATTTTTTGTAACTTTTGTGATATAAAATTGTTTTATAACAGTTAAATAGTATAAACAAGGCTTAATCAAAACACTGATTCTTCAAAATTGATAGTATTTTTTCTTTTTTGCCTCCTTTCAATGCTGATTCCTGAGGTATGGAAGTATTGCAGCATTTCAAACTATTATTGGGTGATTCAAAATGTTATATTCATTATTTAAGTTTCATCCAATTCAAATACTTGGTTCATCAATCAAATAATCAAGTTGTACAACTCTTAACGGGAGAAAATAATGGTTTTCGGCATAATATTATGCCTGTTATTTCAATAACCATCAAAGTTACTACCTCTTACTAGTTTTATTGGATTTATCAGCAAACTTTACATAAGATCCAATCATTTATATACCGAAATAAGCTACCAAAAAATATACGAGCTTAGTGTGCCACAATCTGTTATCCGTCCCAGTGTGAAAGAGTGAACAGGACCGAGTGCGAGGGAATGAGTAGCAGACGAAGCAGACGATGACGTAGTAATCAGTGGATCCTCAGTTAGCCAGTTCCAGACTTAGCCATTTCTGTCGACTGCTGTTGAAAAGAGGGAGAGTCAGTGAATTCTCAGTCAACGAATTCCGGTTGATGCAGAAACAGCCACTTCCAAAGTTAGTCAATTCCGATCAGCGCAGTTAAGTTTCATACGGCAGATTTAACATTGAGTCAGCGAGTCCCGAGTTAGCCAATTCTAGCGACCCCTTATTCAATCATTTGAAAGTGATTTCAAATGATTTTCAAGTAGTTTATAAATCACAATTTTGCTCACTTAAAGCATTGTAAATCATTGTACAATCATTTAAAAGTGCTTGAAAGTGATTTAAAATTACATTTCAAAGTACTTTAAACTGATTATTTTGCTGCTTGGAATTGGAAAAAGATCATCCCTGGAGTTGGTAGCATTGTGATCTATGCATGAAGTTTCTCTTGCTTAATCCAGAGTCTGAGCCCATGCTCGCTTAGAAGATCGCAGTAGTCATTCAATTGATGATGTGGCCGAATTTTTCATAATATTCACTGTAAACAATCCGGTTACCTATTCAATTACTTGTTTCAAAATTACATCATTAGACAGCAATTCAAATTAATATTTCTCAAACTAAGACTTTATCACAATGATTCATAATTAATATTTGAACAAGAATTTGCTAACTCAGTCTACAATTTAATCTGGTCAAACTCTTGGTGAATTTATCTGGTCAAACTATTCGAGCTATTTTCCATACTATACATGCTTTTTAAAAGTTAAAATTATAAAGTTTAATCTTCTTTAATACCAAGTGGGACAATTAAATGGGATTTTTCACATGTTTTATAAATTTTTCACGAAGACAAGTCTGTCAACCAGGATAGCTTTTAGAGAAAGTCTTTACTGTCGAATGGGGGAAAAATATTAGCATAATTTTGAAACTGGAATTGAGATGAAATAATTATTTTAGAAATTGTTATTGCTCGGGGATTCGTCTTACTCCGTATACTTTTAACTGAATCAGCTAATTGAAGTTCAAATCAATGATAACGGGTGCGGCAAAGAGGAAGGACAGTTTTAAAAAGTCATAAAATAGTAAATTTTCAATCAAAAACAAATTTATTGATGCAATCAGGTTCGCAAGGGAATACTATTTGAGACAGTCAAGTGTGGAAAATTAACTATTTTATGACTCTTTTAAAACCGTCCGATCTCTCTGCCGCACTCAGTACCATTGATTTGGACTTCAATTAGCTGATTTCTGTTTAGAGTATACTGAGTGAGGCAACTTATAAAATATAAATCAGCCTAATTTATTTAAAAACTCTCTCAACAAATCATTTCTCACAGACTGGATTCTGTTGCTTTCTTTAATAGCCAGCGGTTGCATTCTTTAACTCATTCACCCTTTCTTCTTCCAACTTGAGTGCATCTCTTCGTTGCCTTTCCAAGCGTATCCGCCGTGTATTTTGGAATTTTGTTCTTTTTGGTTGCACATCATCTTCTTGAGACAAATTGTTGTGTGCTCTTTTATTAGGTGGTGATGAAGGTTGGGGGGGGGGAATTGCTGGGGTTGATGGTGTAAGGACTGTGAATGTTTTAGATTTTATTTTATTTTATTTATTTATTCATAGACAATAGATACAATGCAGGTAAAAACAACAGGCATGTAGATGATGATGATGTAGTTGGGTGAGTCTGTCGGTCTATGGATGCAGCATGAGGGGAAGATAGAAAGGGTGATGAGGAAATTAAGACCTATCCAGGTTGACAGACTTGTCCTCATGAAAAATTTCTAGAAACATTTCAAAAAATTCCCACTTAATCGCACCTCTCCTGTCTTGTTTTGATTGTCCATTATCTGTGTAAAAGTTCTTTTCAAATTCCGAAATTTGTTGTCGACCATGTCATGGGTCACCGAAGTGTGCCCAAGAGCATGGAATTCTCCGGCAATGTCCCTCCAAAGGTTATTTTTCTTCTGTTTTGGATCGCGAAACTGCGCTTTTCTTCTCTTATACCCTGCTAGAAGCAGGGTAATCTTTTCATGCGTCCATCTGAATTCTGGAGAACCTGAAATAAATACAAATGGTGAGTTTTCAAATTGGATAGAAGTTTACATTTAAAACAAGTCATCAATGGGCCTTACAACTGTCATATTTCAGCCAGGACCGACAGTGGTTCTATACAAAGTAACAATGGTTAGTGTCCAGTGCTGCATTTTCCACTAGATCCACGCCTTGAATGTAAAATTTAAGATGTGTAACGCAGTTTTCCAATTTTTCAAACTAAATTGCAAATATAGGCTATAACTTTACTAGTTTCAAATTTTGACACAGTATCCAGCTCTGCTGGTTAAAGACAAAGCAATCAAGTCTCAATTAAGTAGCTCACACAACAATTAAGTGGAGAATATGAGACGGTAAGAGTTTTAAGAAATGTTTGAAATAATCTTCGTTTGTTAATAATAATAATAATAATAATATAATAATAAAAGACTTATATAATAATAAATTTATTGTTAATACTCGGTTGCAGAGTCCTAACATAAGTTATGTACGTGTAGTCAAAACAATCTTAAAACTTACAATTCTATCTACAAGGTTTAAAAACTGGCCGGGGGGGGGGGAGGTCCCCCAGACCCGCCTTGACTTAGAGGGTATTTTCTACCCCCCAAGCTCATTGGTCTGCTCTTTCTAAGCTGAACATGTATTTTGGTCCTTGAGTTGCCAATGGCTTTCACTTGTTTCTCTATTAAATGAAATCATCATACCTTTGCTCGAATCTTCAACACCACCCGTGGACCCAGCAACACCCTGCACCTCCAGGTTTCCAACATTTTCCTTAAAAAATGTTTTCACATTCTCAGGACCTAGAGAAAAATAATTTTCATCAGCTAATGATAAGATTTTATTAGAATAGCCTTCACCCAAAAAACATTAGCCATAAGTTGTGTTGTGAAAGAAATAAAATAATAGAACCTATATAAGTTTAATATTTATTAATAATAATTAATATTATTTCACCCAAAAAACATTCAAGATTTTTTTATTGCAGAAAACATTTATACAAATGCATAGCATCGTCATAGATTAAACATGGTAAATAAATTAGCCATAAGCTGTGTTGTAAAAGAAATAGAACTCATATAGACCTATATGAGTTTAAGTTTAATATTTATCAATAATAATTAATATTATTTAAAATGGAATAAAACAGTTTTATTTAATATTAAGATGTTATTAATGGTCACAGTCCATGTCTTACCATGGGTTTTAAAATAATAAAATAGGTTTAACAGACTATAGCCTCACTTAACCCCATTTATAGGCCTACATTGTTAACCATAAAAAATAACATGATACTGAAAAACATAGAGATATCTTGTGTAAGAGATAAAAAACAATGTACTACTTACTTGACTTCAAGTAATCATGTAATTCTCTGGTTCCAATAACATTATAATAGAGTCCATTCGATTCATAAAGAACTTCAAATTCATCCATGATGTTTGTTTATGTTCAGAAAGAACAGAAAAAGTAATCGGTGGAAAAAAGCGATGAACAGATCAGTTAATGAACCGGATGTGACGTAATTTTTTTCCTGATCAGTTAGAACGATCAGTGCTTCGTTCAGAGCCACGTTCACTCACCGATTTCATCGTTGACTCACCGATTAGTGGCTTTGAACTCAACCATTGTGGAGTTACAAATTTTCTAAATAAAGAGAAGTTGAATTTTTGAACATTAGTTCAGCTGTCTTTGACAAAGGGAGAAGTATTGCAAGACTGTACCGTCAAACCGGCTAACTTGGGACAGTTTAACCCCTTCCCTCTAATTCCAACTTACCAGCTGTCTGTGCAATAAATTCATTCCAAGTTCTGGCATTGTGGATTTGATGGAAACACATAATTTAAAATATTTAATAACGTTTTGAACAGCTAAGATACTTTTTTAACAGTCATAACAAACTACTATCACTAACCTAGAAATTGAGCCTTTAATAACTTCTATTGTGAACACTCAATTATTGAACACAATTATTTTATCTATTATTCATTTATTTTACAGTTAAAGTATTTTTATTATGAATATGAAACATATTATTCTAAATCTAATGTCACAAGTTAGCCTTCAACCACTCAATTGTCTTATTTCAGGCAAATTATATTGGTGTCCCAAAGTTACCCAACCCCTGCGGGTAACTTGGGACACCATATTTTTCATTTTTTTCAGAACAGGTTGGAATACTAATGAAATTGGATGTATATATTCAAAGTATTATTAAAGACCTAAGTTTTGAGCACAAGAGAAATAAACTATTAAAATAATAATGGAACTGAATGTCAAGTCAAAGTTGAAAACTGTCCCAAGTTAGCCGGTTTGACGGTACATATATAATGAAACACCAGACGCATCATTGTGATAAGCATTTATTACAATTTTATATAATATATGTAGCACGATGAGAGAATCAAAATTAACAAAGTCAATTGTATAAAGTTATAATATGAATAATTCAACTAATTGGTGATATTGGAATACTATCCAGTTTTGCAACACTTTGAAATCTGATAACTCAAATATTTGACAATATTTATTCTAAAAAGATGTATGAAACAACAGTTCACTTCCTTTGAACTTAGAATCAGACCTTGACAGTTACTAAAAGAACATAATACATCGTTTTAGGAATTCAATTGAAAATTTCTGCTGTGAAAGAGCAGACCTCGAAAACCTCAAGGTAAAAGTAGAAAGTGATAGAAATTATCACTTTTTGAGAGTCCATTTATTTGCGTATGAATGCACAATATTCATGATTTTCTCTACATTAAACGTAGAAATACTGGAAAATAATAAATAATTTTTCTTATTCCGCAACACTCGTACATTAATGTTATAAGAGAAAAACATAATTTCCTTCGAACTGCAAACATCAAACTCTAAAAAACGGGGTGCTGCAGCTTTGTCAAGCACATAATATTGTACTTTTAATATCACTTTTTGAGAGTCCATTTATTTGCGTATGAATGCACAATATTCATGATTCTCTCTACATTAAACGTAGAAATACTGGAAAATGATAAATAATTTTTCTTATTCCGCAACACTCGTACATTAATGTTATAAGAGAAAAACATAATTTCCTTCGAACTGCAAACATCAAACTCTAAAAAACGGGGTGCTGCAGCTTTGTCAAGCACATAATATTGTACATGAGTTGTAAAACGAAGAGAAATACTATAGTTTCAACATCAATATCAAATATAAAACAAAATATTGAATAAGATGGAAGAGCTATTCAAAATCTGGCCGTTGTTCAGTGACATAGAAAAATTCCTAATGGGATTTCAACTACTGTAATAGGAGTACATTTTTTCAAAAAAGTTAGAAAAAATAACTTTAAGTAATCAACTGCAAGGAATTCCATCAGATTCTAAAAAGTTGAATACAGTAAAAGTACGGATGCTCGATGATATTAGAATAAGCTTTGAAATCATCTCTGCATGTAGGTATTTCACTCTACATTCCATTTTTCTCTCAAATAACTAAACTGTAAAAGTATTCATTTAGTTTTCATCGAAAACAGTTCAGTATTCTCATTATCTAAACACTAGAATACGGTACACATTTTTTCTTGAAAATCATTGCTATATACATTGAAATAAACGTAAGTTTCGTTTCTCCAAGAAGGCGATGAAGTTGTCAAGCCCCGGTATTAATGCAAAGCGGTTTTCATTCGAATAAATAATTATGTGGTGGCAGATGGCAGATGGCAGATGACAGATGGAAGATGGCAGCCAATAGTCGATGCAGCAATGCATCAATACTCCGATTCATCCGGCCGACCTGAGCAGAACACAACACAACATAGCTTTAGAAACAGAACAGGCACAATAGTTACAACTAATATTGAAATTCGAAGGTCAGTGTCTCTGATTCCCAGATGGAAATTCTTTTAATTTACAGCAAATGCTTTCAGAAAAAAATTAATTACTTCCAAAGGCCTTACCAAGGTTGCGAAAACCCTGTTAAATTGTAATCAATCAAATGAGATACGAGAACCAATCAGAGAAGCCCTCTTTTAGAAATATACCCAATAAGTCTTACATCAGTTGAGGAAAACCTTTAAAAATTGTCTAAAGGTTTCCAGAGGATATGATCTTCAGTATTTGGTTTAAAAAAATTGATGAATTGCTTCCTAAAGTCTTGTAATAGTTGAGAAAAACCTTTAAAAAATTGTCTAAAGGTTTCCAGAGGATATGATCTTCAGTATTTGGTATAAAATAATTGATGAATTGCTTCCTAAAGTCTTGTAATAGTTGAGAAAAATCTTTGAAAAATTGTCTTAAGGTTTCCAGAGGATATGATTTTCAGCATTTGCGTATTTTACTCTGATAAAAAATGGGAATACCACATTGTTTTATGATTTTCAGTATTTGGTTTTAAAATGATGAATTGCCTCCTAAAGTCTTGTAATAGTTGAGAAAAACCTTTAAAAATTGTCTGAAGGTTTCCAGAGGATATGATCTTCAGTATTTGGTTTAAAAAAATTGATGAATTGCTTCCTAAAGTATTGTAATAGTTGAGAAAAATCTTTGAAAAATTGTCTTAAGGTTTCCAGAGGATATGATTTTCAGCATTTGCGTATTTTACTCTGATAAAAAATGGGAATACCACATAAAAATTTCAAAACTTTAAACTTGCTTCTGCTCTGCATTATCACAAATTACTATATAACTTTGATTACAGTTGACACAATTCCCTTTTCATAATTGATTGAAAGGTGAAAGATTGGAGGTAAAATAGCCTTCATCTGTCAAATTAGGTAGGTATAAAATTTGTGATAAACAAGTAATGCGGAATATATTCATCAAACCAACAATAAATTTCAGAGTGTGACATCTTACTTACGAAAACAATATTGAAACATAAAACGAGCAAAATATTTTGATTGAAGCATGCTGTTAAATAACGAACTAGCGGGAAATTACTATCAATCAAGCGGAAAATACTATTCATATTTTAATTCTAGGTTATGCAGCCACAAACTTTTCAAAGTTGACAATTTAGTTATTATTCACCTACTAAAAGAATCAGGCATTCAAAACTTCAATCCCAAAAGCAGTACCTATTATATTAATATTGGGAATTTTGTTAGTGATTGGTATCTAATAATTTAATATCAATTCGCCAGTATCGTATAAGAAAGCATTTCAAATAAGCGTTCTGCAGCATTGTCTCAACTAATATATTATTACAACACACAGTACCGGTTGCACAAAAGCCGGTTGAATTTTAAACGTGATTAATTTCACAAGAACCAAACAGATAAGGCCTTTTTAATAAGACGGCTTCTCTGATCGATTCTCGTGGAATTAATAACGGTTAAAATTTAACCGGTTTTTGTGGAATTCCACATAGTTATATTGTGAGTGATGTAGTATTTTTGATTTTTCCATAACAAATGATTATAAAGTTGCCAAACACTATAAACAATGGTTACCAACGTTTACTTTGCGTTTACATTCCATCATTTTAGTGAAATAAATAATTTTATTAATTTTAATGAATAAATATATTAATAATGTCTCTATTGACAAGACAAGATGATATGATTTGTTACAGAGTGAAACAGAAAGTATCACCAAAGATAACGAATGAAAAATGATAGAAAGATAGAAGAATGAAAAAGATAAAAAATGACCCAAAGATAACAAAAACCGGATTTCATTGGCTATTCGAATATCATACAGAGCTTTAACTGACACCTGACACAGTTAATCTATTTTTGTTTATACAATTATGTAACCGAAGTAAAAAACTTTCAAATTTATTGCCACTTACAATCAAAACTAAGCAGTTATTTTCTAATAATTTTCCCAACTTCTGAATAAAATCCATCAAGTGGGCAATATTGATACTAAACACAGAGGAAATTTACCTACAGATGATATTGGATTTATTCAAATGCTAATGAATTAAAAATTATTATTAAACGAAAATACAAATAAAGAATCCTTCGGGGTGATTTACAGCATTCAATTTGGATTTTCATTTAATAATAATTTTTAATTCATTAGCATTTGAATAAATCCAATATCTCCATCTGTAGGTAAATTTCCTCTTTCTCGAATGAATTGTTCATACTACTCTTCATTCTTCTATTTTTAGAATTTTTGTGAAAACCCTTTCAGTCTTTTGCTGAGACATTTTTCTGTATGTGTAACCAGGCCTCCACTTGTAGAGTATATTTAGTAGTCTATTACACCATTATCAACTGCCCGAGCTAGTTACACTAATTGTATGAAATTTAGTATCTCAACTAGAAAAAATATGAACAATATTATTACTATTGTATTCTTATAAAACTTTAAAGTGAGAAGCACTCACATTGTTTGGTGTGGCGACCACCCATTCGTGCTGGTGTTGCACATTCTCAAGCCAAACAGAAACTAGAGTATTTAAAAAGTATTTAAAAACGCGTCGCCACACCAATCAATTGAATACAATAGTAATAATTCCAGTCAAAACAAGATGGATAACCAACAACAATATTATCGTATTATTTTCACATTAAAAGATGTTATTGTTGGTTGACAACTATTTGAGCAAATAGTTTGCTATTTATTCAAATAATTTGATGAATAAAAATGATCAAATGGCCAGATTCACTTTTTAGACAACATCAGACAAAAATAATAATAATTATCCTTTGCAACTGGGGTGTAGAAGACCAAGAACTGGAAATGACACTATTCATCCGAATAGGAACAAACTGTCTAAGAAATTATTACATTATTGTGAATGGGGTTTATTCTATTTATACTTCATTCGAAGTATAATTTTCTATAAAAGCCATGTTTCATAGAATATTGTAGAACTTATGTTGTTAGAACTTAGGTTCTATTTATAGAGTCTGAATAAGATGATAAAAAATAGGTATAAACGTTGTCACTGCTAAAAAAACGTGTTTCAACTTCAAAAGTGTTTTTAATTCAATTTTTAAATTAATAGTGGAGAAGAAAGGATCAACAACACATATTGTAGAAGGCTGTAATAGCTGAGAACTTTCACATGTTCACACAATAAAAATAACTATTTTGAACACTCAGGCCCGATTGCACAAAAGCCTGCTAAATTTTAATTGTGATTAAATTCCACGAAGACCAATCAGAGAGGGGTTTTCTGAGAAGAAGGTTTCTCTGATTAGTTTTCGTGGCATTTAATTGGGATTGAAAGTAGACAGACTTTTGTGCAACCGGGTGTAAGTTATTTAGTACACTGAGTGCTGGTTGCTCAAAGTCCGGTTGAATTTCAACCGTGATTAATTCCACAAAAACCAATCAGAGAAGCCATCTTTTCAAAAATGCCTTCTCTGATTGGTTCCCGTAGAGTTAATCACGGTTAAAATTTAACCGGCTTTTGTGCAACCGGACCTAAGGATGATTGTCGAATGTTTGAACATCTGTGATATGAAGTTTTATAGTTGGGATGATTTTCACATCTGTAATGTGAGATTTCATACGCTAATATTTGGGACGATGAAATTGAACGAAATACAGATATGAATTTAATGTAGGAAAAGATAGGAGGATAAATTAAGTATAATAGTATGTTAAGGAGAAATTGTAACATGTTAAAAACCACAAGCCGGTTACAATTATTAATCATTCGTGTCTTTGAAGCAAACTGCACCTTTTTGAAAAGCTCTGAGGACCATCAGCCTTGGGATACAGCAACGGGAATAACGTTTGCCAGACGTTGATATTTTTAAAATTATTAAAAATGAATAACACTCAGCATTCTACACTTGCGGAGGAACAAAGCTGGTTAATATTGTTTATCAAAACAGGTAATTACATCAACAGTGCATGGTGCTTTACGATCAAAATGTGTTAATCCTGTGTTAAATGTTTGCAAAATTTACATCCGAAAGTACGATGTCACACTACTCTGAAATTGAATCAGTAATATGATCTACGACTAGATCAAATTGATAGCGATTTCAATGACTAGATCCAATTGTGCTGAAAGCGGCTTTATCCAAGTCGCATATTATATTATCAAAGGTAATTTATACATATTATTTGAGCTAACGCTGGCTGAAAGGTGGAGTTTACTCCAAAAAGTAGCAGAATAACTGATAGATTTATTCGTTTTGAAAACAGAGATACTGAAAGAATAAAAATGGATAGATGAGTGGTGGATGTGAGTTGGCGGTCGCGAGTTAGTTGATCCTACAACAAGTAGAGGATTAGAGGATTAAAAACAGCACAAAACGAGATGTGGAGATGTGGATTCGCGACATCCACCTATCTACCTTGCGGTGCACTCTGACACAACAAGGTCATTGACCCCGAGTAGATCCGGCCCTGAGTTGAACGCAGGACGAGCAGGAGAAGAGCATCACGTCTCTGTGGAGGGAGAGGGCGTGGGCAGAGGGAGAGGTGGTGGGGTGTGCAGGTCAGAAGGTACGTTTTTCGAGCTCACAATTCGAGGACATTTGGCAGTGATTAAATGCGAATTCACCTGGCCACCCGCTGCCGTATGCTCCTGAAGCATCTTGAATGTTTTCGAAGGTACTATGTCTGAGCCCAAACTATCATTGAGTGAGTCCGGGTAGCCCCAGGTACTATAGTAATCACAGTAGTTATGATAGTTGTCACCGTAGATCGAGCCGCCGGGAATGTGAACAGGTGAATAGATGTTGCTTTCATCTGTGGAAGGTGAGCTGATCACGGCATCACAGCAACGCCCTGCGTCCTCCTTCAGGATCCTCACAGCGGCATCATGCAGCTTGGCCAGTGGCAGTTTCCTGAAATGTCTGCCCTTCTTCCTTTTCAGCAAACTTTGCACCAGTTCGTTGGCTAATTGGTCAAAGTTGTTGGGTGAAGACGGCGAATCAACTCCAGAGGATGACGACAGACTGTCACGTTCCCTGTTCTGCAGCTGCTCGTTGAGACTGAGCGTCAGCTTGTCTTTCCTTGACATGGGGAGTTCATCACACACCTTTGCAGCTTCAACGTCATCCTCCTGAGCGCACTCTTCCTGAAGCAGTTTGAACAGACGAGAATGCGTTGCAGCTCTCTGATATGAATTCATTTTCCTACTAGACCTACCAACACTGCATTCTGGATCAGTGTCTGTCTCAGAAATATGCCTACTCATGTCTGACGTCACACCTGAGTCATCTTCTTCCTCTTCTTCTTCACTTTCATCATCTCTACTGATGACCTTGCTATTAGAATCAACTTTGAGTTGGTTCATTTTGTCACAGCTCTTCTCGAACTGTTTCATTACATGGCTATCTTTGTTCCAGACGTCTCTCTCTTCCACCTCATCCTCTTCATCGCCTTCAACGGAATCTGAATCACTGTCAGAAGATGACTCACTAGATTCACTTGATTCCTCCTCTTCTTCACTTCCATCTTCGTCCTCATCATTGACAACAGCAGCAACATTCTCTTGCTCTTTTCTGCAAGATGAATTATTGAAATTGTCATCAGAATCATCGACATCGCTGCCACTTGTGCCAGTCTTACGCACAGTTTGCACACTTGTGCTACTTGAATCATCTTCCCAGTGACCATCTCTTGGTTCATCCTCCTCAGTAGCCGATGAAATCGATCCTCTGGCTGTCACTTCGTTGCCAGAAACGGACTCGTCTTCAGAGATAATAGTTTTCCAGAAATCCACAGGCGAACTTCCCCTTGCCGACGAAGTCTCACCAACCACTTTGTCTCCCGAATGTTCTGGTTCAATTTGAGGTTTTGGCTTGGATTTTTTCAACGATATTGTGACACTCACATCTGCATCAAAGTCATCTCTTGTTATTTCCTCGACAATCATACCTTCTGGCTCCACTTCAACGACATTATCTTCTTCCTCACTTGTCACAACATTATCTGCTTCCTCATCATCATCAATTTCTTGCAACTGATCCAGCTTGACAATGCAACTCTCAACTGCTACCTCCTCTATTTCTTCTGTAGTTGATGTGCTATCTTTAGGCTTCTGTGGGTCACTTGTTGGTTGTACTTCACTCTTACTCACAATAACAGTGGCCATATCACGATCCCCATTTGCTTTGCTAAATTTCTCTGTTTCCTCTATAGTTGGTGAGCTATCTTTAGGCTTCTGTTGGTCACTTGTTGGTTGTACTTCACTCTTACCCACAATAACTGTGGCCATATCACGATCGCCATTCGCCTTGCTGAATTTCAGCTTCAGAGGCAATCTGACGGTGACAGTATCAGAGTCAGGAATGCCTTCACCATCATCATCAGTGTCTTCATCATCGCAGTTGTCCAGAGTTGCACTGGATGCATCCTCATCCTCACTGACCACAGAGTCACGGTGACTCAAACTAGAGTGCTCGCTCTCCTCATAGATCACACTCAACTGGTGCAGACTGGAATCATCCTCATCCTGAACTTCCTCTTCCACCTCATCGTCATCCTCATCTTCATCATCGTCTTCATCCTCGTCCTCCTTCACAGATCCTGAATCCGACCTGGGGATACTCGACGAAATGTCGGAGCCGGTCGAGTCCTTGTAGATGTTGATGTCAGGCACCGAACGAATCGTTTTCAAACCGGTAACCCGTGCTTCGTCATCGTTATCATCGTCAACTTCAGTGTCAGAGCCACTGCTGGAGTTCTCCAGGTCAACTGAGTTATTGGGAGCAGCTGTAATTGTGTCAACTATATTGGGAGCTTCAGGCTTCCCAGATTCTGCCTCTATGTCCGATTTGCTGGAAGAGTGCTCAGTTGGGGTGATGACAATTCTAGGAGGCACCGGAGTGGGGGTAGCCGATCTACCTCTAAACATACGGTAGTTAGGTAGTGGTGCCGGGGGTGGTCTCCTCTGGAAGTAGGCACCATAATAGGCCATCTCATCCGTAGACGAATAACCATCAGAGTCGCTGAAATAGTGGGTGGAAAGGGGATGCGGTTGAGTGACGGGGGGAGGATACGCGTGGGGATACGGTGAGTAACGGTAAGCTGCCGCATTCATCTCGGCCATATAGGCACACATGGCGTTGTAGTGCTCCCAGAACTGTTGCTGCTCTTCCGCGGTCTGAGGCGGTTGGTTCAAATCGTAATAGTATCCATTGTAATAGTTGTTGGGATCCTCATAGCAGGGATAAGGAGCGGGGTAGGATGAAGGCTCTCCCTCCACATTGTTTACTTGTTCGGACCAGTGTTCATGCGTTTCAGTTCCTACAACAAATAAATGACCATCGACTCTATCTAGATCTAGCTATCTAGGTGACTCCTCTCACAGGGAAACCAGCAATCACAAATCAATCAAAACTTGGAGCTCCCTAAATTCTATCCTGCTTTTCTAAGATACACAGGGGAATCAATCATCAATTTTTTAGGTTATCTTTGCGAAGATATCATCCTCAATTCGAAAAATAGAATAATACTCAACTCATCTATGGAATTTTAAAGCATGGTTTCAATATGTTTCTAAGATACACAGGGAAATCAATCATCAATTTTTTAGGATATCTTTCCGAAGATATCACCCTCAATTCGAAAAATAGAATAATACTCTTACTCATCTATGGAATTTTAAAGCATGGTTTCAATACGTTTCAGATATCCTTAGTCTTGTACCAGCACGAACCTTGCTCTATCTGCTTATTTTTCTTTTTTCCACTCACACCTGCAGTATGGAACTCGGTTATGAGGTAACTCTAGCGGGGCAAAATATGTTTTCCTTTGCCAGAAAAGAGCTCTACGTATAGTATCAAATCTAGGCATGAGGGAATCTTGTAGGCCGTTTTTTCAGCCAATGGTGTGCTGACTCTCTTCCTTGTATTTTTATGTTGGACTGTTTAATGTATGTGAAGAATAACCTTAGTCTTTTCAATTCAAGAGGAAACATTTATGAACATAATAACACAAGAGCTGTAACTCAAATTGATCAAAGTCGAGTTAGGCAAGCTAAGACGCAGAAAATGTATAGCTATGTTGGTGTGAAAATGTTCAATGTTCTATCACCTGAAGTTAGAAATTATTAATGTAAAAGATTCAAATATATTATAGCAAAATGGTTAAAGGAGAGAGCATATTTTACTCTGTTGAAGAGATTTTAACTAGTGACTCTCATCCATAATAATATGAGTTTTAATTTTATTATATTTTTCATGATGTAAGTTAATCTGACCTGTACTTGATCCTAAGTATTAATATTGTGATATTATGTTTGGGGAAACCCGTTGTCTCCATTGTAAATGAATAAATAAATAAATAAATAAATATTTGTGTCAAGTGACTTTTGTCTATGCAATTTTGTTTGTTACAATAAAAAATTCTTGATTCCTAAGGTGGGTGTTGCCCTACACTGAAGTAGTTGCTATAAATGTGGAATCATTTTACAGGATAAATCTCATTCATCAACAGTATCTTAAATTAGCACTTGTTACACTTGGAATGATAGAATACCAATGATTAGAAAAGAATACTTGGAAGAATATTCTCTCATCTGACATCTAAAAAAGGATAAAATTAACATTATTAACCTCGCTTGAACAGCATTAAATTGACAGCAAATTTTTGTGGTGTAATGTACTACATAAGAATACATTTCATTTACCTATTATTTAAATTTAATTTACACAGCTTACATCATTCTTTTCAGAATTAAATTCTATACTACAATTTTTAATTCAAAAATTATTTGTTTACTGGTCATTAAAGAAAGTTATTGAGTATCAAACGTAAAAGTCTGTGTTTTTCTACTTAGATTTTTTGAATATTTCAACTTTTTTCTCAAAAACTACTCACACTACAGCTTCCAGACTAGTTTTATTCAATATTTCAGATATTTTCCCATATGAATCCAGCATAAGTTTTTCAAAAACTAGTCCCCAAACAATTCAGCATCGGTGTATTTCATCAGAGGAACTGAATTCCGGGCGAAATCTTTCACTCTGTATAGCTCGCTAATGAAGCGTTTATGGATATGTGTTTATAAGAGCTTTTTTACTCATTTTTACCTATACTATCACGTATTAAATTATTTTACTATAATTAAGAATCACCCTGTATAGTACGGTACAATTAATATAATTTCATGGAATATTAGAATATTTGGAGTAATTCTCCCATCAGATATCTTAATAAGGAATTGGCACTTGACACACTTGGAATAATAGAAACCCCATGATTAGAAAAGAATACTTGGAAGAATATTCTCTCATCTGACATCTTGAAAAGGATGATTAGCATTATTAACCTCGCTTTAATTATGAAGTACATGTTACAATAAATCTCATTTCATGAGTTCCAAGACGCTAAGTATTCGCACCAAGTCATACCCTGAAAAATAAACTTTTTGTTATCTTTGAACATGCAAAAAACTAGTTTAATTTCGAGTATAGTACAATGATGGAGATTAAATTCCAGGTCTATCATTTAAATTCATGCGATTCCATTCATAAAGCATAAAGCTCATTCTCATTCACTTCTTCCCTAGACCTACTGCTATAGTGAGGTCCACGTTATAATGGCAGTGGAGAAAGATAGGAGAGCAACGTTGCCGATCCTCTGCCTACTATAGACGGTAGTTGATAAAGGTTTATTGATGTAATATTAACGGATCATCCTCGTTTAAAATAATCAATAATATTTTATTAAGCATGAAATTATACTTCTCAATAATTTCATAATGAATTTTCATAACTAAGATGAAATATTCTGTTAATTAATTATTATTGTTACATTGTTAAAAGAAGATCTGGCAACAGAGCAAAGCGAGAAAGAGATAGCACTATCCGCTTTGTTGAATGATAGACAAGGATAGCAATACCATTGCTAATCAAACACTGCCATCATAACGTGGACCACACTATAGACCTACTGCTAGTGAATTGGGTGATGATTTTTCGAAAAAAAGTGGACAATCATATATGGATATGTCATAATTATTGAAGTATCAATCATAATTTACAAGCTTAAAATATCAAAACCGTCCCATTTAGGAAAAGGCTACAACAGAACTACTTGAGGAAAATTCTGGATTAATTTGATTTGATTAGTTTGGTATAACTTGATTTGCTTACTCAACATTTTGGAACTTCTCAAAAACCGATTCAAACTATATGATTATATTCTACTATTTCTTAGTTTCTACAGAACCAAAATTTCAGATTTAGAATTTAAAATTCTTTCAACACTTTCAGATTGGTGTCACATAGTTCACGTTCAATTTACCCAGATAAATTGCATGTATACCAGTAACAATCAGAAGACAAGAATGGAATGATGTTCAAAAATGAGTTAATACACAATAATAATATTATGTGCTAGTCAAAAATAATCATCCCCAATATTATGCTGATTATCATCATACACTTCTACTCTTATGGAATCAAACACCTATGTGTTAAGATTTAGACTCAATTCATAGGTTACAGCCATGCATTTCATTTCCATTGTAACTGCCGTACATTCAAATGCACAATGCAATGTTAAATATATCCAATGCCCATTAATAAATTATTATCGAGATTATTTATTTACATGTATTTATAGAGATATACAGGAATGGTAGTATGACGTAAGGTTTTATAAGTAAGGATTTTTATTGGGAAATTTCTAATTTAAGATAGGAGCTACCTGAGTTTTAATTTCAAATAAGTACAACAAATTCTTATAAGATTACTTTCCTTGAATTGAATAAATTATGATTGCATTGATACAATAGCTTTATGAATAGCTATTCATATTGTTTTATTAATTCTCTGTAGCACATAGCTGTCCTCAATATTCATTAAGGCTGTGCAAAGGCTAAAAATAAACTTTCTACTCGTGATATTTCTCAAAGTTTTTCGATTTGTATATAATCAAGCTATCGAAATGAAAAAGTTTTATCAGGAAAACGTTTTTTTTCTGATCATTACTTTTTGAAATATGTGCGCCTAAATTTTAAATTTTAGGGACAGAACATTTCAAATTCGGTAAGAGATGAATCCATGAGATTTAGAGGATAGATTCTTCATGGTATTGTTGATCTAGTGAAACAAAAATTTTCCGAAAATATCAATTTTTAAGATATAAATTTACTAGAAATAACCTAAAATAACTTTTAGTTGAGTTATTTTTGGTAAATTGAATAACTTGTCCAAAAATTGATATTTTCAGAAAATGTTTGTTTTATTAGATCAACAATACCATTAAGAATCCATCCTCCAAATCTCATGGATTTATCTCTTACCGAATTTGAAATGTTCTGTCCCTAAAATTTAAGATTTAGGCGCACATATTTCAAAAAGTAATGATAAAAAAAAATGTTTTCCTGAGAAAACTTTTTCATTTTGATAGCTTGATGATATACAAATCGAAAAACTTTGAAAAATATCACGAGTAGAAAGTTTATTTTTAGCCTTTGCACAGCCTTAATTATACTTATTCTAAAAAAAATCTATTATAGTTGATTTTTCTCTAGGTATTTACTGACGTATCGGAATTCTAATGTACAATTTCATTTCTGTAGGAATCATACCTCCCATCACAAATGACAAAACCCAATTGAGAACTGGATCTATTTCATAGCAAAATAATATAGTTGCCAATAAGAAAACTATTACCCAAAGAAAATGGAAGATTGATTGATTGATTTTCACAAGAGGCAGTTCTATTGAGAGAATGTGAAATAGAATAGAAAATATCAAGAAACATGGACTGAAATGAAATGATCAATAAAAGAGAAAAATATTCGGCTGCCAATGGAGCTTATGATTGGAAATATAGTTGAGATCCACTAATGTTTGAGATAATCTCATACCGTGTTTCGGATGAACACGTTAAGCCGTCGGTTCCGGCTGCCTCAAAAGCAGTCGTTGGGTCATGTGAGAGGCCCTAAAAATGATCAGTTGCGACACCAGAGATGAGCCAGCCTGGTTACTCGATATTATTATTATTATCATCTTATACCGAACTAAGATTGGACTTGGGTGGTTGAAGAATTTATGGTGTTGAGCCTAATTATTCAATGAAAACAATGATTGTGGAAAAATTTGAATTGAAACCAATTTAACCGCCACCATTATTGACATGCAATTAATTGAGAAGAATCTGCTATTTGATGAACTACAAAATAAACTACAATAGAGATATAGACAGAAACGGTTCCATTTTTCCATTATTTACTAGACTATGATGCAGTGAAGATGTATTACAATTGAAATATAGACAGAAATGGTTCCATTCTTCCATTATTTATTAGACGATGATGCAGTGGAGATGTACAGGGTCTGTATAATAAGTAACCGGACTGACCTCACGAAATTTTCTATTAGCAAAATATGTACAATTTTTCTTTAGAAATCTACAAAGTAGTCCCCATTGGAGTCGATAACACGCTGATACCGGATGCTGTCTAGAGCCCTCGTCGTAGCACGTTGAACGTTTTCAAGAGTCCCGAACCGCGTCCCCTTAAGTTGTCTATTGATCTTGGGGAACAAAAAGAAGTCCGGTGGTGCCATATCCGGGCTGTAAGGAGGATGTGGCAACGTTACAGTCGACTATTTGGCCAACTGCTTGGTGACGAGCAGGCAGGTGTGCGACGGAGCATTGTCGTGATGGAGGATCCACGAATCGGCAATCCCCGGACGGACTCGATGAACCCGAGCGGTTAGTCGACGGAGCACCTCTCTGTAGTACTGGCCGTTCACTAAGAGTTTGTGCCACCCGGCCAAACTGTAAACGAGTACAGTCTACTACTGTCTACTACTACAGAGAGGTGCTCCGTCGACTAACCGCCCGGGTTCATCGAGTCCGTCCGGGGATTGCCGATTCGTGGATCCTCCATCACGACAATGCTCCGTCGCACACCTGCCTGCTCGTCACCAAGCAGTTGGCCAAATAGTCGGGGGTAACGTTGCCACATCCTCCTTACAGCCCGGATATGGCACCACCGGACTTCTTTTTGTTCCCCAAGATCAAGAGACAACTTAAGGGGACGCGGTTCGGGACTCTTGAAAACGTTCAACGTGCTACGACGAGGGCTCTAGACAGCATCCGGTATCAGCGTGTTATCGACTCCAATGGGGACTACTTTGTAGATTTCTAAAGAAAAATTGTACATATTTTGCCAATAGAAAATTTCCTTAGGTCAGTCCGGTTACTTATTATACAGACCCTGTATTACAATAGAAAAATAGACAGAAACGGTTCAATTTTTCCATTATTTACTAGACAATGAGGCAGTGAAGATGGATTACAATAGAAATATAGACAGAAATGGTTCTTTTTTCCATTATTGACTAGACAATGATGCAGTGAAGATGGATTACAATAGAAATATGAATAGAAAAGGTTCATCCCATTTGGTGATCAGTCAATTATGAAGAGAAGATGGATTGTAATGAATGAAGAGTTGAGCCTTCCCTGATCAATTTAGTGGTTGTTTTTGCCGACTAACCTGAAGGATTTGAACCAGCCGTCATTGCTTGTAATATTTTAAACGAGCGGGAGGGAATTGCTCCACCCAGGTACTTGCGAGGCTCCTCGACTTGCTGCTCGGAGGGAGGAATATATGGCTGAGGAGTGGGTTCTAAAACAAATTCAAATTGCTAACTATTTGAGACAAAAACTGATAATGGTTCTAATTTTTAAGAATCAAAACAGAGAATTAGAAATATAATGTGGTGTGGATTCTAAAAAAAAATTCAAATTATTAAATTAAATTTTTAAATTCTTAACTATTCTTAATTATTTGCGACAAAAATGATAATGGTTCCATGTTAAGAGAATCAAAACAAAGAATTGGAGATAGAATAACGAACTAGGCATGCCGTTCTACAAATTTCGGATTCAAACTGATTCCTATTTTAGTGATAATAATGTAAAATACTTCTTCTATATCTGGTTTTGAAGCGTCTACATTTATAAATCTGCTTTGTAAAAATAAGGACTGGGAATTTTGTGAACAACTACAAGACTTAACCTATTTCGGACTATGTGTGACCTTGTCTAAATTTGGGAGAGGAATAGCTCAAGGTTACCTTACCTTTCCTCTCCCGATTATTTTGATGATGTACTAATTGTATGAATACAGAATAAAGACTGATGATCTGAATATCAAGTACTTTTTTCAAGTAGGATTTATTAAATCGAATCAAAACTTATTTATTCCATAATGCACTTCAAAATAAATCATATAATCTTATAAACATTACCGGAATAACCCTCAAAGACTATTATTCTTTGTACGGGAATATAAAAAAGTAGAATTGCATTTTGAATAAATTATACAGAGTTCTCAAGCATTCATCTATAATAAAATAAAAGTAAAGAACTGGATAACACAAGTACGGGATAGGAAATTCACGAATGACGCATCATCACGTCTGAACTACTCAACTGATCAACTTGAAATTTTACATATAGATTCTTAATTTACCGAGGATTGTTATAGGCCTAATTCAAATTCTTGAAGATTTTCGTAGGTCAAGTTTTCAGTTTGTCAAGTTTCTAATTAGACTTGCACGGGTTGCCTGCTTGTATATTTATAAAGACAAATGAAATGAGAAGAGGGGAAACTTATTATTTTGAATATGGTATAATATGTAGCCTATAATATATGAACAAATCCCCTTTTCACTTATAAACCAAATCTCTATTTAATGCTGTGCAAAGGCTAAAAATAAACTTTCTACTGGTGATATTTTTCAAAGTTTTTCGATTTGTATACTATCAAGCTATCAAAAGGTAAAATTTTTTTCAGGAAAACATTCTTTCCGATCATTACTTTTCGAGATAGGAGCGCCTAAAACTTAAATTTGTGGGACAGAACATTTCAAATTCGGTAAGAGATAAATGCATTAGATTCAGAGGATAGATTTTTCATGGTATTGTTGGAATAGTGAAACAAAAAGTTTCTGAAAATATCAATTTCTGAGAAAGTTATTCAATTTACCAAAAATAACTCAAATAAAAGTTATTTTTGATAATTTTTAGTAAATTAAATAACTTTCTCAGAAATTGATATTTTCAGAAAATATTGGTTTTACTATTTCAACAATACCATGAAGAATCTATCCTCTGAATCTCATGGATTTATCTCTTACCAAATTTGAAATGTTCTGTCCCAAAAATTTAAATTTTAGGCGCTCATATCTCAAAAAGCAATGATCGAAAAAAAAATGTTTTCCTGAGAAAACTTTTTCATTTTGATAGCTTTATAGTACCTATACAAATCGAAAAACTACATATATAAATACATAACACCAGTGAAAAGTTTATGTTTAGCCTTTGCACAGCCTTAAAAGAATATCTTTTCTTGAATTCTAAATTTTGAGTTGAAAATTGAATGAAAAAGACTAAGAAATTGTCAAAAAACCACTGATTTATTGATAATTAGAAAGACCGGTTTCGGTTATTACACCATTGTCAATCTCTGATAAACTAAAACTAAATACAAGAGCAGCAGAATTTATACTAGAAGGCGAGTACTGCTATTGGTCGAGGGCATGAACGCCTGCCATTGGCAGTATATAGACCTCGACCAATAGCAGTACTCGCCTACTAGTATAAATTCTGCTGCTCTTGTATTTAGTTTTAGTTTATCAGAGATTGACAATGGTGTAATAACCGAAACCGGTCTTTCTAATTATCAATAAATCAGTGGTTTTTTGACAATTTCTTAGTCTTTTTCATTCAATATGAATAATTACCACAATATCAACTTCTCAACTACACAAAAAGTGAGTTGAAAATATCATTAATCACATTCTATGGAAAATTTTCAAAATGGCAATCAATGATTCAATTTATTTGCAACTTTGAATGAAATCTAAGAGAGTGGTTGTTCAAACTTCAACATGTTTAGGGGACAGTGGACATTGAATAGTACATGTTTCAAAGGAATAGAACGTTACTCAGGTGATTACAACATTGAATATCATCATTAATCATAATTATAATAATCGTTACCTTGTGGTTGAGGACGCCTGTTTGTGAGTACATGGGGGCTTCCGGAACCTTGTGGAACTGAAAAATTAAATAATTTTTATAGATCAAATCTCAATTTATTCCATTTGTAAATAATTTTATTAGGTGTTTTGAACTTTCAAAAGGTCAAGTAATTATTTTACAAGGTTGTTCTAATTAAATAGAACCCCCACCGGTGCACATTGTTATTGAGTAAGATATTCTATTCCTCTTTAGTATTTCTCATGATTTTTTATGTGCCTGAGGCTGGGCACACACCATTTAGTCAAGACAAGACAAGACATGATCAGACACAATACTTCACATAGTTGCTTATGACGCAACACACACTGATTAGTCATTGCAATTAGACATGTCTTCATAAGCAACTATGTGATGTAATGTGTCTGATCATGTCTTGTCTTGTCTTGACTAACTGCTGGTGTGTGCCTAGCCTTATAAAATTCAATGAGCTGATCAACATACTTTTCAACGATACGATCACTTAATTCTCTGCAGGTTTTCTATTATATCAAAATATGAGTTTATTTTCTCATTTTAATTCAATTATTTAATCATATCAGTAGGAAAACAGCTCATGTTTTATATAAATATGCATGTCACACTGGGTTTTGACTTTCTGTCTGTTTCTATCAGACTGCTATGTCGTCGTAATCCAAGTAATATTTGAAAGTGATCATATAATGCACTTGAAATCCATCAATGATGAGATGCTAGTAAAACACGATCACCCTATTCTAGAACTATTTTAGAACATCAGGCAATTTATTGTTGTAAGTAGGCACACCATACAGTCAACCAAACCTTAATATATTGTTAATTATTCTTGTAAATAAACGCCAACTAAGTCGGTGAAAGAATGTTAGTATAAAACTGGGGGAAAACAACTAGACTAATAAACAGATTAGTGATAATATAGAGTATAAAATATAATATCGGGGGACCGAGCTTTGCTCTGGAGTGTAAAAGCATAGAAAATTTGTAACGAAAGATTGAATTTATAGATTATATTTATTTATTCATTTTCTCAGTGGTACAAATATTTTTACAGTTATATGAGGAGGCACAACAGGCTTATGCCCAAAACTGTCCCTTTTCAAATTTATACTACAGTCCAAATAAAAATCTAGCTACTATCACTCATCAAAATAACAATTTATTCACACTTTACTTTTATTCACACACATCAATTACAAATAGATATACTATGAATTCGATTTAGAATGATATACTATGTTTGCTACAATATTTGTTAATATACTATGTACTATTCTACACTGACAGCATCTAGTTTTGGACTTTCTGAAGTAAACATGTTTTCTAAAAAAAGAGAAATAAACGAGAATAAGTTTCTCTTGCTGAATTTTTCTTCTCGTGAGATCAGCTGAATGATCCCACACATGCACTCGTTCACTCACTTCCATTACGGTATTGGCAGATGACAAAATTTCCAGCTGTTTTTCCAAGGACGTATTTATCCTTTTAATGTCCTTAAGTAAGTTATCCCAGGGTTGAGACCTGGTGCAATCGAATTTTCATATCATAAACCTACTTAGTTTCAAATTTCGTGAGAATCGTTAGAGCCGTTTTCGAGATTCGGTCACATACAGATATATAAACATTAAAACATTTTAACAGAAATTGTTTGTTTAATAGTATAGGATATAATTCAAATAGAATAATATCAGGATTGAATAATGTTATTACACCAATATTTGTAACTGGAAAAATCAGCAATAAACAATATACAATCAGGTATATGAGAATTAATACATAATTTAAATATTAGTTTGAGGTGCTTTGGAGGAAATAATGTAATAATGGAATACGATACCTACCGTGTACTCATGAAGTCATGATAAGTTAGTTAGACGAGAAGGAAGTATTTGAATGTGTCAGAGTAGTGACATACACCTATATAAATAATATGGACTTTTCTTTATGACGCTACCTCAATTGATAGAATAATTGAAAACAAATTCTGAAGTACCTACTTTATTGAAATGTTTGGGTGGTGAATAAATCAAACATTTCGAAATGGTACCGTACTTGAGAATTTTTATTTCATTCCAACATGGAATATATACATAATTTGTAGTAGCCTACTTACTTACTTGTAGTAGATACTTAATATATATATATATATATATATATATATATATATATATACTTGTAGTTTCTAGTATTTGTTGTTTTTTGTATTCATGCACTTCTAGTTCTATTCATCTCACTTTTATTAGTGTGTTATATTTTGTGTACTGACGTGTTGTCTTTTATTCTATGAATGTTATGGCAATAAAACTATATTTATTTACTAATGACAAATGGTTTGCGTATAGTTTTAGTCGTGCTCAAAACGTTATTACGTCAGTTAGTAAATCGTCAAACATTCCAATAACTAGATGAGAATACAAACTTTCCAGAAATATAGAATATTTATTAGACAACAACAATCAAGCATCACACTGGGGCCTAATGCATGAGAAAATTTACACAAACTAATAATATTAGTAGTCAGCTGGTTATTAGAAGGATATTAGCTGGTATTCTCTCATTCATAACATCAGTTACGGTAGTAAATCGACAAATTAAAAAAAAACACGATGGAACTCCAAACTTTCCAGAGATATGGAATTTATTAGACAACAACAATCAAGAATTAGCCAAGGACATCACTGTGTTCCTACCCTGAGCCATGTAATCGCCAGGATGTTCGGTCATGTTTTGCAACATGCGAAAGGCTCGCGAGGGAATCGACGCGCCTCGGTAGCGAGGGTCTGACTCGTTGTGCAGGAATTGCTCTTCATCCACTGGTAACAACCAACAAACACCTTTTGCTATCAAGTTTCACCCACAAATGTGGACTATATTTTTCAAAATTGTGTTAGCAATGACACATATCTAACCGTTGTCTCAAGTGTTTATTAGTCTCTAGTAATCTATCCCTATAATAAGAGAGAGTAGGGTTGTGTTTGTTCGCATTAAAACATGTCAACTTGTGGATTGCATACCAGAAAAACGGGAATGATTAGATTTCCAAATTTTGCACATAGATTCTAAAAATATCAATCTCGTGCACCTCGAAGCCCAAATTTCAGAATTAGTGTTCAAATTTCATTCATGGGACATCAATATATATAATTGAAATTTACATACCATATATGTTATATAGAACTATAATCTAGAGATCTAGAGAGACTACCTCTTCGAAACAGATTGTTAAAATCGGTAACTAAATTAATAACCAGTCCAATTTTGTCAGGTTGGAATTAAGGTGAGGAAGGTATCTAAACGAGATTTGAGTTCTGTTAGTACCAAGTACTATACTATAGTTGGTATCTATACTATAATAAAGGAAAGAACTGACTCATACACGTACGGGATAAACATTATATGTTTGACGCATCATCACGTCTAAACTACTCAACTGATTAATTTGAAATTTTGCATATACATTCTTAATTTACCGAGGATGGTTATAGGGCTATTTTTAATTCTTCAAGATCCCAGTGTGTCAAGTTTTTAATTAGACTCTTGAGGAGCACGATTTACTTACTTGTAGTAGATACTTATATATATATATATATATAATATATATATATATATATACTTGTAGTTTCTAGTATTTGTTGTTTTTTGTATTCATGCACTTCTAGTTCTATTCATCTCACTTTTATTAGTGTGTTATATTTTGTGTACTGACGTGTTGTCTTTTATTCTATGAATGTTATGGCAATAAAACTATATTTATTTACTAATGACAAATGGTTTGCGTATAGTTTTAGTCGTGCTCAAAACGTTATTACGTCAGTTAGTAAATCGTCAAACATTCCAATAACTAGATGAGAATACAAACTTTCCAGAAATATAGAATATTTATTAGACAACAACAATCAAGCATCACACTGGGGCCTAATGCATGAGAAAATTTACACAAACTAATAATATTAGTAGTCAGCTGGTTATTAGAAGGATATTAGCTGGTATTCTCTCATTCATAACATCAGTACGGTAGTAAATCGACAAATTAAAAAAAAACACGATGGAACTCCAAACTTTCCAGAGATATGGAATTTATTAGACAACAACAATCAAGAATTAGCCAAGGACATCACTGTGTTCCTACCCTGAGCATGTAATCGCCAGGATGTTCGGTCATGTTTTGCAACATGCGAAAGGCTCGCGAGGGAATCGACGCGCCTCGGTAGCGAGGGTCTGACTCGTTGGCAGGAATTGCTCTTCATCCACTGGTAACAACCAACAAACACCTTTTGCTATCAAGTTTCACCCACAAATGTGGACTATATTTTTCAAAATTGTGTTAGCAATGACACATATCTAACCGTTGTCTCAAGTGTTTATTAGTCTCTAGTAATCTATCCCTATAATAAGAGAGAGTAGGGTTGTGTTTGTTCGCATTAAAACATGTCAACTTGTGGATTGCATACCAGAAAAACGGGAATGATTAGATTTCCAAATTTTGCACATAGATTCTAAAAATATCAATCTCGTGCACCTCGAAGCCCAAATTTCAGAATTAGTGTTCAAATTTCATTCATGGGACATCAATATATATAATTGAAATTTACATACCATATATGTTATATAGAACTATAATCTAGAGATCTAGAGAGACTACCTCTTCGAAACAGATTGTTAAAATCGGTAACTAAATTAATAACCAGTCCAATTTTGTCAGGTTGGAATTAAGGTGAGGAAGGTATCTAAACGAGATTTGAGTTCTGTTAGTACCAAGTACTATACTATAGTTGGTATCTATACTATAATAAAGGAAAGAACTGACTCATACACGTACGGGATAAACATTATATGTTTGACGCATCATCACGTCTAAACTACTCAACTGATTAATTTGAAATTTTGCATATACATTCTTAATTTACCGAGGATGGTTATAGGCCTATTTTTAATTCTTCAAGATCCCAGTGTGTCAAGTTTTTAATTAGACTCTTGAGGAGCACGATTTACATGCTAGTAGTAAATAAGGGATATGCCTGTTTTTTCTTCATTGTGTTAGTATAATAGTAAGTAAGGGGTATGACGAGTGGAGAGGCTTTTTGAAGAAGGTCAAGGCTCTGAATGAGCTGTAGCGCCAAGGAGTAGGTGATTAGTAAGTACCTGTATACTGAGTACCTTCCCTCCACCATATGAAAATAACGATAATTCGATCCCTGAACCATTAATTATCTCATAAAGTATTACCGCTTTCATCAAGAGCCTTAAAAACCCTGGAAGGAATGTAACCCCCACGGTATCTAGGGTTCTCTTCATCAACTGGTGCAATTATCGAATCTGAAACTAGAGTGTAGTGAGAAAGGTTTGAGTGATTTTAGTTGGGTGTAATCAAAAAGCATAGAAATTTCAGCGTGAATTGTAAGATTTGAAGAAATTTGTACCTGATTTTAGTTTTTTTTTTGAAGCCTATTGAAACTACAGGACTTCAGAAATTATAATATGGTCTAAGAGCATCGATAAGCTTGAAGAAAGTGTGTTTAATTAAATCAATTACTAACGTCCCAACCACTAACTAACGTCCAAATGAGGAATACGGTCATGAAATTACTACAATAACATGGAGACATAGGCTACCTGACGCAAAAAACTATAGAACTCAAACAGTGAGTAGTGTAAATACAGTGGTAAGTGAATACTCAAGTCAACTATAGTGAGGTCCACGTTATAATGGCACTGTTTGATTAGCAATGGTACTGCTATCCTTGTCTATCATTCAACAAAGCGGATAGCGCTATCTCATTCTCGCTTTGCTCTGTTGCCAGATCGTCTTTTTTAACAATGTAGAATTGATAATTGATTAACAGAATATTTCATCTTGATTATGAAATTATTGAAAAATATAATTTCTTGCTCAATAAAATATAATTGATTATTTTGAACGAGAATGAACAGTTCATCAATAAACTTGTATCAGCTACCATCTATAGAAGGCATTGACAAGACAGAGGATTGGGAACGTACTTCTCCTATCTTTCTCCACTGCCATTATAACGTGGACCTCACTATATCTGATCCATCATCCCACTCTTATCAAAACTTCTATTCACTTGAATGGTTTGAGCAGATCAAAATTTTCAATGACAGTGAACAGTGAAAATATGATTCCTATAAGTTTGAATGGTATTATTCATACTCACTTGGCCGGGCTGAGTGGAAAAAAATCCAATTAGAACTCGTGAGAATTATATTTTCCTACAGTTACGTTGAAAAGTGGCCATTGCTGCACTGATTACAGAACGCAAAGAATCACTTTTCCGCTCTAGTGCGGGAAAAATTTTTCTGCACTCCAGATTTGCAACATGGCAACGCAAAATACAGTAGGTTATATGGAGCAACAGTGCAGCAAAATGAAAATGAAGTTGGTAACAGTGACTGCTGTGGCTGCTATAGTGAGCAGAGGTGCAACCAAGCACAACGCGCTAATTATTATTAATTATATATTATAACCAAGTAGTGACTGCTGTGGCTGCTATAGTGAGCAGAGGTGCAACCAAGCACAACGCGCTAATTATTAGTATTATATATTATAACCAATGACAACATTTTTATTCAATTTGACAATAAATTAAGGTTTTTATCAATAATAAAATTACACAGAAAAACATTTGATGGATTTCAGGCAATTTTACCCATAATTACCCACTTTTCATATTCAATGGTAACTGTAGGAAAAACTTAATGTGAAATACGTGCGCAAAGTTCCTCTGCTGCACTCAAGAAACCATTCCGCCCTCGCCTACGGCTCGGGCGTAAACGTTTCTTTCGGTGCAGCAAACTGTCACTTTGCGCACTAGTTGCACAAATAACTATTTCACTGTCACTGTTGTGTGCGGATTCACCTTAAGGGTATGTGCATACAGAGAGCGTTCAGCGGTCAGAGCGGTCTTAAGAGGATTAATATATAGATATTCATAGACACCATTCTCAGACCGCTGGAACTCTCGTCGGAACGTCAGACCGCTCTGTGTATGCACACACCCTTAAAAGAAATTAATTGAAGAATTTATTGATTTGACAATAATTATAAAGACAAATAGAAGCGATATTCGAATATTGGAAGGTAGTTCCTTACATACTTAGGACCGGTTCCCAAGCTCGGGATTTAGCTAAGTTCTAGACTTCACACAGATAGATTCAGAAAATTGGCTTTCCGAAACGGGGCGTAGTCGTAGTGTACAGGATGCTACAGACGTCGTGCGCTAAAATGTCTTTAAAGTATGAACTGAACTCCAAAAAAAATAATCTATACGTCTTAACAATTATTGACCGAGCGAAGTGAGGTCTAAGATTCAAGTCGACTGTTTGGCATTTCTCATAATTTTTAAATGTTTGAATGTTTATATACTGTCACGTTATTATTTATATTTAAATAACGATTAGCCTCCTGCTTGGCATCAGTCGGTAAAGCATGAGATTTGATATAATTATATAATTAGGTCGTGGTTTTCTAATAGTATTCAGTCTTAAAAAATCTTGATAGGCCTAGATATGGGCTTCTCCTATAACTCTTGTAATTCAATAAATAATAAATATATATAAATATGATACTTATACTATAGTGTTGAGGAATAAAAATAAATTGCACACCATGAACGTTCATACATATATTAAACAAATAATGCAAAAAATAGATCGAGGCAAAAAATATATAAAGAGCGATAAAAAAAATATAATATAAAAATAGAACAATAATTGAAATCAGTAAAATATCACAGGCTAAACTTTATATTCTAGATTTATGGCACGAATCATTACCATGTGCCTTTATCTTAAAATCATATGCATTCTGTTGCATGTAGCTGCGATATGCGCTTGCTAATACTTGTCGACTTGGACAATTCAATTAAAAATGTGTGCTTTAAGATCAGCTTGATAAATTAGCCACTAATAATCCAAATATATATATATATTAAAAAACTCTAATACTTAGTAGATTTATTTGTATCGAATATATATTTTTATCTCAGGGTGCAAGATTCGGCACCTGACGGAATAGGTAGAGCCATTCATCTAGTGAATTAGAACTATAATAAATTATCGCAAATTGTATTGCAAAAAATTAAATATCATATGCATATGTTTTAATAGCCTAGATTTTGTACTTCTTTGATTTAATAGAAATTTCTAAAATATTGATCTATATTTTTCTTTCAAATAAATACCTTTAATACTAATTTTACTTGCGCAAGTATTACTCTTATTAATTTCTTAATTTATAATAAAAACCCTTTCGGCGAGCTAGCTTTGATCATTAGATTAATTCGAAGCACTAGGGCGCCCATCACTAATTCAAATTTATCACTCACGCGTCGAAAATCTTCTTGTAAGCCGCCGATGTCGATCCAACTCCATGTGGTCCGGGAATATGGTAGCCGGAATCGTCTCCTCCAAGGGGTTATAAGTTTAATTCAAAATGAAAATGACTTCTGCTTCACAATAGCATCACGAAGTCTTTTAAGAAATTTAATAATTTACTTTAACTTTAACTTTTACAAAATCATTAGTAAGGTACTACGCTCTAAAATATTTGGGGTCCTCTTATGGTGGCATTTGGCTGGCGAGTGCTGGTTCTTCTTTCTCAAGTTTTACAGATCCTCTTTCCGACTTTCAAATTAGCATAAAATTTAAATGTCTTAGTCCTCCGCCATTAGGTTCAAATAGATCTTACAAAAAATGCCAAAATATTGCTTAGATTATATGATTAATAATTTCTTTGCATTCGAGCCATATCGATAACATAGATTATACAAAATTTTAACACAAAATCTAGTACATTTATATAATATATAGAAATATTTTTGAATTGGCCTACAGTTGCCGCCTATTAACTGCCGTTTTACTATTGGTGCATGCAAATTTTATTCGGTATTCATGCGCCTGGTAACTCTTATTTCCTGAATACATTAAATTATTTTTATTTGGTTTTTTATTTATGCTCTTTGCATGCTAGTTAATATTCTATACATTAATATTAATTCCATGCTACCTAATAATTAGCCACGTGGACGGTGTTTTTTTCATATTGCACACCATCTGATTGCAATAAAGCTCTGCCAAGGGGTTTTGGTCAGATTCTACGTTCCTCGGTTTGATCGATCTCTAGGTCACCGATCCGTGAATACATGTACATAACCTCAATCTTCAAATATTTTATATAATAATCTATTTTGAGCAATAAACTCCTTCAAATCCTTTTTAGGTTCTTGTACCATTTAGCCAGAACAAGCTGATGCTATCTAATCTTAGTTATTATCTATTTGGCGATATTAGCCAGTTACTTTATTTCAGACCTATTACTGTTTCTGTTAGGGCTTTTTATCTACCCAGATTTAATATGTTACACGCGCCCCTGGGTTTGAATTCAAAATATTTGAGAATCACAATGTTTTTAATGAAAACCCACCCTTCAATACATCGATATACACTATACTTTATTTATAAATTATACTCTCCTACTTCTATCACAGTTCGCAGACATATTTGCTGCATCTCCTTTATACCTTTATCAAATACAATAACAAATTCTCCTCCTCACACACATAAAATATCATAAATATAAACTTCTAAACGCACTCCTCCTGACAACACTTAAAACATAGTAATTTTTAAATTCGCCGCTTGCAGGGCCGCCAACCTAACTACACACATTTCATAATTCTCATAAATGATTCCTTTTAGACAATAATTTCGATTCACAAAACTTCTGGGCTTATATCTTATAGTATTCCTTAGGTCTTAATATAAATAATTTTCTATACATCAGGTACAATACTTTTCTTTTGCTAATGGCTCTTTGGTTTTTTTTTTTTTTTGGTAGCATGTATTCACTTTAGGTCTTTTTCAGGTAACAAACGTGGCATAATTAAAAGTAATAAATATAAAACATATAAATAAATATACCGACATTAATAAATATAATAAATAACAATAATAAATAACAATTTTGGGTTACCATACTTTTTCATAATCATATGTTTGCAGGCATTACATATTTGATTCAGGTGGCCTTGCCCAGCTGGTCACTGGTTCTACATAATTTGCTGTCGAATTTCATAATTATTAACCTAACTGCTGCATTTTTTTCTCTTTAAAGGTAATTTACAAATTTTAAATATACTATCCTCGCTTGTGTCCTTTTTTAGTGGATGTAGCTAATTTAATTACACATTTAAAAATTATTCTTTTTCTTATTGCAGGCTTCTAACGGCTGGAAGGAATTAAAACATTGGATTGTTGCCACGCGGTCCTATGCCAAGATTAAATTTATTAAGGAAGGTTAGTAATCGGTTTGATAATAATGTTTTCCTTGATTTCTTATCATATTTATTTCAAATTCTGTGATATGGTATGTAGAAATTTCGTGGCTTACTTGCATCTTCTTGCATTCTGTTTGTAGATGTTGTAGGCTGGTGAGGTTATCTGCTGTTGATTTGTGAGGCTGTCCTAATTGATAATTTATCTTCATGAATTTAAAGCCCTTGTATCTGGTATACTTTTCTAAACAAATCCTAGCTTCCTTAATGGTAATTTCTTTTAATCCATTATTTTTCCAAATATCCTGCACTCTTAACTCATCCTTCCTTTCATTTTCGTTTAAAATTCTCGATCTCGGTTCATTATAAATTAGTAGGCTCACAACAATAAACATTTTTATAATATTAACTTTCCACTCATCAATACTAGATTCTTTTAATAATAACAATATAATATTTTCCATCATATCTACAACACAGTCTTTTATTAATATCACAGCCATTACCAACATTAAACACCATAACAAAACATTTATTTTCTCTTCAATAGTATAACCTCTTATCATATAATAGTCAGGTACTTCCATTTTATTAATATAATTCCTTGTTTCCATCACTCTTCTTAGACACTTTCCATTCTTAATTAGTTCCCACAAATAATCCAATTTATTGTCCGCGCATGAATCGATATTTGTTCTTGTAGCTCCATTTTTGTTATATTTCTTTGGCCTATTATTCCGGTCACATCGTTGATCATCTTCCTTAAAACGAATGTGCCGCGGATGCACGACGTCGGCTTCCTGTCCTCCATCGTGGTGACAATCCGGTATCCTCCTCGGGCGTTTGAACCGTGCATGCGGCCTCCATCGGCGCGCGCGGTTCCTCCGTTTCTTCCGCCTCCGGGCCTTGCGATGCATGTTCTTACGGTCCTGTATGCTGTCCTCCTCGTCCTGATGCCGGTCGGGTGTCCTCGGGCGCCTCCGTCTCCGGGCCTTACGGTGGTCGCTCCTTTTGTCCGGTAGTCCGTCCTCCCTGGTGTCAGCCTCTTGGTCCTCTATCCTGGGTTCATTGGGGTGCCTTGGTGGGGTCGAATAATGCGCGGGTGTAGGCTCTGTGTGTGATGCATGGTGTGGGTCAAACAGGTAGTATGGTGGCGGTGTCTTGATAGGCGGTTGTAGGTTCAGTGCATGGATCTGTTACACTTTTAATTTGTTCTGTATCCACCAACTCCTTGATTATTGCATGATCCTGGTGACTGCTTATATTTAGTAGTGACTCTTTGGTGGCGGGTTGCTCTTCGGTGGGAAACAGAATACTTAAAATGGGTTGTTGTTTGCGGGCGCTTTAAGTGCTGGTGGGTGGCGTTTTTTGTGGTTGGATATTGGGGGTATCATATAGTCCTGGTTTATTAGCTGTAGTTTTCTGTATATCTGTGGCGGGTCGTTGGGTGCTGGGTTCCGGTTTTTTGTTGATTCAATCCTATTGCATGCGCTAATGTATATTTGTACTTACTTGTTGAGGTGGCGGTTTATAATTTCTGTTGTAATTGTTCTGTGTGTGATTATTATTTGAGTTTAATCGATCACGGCCATCATAGTGATTCTTACGATTGCTCTGCTGGGCATAGTGGTTGGTTGTGCGATTTTGAAATTTTTCATTATTCCAGTTACCATTTTGCCTGTGCTCATAGCGGCGTTCAAATTGAGGAGCAGATCGTAGCGATCATATGATACCGGTTCATAATTTTGGCTGTTATACTGATTAAATTTTGAGTTATGTAGATTTGGTGCGTATCTCTGGTCTGAACGGTGGTTTGATATTGCCATTGCAGACTGTATGCCATATAAATGATTTATCAGCTGCTTACAATCAGTAATGGGTTGTGTGGCGAGTGCCATTCTAACTTGATACGGTAGCTTCTTTAAAATAATACTTGCTAATGCCGATTCATTAATGGGCTCGCTCAATGAGAATTTTTAAACTGTAGGGCAGTGACGAAAGTGGTACATGCACCGTCTAAGTTAGGGTTGAAATCGCATGATATAATGTCCGCTAGCACGTCCAACTGTTTACTTCTGCTCCAATACTGTTCCAGGAAGACAGCGACAAACTCATCCAATGATGTAAATTCATGGGCTCTACTCCGAAAGAACATCAGGGGTTCGCCAATCAATATTAGTCAAACGAAGACGCCAAAAATTCCAAGAGGTAGGTGCAAGAGTTTGTACTAATTTTATCTGATCAATGAATGGTTGAGGTTGCAAATGGCGATCAGTATTATCAAATTTTCCCAGTCCTTGTAATATACTATGTACGTTGAGGTTGTCTGTTTGAATCCCTTGAGGTCGTTGTTGAATATGATTTTCTAATGCTATTATTTTTTCCTGTGTTATCTGCCATTGACTATTATGTGTAATTTTATTTGCGTTTATTTCTTGATTTAATTGAGTCAGAGTGGATTTTTGAATTAGTAGAGTTCCGTTTAAAGCTTTACAGGTTTCTGTATTTTGATTTATGCTACCTTGCAGTTGGTTCATTTTTGTGGACATATTAATCTGTTTATTTTGTATTTCTTTAATACTGTTAATATTTTTGTCAACTGTAGTTGTTAGGTTTGATTGGCAACGGTAATTTGTTTGTGGATTTCTTGGTGGCAATCGGCCTTAATGTTATTTGTTATATCCTGAATGGGTGTAGTGATTTGTGTGGTTAGGTTATCTATCCTTTCATTGAGTTCACATGTAACCGTATCCAACCTTTCCGATAATCCTGCCGTAACTTTATCCTGACTTTCTTTTTGTAGGGTTATCATTGCTTTTAATTCTTCCCTATGATTCTCTACTTTAGTTTCAATATTGTCCAACCGTTGTTCTACTGATTTTATAGCGCCTGCGGTCTCTTTCATACCCTGTTCCACTGTTTGTTTATTTTCCTCTTTTACTGTAGCAATCTCTTTTTTAATCTCCTGCATCATATTATCCATTGTTTTTTGTAACATAATATTGAAAGTACTGCTAGTTTGTTCCATTATTACCTTTTGAAGCGGATCTAATTCTGTGATTGAAAATATACTTTGTTTGCCCAGGTGTGACTCGGCCTCCGGCGATGCGGGTTCTGCAGGCTGCTCCTCGCCCCCTTCAAAGTTGATCTCTACTATCCGTTGATTCAATGGTGTGTCAGCGGCGTCGATTCGAGTGGATGATAGAGGTTGCAGACCTGGTGGATCGAAGACTATCGACCCGACGCTTCCTGGTTCCCTTTCTCGTGGCGTATTGGCATCTACCGTGGTGGGGTTTGATGTGCTTGGAGTCGACAAAGTGGGATCTGTGCAACCGCCGTACATATATGAAACTTCAGAGTTTGCGGGAGTGTGATTCATTATGTCAAATATGATAAATGCTAATTAAACAGTGATAAGAATGATAAGCGAAAATGCTTAAAAAAGAGACACAAACCGGGACTTACAGTGAACAGTGATGTGTAAAGTGTTTGGATACTCTTACAACAAGGTATTTATACTTAAGTTTTTTTTTTTTTTACAATGCTCTAGCGCCCCCAATGTTTTGTTGATTTATTCTTGGCTAGTTTACAGGCTGCGACTTATTTTCCAACCGGCTTAAACACCTAATATATTTTTGACTAGAAAGTAATAGCAGTTTAGGCTTGTAAAATATAATCTCTCTCTACAGACATGTATTTTTCACAGTACTAATAATATAAAATTTTCTTTAAAACATATAATTTCTCTCTATTTAAAGCTATTGTTTCCCCAAAAAGTAATACAAATTTTCCTTCGCCAGTTTTCCTCACAACTCGTATAAGTTATCTATAATTTTCAATATGGTTATTGACTTAATTTCAAATAATTATTCGATGAGCTTGGCTCTCATCATCAGTCCCACGTTGGTACGACATGTCTTTGTGTCACGTTATTATTTATATTTAAATAACGATTAGCCTCCTGCTTGGCATCAGTCGGTAAAGCATGAGATTTGATATAATTATATAATTAGGTCGTGGTTTTCTAATAGTATTCAGTCTTAAAAAATCTTGATAGGCCTAGATATGGGCTTCTCCTATAACTCTTGTAATTCAATAAATAATAAATATATATAAATATGATACTTATACTATAGTGTTGAGGAATAAAAAATAAATTGCACACCATGAACGTTCATACATATATTAAACAAATAATGCAAAAAATAGATCGAGGCAAAAAATATATAAAGAGCGATAAAAAAAAAATATAATATAAAAATAGAACAATAATTGAAATCAGTAAAATATCACAGGCTAAACTTTATATTCTAGATTTATGGCACGAATCATTACCATGTGCCTTTATCTTAAAATCATATGCATTCTGTTGCATGTAGCTGCGATATGCGCTTGCTAATACTTGTCGACTTGGACAATTCAATTAAAAATGTGTGCTTTAAGATCAGCTTGATAAATTAGCCACTAATAATCCAAATATATATATATTAAAATCTCTAGTACTTAGTAGATTTATTTGTATCGAATATATATTTTTATCTCAGGGTGCAAGATTCGGCACCTGACGGAATAGGTAGAGCCATTCATCTAGTGAATTAGAACTATAATAAATTATCGCAAATTGTATTGCAAAAAATTAAATATCATATGCATATGTTTTAATAGCCTAGATTTTGTACTTCTTTGATTTAATAGAATTTCTAAAATATTGATCTATATTTTTCTTTCAAATAAATACCTTTAATACTAATTTTACTTGCGCAAGTATTACTCTTATTAATTTCTTAATTTATAATAAAACCCTTTCGGCGAGCTAGCTTTGATCATCAGATTAATTCGAAGCACTAGGGCGCCCATCACTAATTCAAATTTATCACTCACGTGTCGAAAATCTTCTTGTAAGCCGCCGATGTCGATCCAACTCCATGTGGTCCGGGAATATGGTAGCCGGAATCGTCTCCTCCAAGGGGTTATAAGTTTAATTCAAAATGAAAATGACTTCTGCTTCACAATAGCATCACGAAGTCTTTTAAGAAATTTAATAATTTACTTTAACTTTAACTTTTACAAAATCATTAGTAAGGTACTACGCTCTAAAATATTTGGGGTCCTCTTATGGTGGCATTTGGCTGGCGAGTGCTGGTTCTTCTTCTCAAGTTTTACAGATCCTCTTTCCGACTTTCAAATTAGCATAAAATTTAAATATCTTAGTCCTCCGCCATTAGGTTCAAATAGATCTTACAAAAAATGCCAAAATATTGCTTAGATTATATGATTAATAATTTCTTTGCATTCGAGCCATATCGATAACATAGATTATACAAAATTTTAACACAAAATCTAGTACATTTATATAAATATATAGAAATATTTTTGAATTGGCCTACAGTTGCCGCCTATTAACTGCCGTTTTACTATTGGTGCATGCAAATTTTATTCGGTATTCATGCGCCTGGTAACTCTTATTTCCTGAATACATTAAATTATTTTTATTTGGTTTTTTATTTATGCTCTTTGCATGCTAGTTAATATTCTATACATTAATATTAATTCCATGCTACCTAATAATTAGCCACGTGGACGGGTGTTTTTTCATATTGCACACCATCTGATTGCAATAAAGCTCTGCCAAGGGGTTTTGGTCAGATTCTACGTTCCTCGGTTTGATCGATCTCTAGGTCACCGATCCGTGAATACATGTACATAACCTCAATCTTCAAATATTTTATATAATAATCTATTTTTGAGCAATAAACTCCCTTCAAATCCTTTTTAGGTTCTTGTACCATTTAGCCAGAACAAGCTGATGCTATCTAATCTTAGTTATTATCTATTTGGCGATATTAGCCAGTTACTTTATTTCAGACCTATTACTGTTTCTGTTAGGGCTTTTTATCTACCCAGATTTAATATGTTACAATACTTACGGCGAAACGTGGAAATAGATTTTCATGAAAAAAGTATGTTCCTTTTTTAATTGTGCGTCGACAAGGTTTCTGGAAATTTTGCATTTCAAGGATAATATAAAAGGAAAAAGGAGCCTCCTTCATACGCCAATATTAGAGTAAAAATCAGACTATAGAATTATTCATCATAAATCTGCTGACAAGTGATTACACAGATGTGTGGAGAAACCAGTCTATTGCTGTATTTCCATAAGCTCTATAGTTTCAATCAGGTACTTGTGGATGAGAATACTGCGTGAGGTCTGCTGTGTTCAGTAATTACAGTTAAATGCATTACTAACAATGACCACACAACTAGTCATATAATTTCCAAAACTTAAAATTAATGTCAAATGAAATTTATGATGGGAATAAAATGATTTATTCATTGTTTAGTCTACGTTCAAATTAAATTTCGAAAACTAGAAAATTGAACATAGAATGAAATAAAGAGAAAATAGTGTAAAGTTTCAGCTATTTTGAATGATTTAGGAATGTTTCATTTCGTCGAGGGAAAAAGTTTCCAATAATTATAGAAATGAGGAAATAAGTATTGTCATAAAACGTACGACTACGCCCCGTTTCGGAAAGCCAAATTTCTGACTCCAGCTGTTTAAAGAATAGATCTTAGTTAAATGCCGAGCTCGGAAACCGGCCCTTTATGTTCTAGGGCATATTGTTTCCTGGATGGTAGTACTGATGAATAATTTGAAAATTGAAAAACGAAATATTCTCACCTTGAGTCTTGACCTTGTTCATGAGAGCTTGATCATCATCAGAAAGCTGCAATTTGCGCAATTGACTTAGAGGGACACCTTGGCTGTTGTACGGCATATCTAAAATTACAAGAACACAAATTACACTCTTTGAAATATTTTATCATTTTTCACTTAAAATAATTAGTGTAGAGATTTAATGCTTACAAATTCTCATCCTCCACGAAAACAAAAGAAAAGAGACTTCCTATTCCTGAGGAGTCCATGTCCAATTCAAATTGAAAATGTCAAAAATTACATCATAGTCGAATCAAAAACATCCATCTCTGTAAATAGAATGTTTTTCAAAAGCATTGCTTCAGTAATGAAAAATTAGTTTCAACTGTCTACATTGAAAAGGTAAGTGGATTCCTTCAACATTCTTAGCAACTAACTATTCTTCCACAAAATAATATAATTAAAATAATCAATTTTAACTGAAAAGACTTGAAGCTGTTGCAGCCATCAAACAAAAATGAATTATTTCCAATTTTTATCAAGGATTGAAATTAGAGTAACAACTGAATCTAGTTTCTCTCCATTTGAATGAATGGTTGTGACAACATCGAGTTTTTCATTCCACCATTAGTTACAGGGTGTGCATAAATTATTGAACACATTTCATTGGTAAAAAAATATACAATCAAAGTATAACAATCAATACCCATGTAAGTACATGTAGGGCCGGTTTTCGAGCTCAGGATTTAGCTACTAGACTTTAAACTGCTGAAGTCAGAAAATTGGCTATCCGAAACGGGGCGTAGTCGTAGTTTTTATGAAATCTTAATTTTCTCATTTCTATATAATCGGAAAAGTTTTTCCTTGACGAAATGAAGCATTCCTAAATCATTCAAAATAGCTGAAACTTCTTTACACTATTTTCTCTTTATTTTATTATTACAATATTATTAACCATTTGAAATTGGCTTTTCAATAAATCAATACCCATGTAAGTACACGTAGGGCCAATTCAATTTTCTAGTTTTTCGAAATATAATTTAAACGTAGACTACGACTATGCCCCGTTTCGGGGGGGGGGGGGGATTTTACACTATTTTCTCTTAATATCATTTTGTGTTCAATTTTATAATTTTTTGAAATTTACTTTCAACTGCGACTACGTGCCATTTCGGAGAGCCAATTTTCTGACTCCAGCTGTGTCTAGAACTCAGCTATATCCCGAGCTCGGAAACCGGCCCTAATTCGTTAGTTTTTTAATCATCTATGAAATGTTTTCAATAATTTATGCTCACTCTGTACCTACAGTGTGTGTATCAACAACACACTGTTAACTATTGGCAGTAATTGAATGGCTGCCAGGAAAAACGTTATAAGCGCCAAAATTTGAGTAGGCTACTAGATTTTTTTATGGAAAAACGTTCCTTGTACTCTTTCCTATCATGTAGTGACTCCTATAGATAAATTTAATAACTTTTACTTGTAGTTATTGATGGGAGAAGTTTTAAAAATACTTTTTAAATATCCAAAAAATCAACATTGAAAAGTTTTTGCTAGTTCTTGTAAAATTTGAGAAGGGCGCTTGTAATGGTTTTCCTGGGAGCCATTTTGACTCACCTTCAGCAGGACTGTAGGCGTCAGTAACTTTCTGCAGTACTCTGAATGAGCGAGACTGTACGGGAGCTCCAGGATCTTCCTGATTTGCCCATCCTTGTGGCTGACTCCTGCCATCCACTGCCGAACTACAAAATTGAAATACATTACTTGTATCCTATTATGTATCATCATAGAAAAAAAAATAGAATGAAAGGATACCGCATGGTATAGGTCAGGGATATCCAACCTACGGCCCACGGGCCACATCCGGCCCGCGGATAGATTTTGTCCGGCCCGCCGAGAGTTATTGCTACAGATTTTTGAAAATATATTATATTTATACACATTTTTGACAACAGCTGTGAGTTCAGCACTCTTCTCTAACCAGCCACTCCATTTCTTAATAAGAGTAAAATTAGCTGTAAACAAGCAGCGATCAACCATTGTGAGATATTAGCAAATGGTCTGCACGGACTGTACATGTCTCTCCCAGAAAAAAACTCTAAAAACATTAAGAAACCATGCTAAAGCTATGTTTTCTCTTTGTGGATCTACCTACAAGTGTGAGCAGACATTTTCAAAAATGAAGTTTGTTGAATCCAAATACATATCTTCCTTGTCAGATGAACATTTGAAAACAATTTTAATGATCGGAACCGTTTGATCTTAAATGGGCGGACATTTCAAGTGGAAAAGAAATGCGATCTTCTCACTAAAAATAAGTATTCTATTTTAGTTTGGTAACTTTCTGTGAGCTCGTGTATTGTCAAGTTGTCTTATTACCATAAAAAAGTTATTAGCATTTTGTTTAACTTGCTAAATTCATGCATTGTCAAGTTTTCTTATGACCTTTTTACACTCAATAAATTGGACTTTGTATTGAAATGAAATGGTTTGTTTCTTCCTGTGTTTTAATTAAACCTATTCAAAACTCCTCATATTATTTTAATGGAAATATAATAATTTTACACCCCCAAATCCCCCGTCGTGTGTGACCCACAAGTCAAATTCACGTACATCCTTGTTATTGGCCCTCTAAGCCTCCAATAATTAACAATGTGGCCCTTAGATAAAAAAGGTTGGAGACCCCTGGTATAGGTCGTTATGTTCCAAATTTCACAGTTAACTCAAGCCGATTACTGTCGACTATTGCCTAACTATCACTGGTCATTACATGTATCATCATAGAGAAAAGATAGCATGAGAAGATATCCCATGGTACAGGTCGTTTAGTTTATGTTTCAAATTGCACTAAAACTCAAGCCGATTACTGTCGACTATTGTCTATTATTACTGTCATCTTGGAATCGGCAGAGATCTTGAAGAATCGCCTTTTAATCATTCACTAAGAGGGAAAATTGCTCAGAACAAAGATATTTGTATTATTCAGAAGTTGGTAGGCATGCTATTGAAGTGAGAATGGTTTTCATTCATGAAATATGATCCTATAATGAGGTCCACGTTATAATGGCAGTGTTTGATTAGTAATGGTATTGCTATCCTTGTCTATCATTCAACAAAGCGAATAGCGCTATCTCTCTATCGCTTTGCTCTGTTGCCATATCGGCTTTTGACAATGTAGAATTGACATTAATTAACAAAATATTTCATCTTTATTATGGAAATTGATTATGAAATTATTGGAAAATATTATTTATTGCCTGATAAAATATAATCGATTTTTTGCAATGAGAATGAACAATTAATATTACATTAATAAGCCTGTATCAGCTACCGTCAAGAAGGCATTGACAAGACAGAGGATCGGCAACGTTGATCTCCTATATTTCTCCACTGCTATTATAACGTGGACCTCACTAGAGTAGTGTATGATTTCTTTCGACTATTTTTCTCATTTGACCTTGCCGACTCCGGCTAACACAATCAAAATACATTTTTCCACTTATTAGTCGAATTCGATGAAATCACTTTTCCCAACTTATCTAAATAATACAGTATTCAACGACAAGAGAAAACCACTTAAACAAACATCTTCACTCGGCAACTGAGAACAGAGCGAAAATAGCTCTGTCGGCTCACAGATGTGTTTGGTGTGAACACAAACTCTGCGGACGTTCAGATAAATAGCTTGGTCTGAACCTTAGACCAGATATATAGAATGAATTCTACAAGGTCTATAAATACAGGTCATGATACGATCCCGTGATGCATTGCAAAATCTCCACTTTGTGGGATTCTAGTTTACCAATTTTCAAATTGATCAACTGTTACCATTATAGATTATAATATACAACATGATGTGTTATTTGCAAAAACCTTAGAGGTATCATCTTTAAGGTCTTTGGTTATCTGTAATTTTTTTCAAGGGATATTGCTTGGCTTTGAATTGTAAAATAAATTCTTCCAACAGAATAATAGTATTTAGATTCCAACTAGGAACTGAATTGTTAATTTTTAGATTTAATTGATTGGGAACTTTAAACTGTTTTTGAGGTTAGCCTCTTGCAAGGACGATCCTCCTTGGCCTCTTGTCCCAATGCCTTATGAATCATAACATGTTACAGGAATAAGAACAATTTTTAAATATAATTGAACCATTTATTGTTGAAATTTCATTACTAAAAAATCGAAAACCTGAATTTACATATCATCTGAACCAAAATATGGTTTTTAAAATACATAATGCATGATTTTGTTACGTGCAAATTGAATTAGACTGGGTTTTGAAATGTGCTGCCTTGAAAATCCCACAAAATGGCCGCTCCATAAGGAACACGGGTGTCTTGACCTGGTTTTTATGGACCTTTATGTGATTATACACTCACTTTTCATTAGCATTGGCATATTGCGGGTTGTTCTTGTTGTGTACATAGACTGGCCTGCGCTGCTGAAACTGTTGTTGCGGTTGTTGATGCTGCTGTTGTTGTTGTTGCTGTTGTTGGTAGTTGAACTGAGGCGCATGTGGATTGTAGTGGGGAGATGAAGACGGGGATGGGGATGCCTCCAACTGTATTGGTATTATCCTGGTATTCGATGGCTGCGGAGTCTCACGGCCTTCGATCTGTAATCATTTCAATTGCATTTGTTCAAATAAAAATCGAGCCTCAAATTCTGACATTCAATAACTTTTTTATGTGTGCACAGAATTTGATGATTTTTGTTTAGTTGTCTTTGTTATGTTCAGGAGCAGGTTTATGGCCTATCAAATTTATGATCAGACTTCAGGACTCTTTCCTACGGTCCTTCGAAGTTTACATGTAATCCTCATAGAAGAAGATTTGTGTGCTGGCCACACACAGAAATGCTGTGAAGAATCAGCTGTTATAATCATTGCGTCATACAACAGCCGTCGGTAGATCTGTTTTTTATTTTTGTTTCTTTCTACTGATTCACAAAATTTCGATTCTAATAATAATGCAGCGGTGCGAACGACGTCCAAACTTGGATCGTAGAACTCGAAATGCTGTAAATTTGGAATATGCACGGGAAAATCAGCAGCAAGGAGATAATTATGTCATTCAATTTCCCAGCAAGCTGCAACTGTAGCTTCAACTATAGCCTATCTAAAAATACAAACTGCTGTACAACTGACTAAGCAGATAGGAAGTCCATATTGAGATATAAAATACTGATTGTTGGATAATTTTCGTAAAAATATAGTGCATCACATTAAGCTAAGACTAAGCACACCTGAGGAGGCGCGGCTTGGTGATACAAAGTGTTGATCTTATGGGGATTGCCTTATCACACCGTTCCACGCCATGTCCGATTCAGTGTGTGTGAGTTCTTCTATTCAAACCAATATAAGCAAGAACCAATAGATGCAAAACGCCGCATCGCGCCTCCTAAGGTGTGCATCCAGCTAAAGTTTGTCATGAGATGCATCAACTATTTAGCAGTACGAAGTTCGCCGGGTCAGCTAGTTAATGAATAATTATCATTAAACGAAAATCCCAATTGAATGCTGTAAATCACCCCGAAGACTTCTGCTACTGCAAATATTAACAACAGGGTAAACAGCTAGATAGAAATTCGATGAGCGCTACTACACGAAAAGTATTTGTCAGTTCAAATAATTCCGGGTTGACAAATAATATTTGTATAGTAGCGCTCATCGAATTTCCAGCTGTTTAACCTGCTGTCAATATTTTTTATTTGTAAGAATATTATATTTAAATATCCTATTCTATGGTCAATATGAAATTACAATATTGTTGTAAATTGTTGTTTTTTGAGAAGTAGAATAGGTTTTATGATATAGAAAGGGTAGGCTACTATACTACTAGCTACTTTTAATAAGGGTAGGCTACTTTAAATAGCTATCATAGTTTCTTTTCAATCATTGTCTTGTGTGTTTGACATTATTTGTCAATAAAGCTTTTTTGGCAATAAAGTACAAAGTATTCGTTGTATATTGTGACGAAGCTAATGCTAGGTTACAATAAAACTTATTCTATTCTATATCTTTATATTTTTTTAACATGAAAGTCACCCTTGATATTCATAATCAATACCTGTATAGGTATGATCCTGGTCTGCGCCTGGTTGTGAGACGGGCCATAAGCAGGGGGCGGCGACGAGACAACCACAGGTGAAACAGGAGACTGGGGCGGCTCCCGGTTGACAACCACCCAAGGCGGCTGCTGCTGTTGCTGTTGCGGGGCACTGTTGCGCGTCATCCATGGCGCAGGCGACTTGTTCACTTGTTGCACATCATTATGCGCGTCATGTTGAGCATCATTATGTGACACATTGTTGCGTGTCATCCAAGGCGCAGGCGACTTGTTGACTTGTCGCACATCATTTTGCGGGTCATGTTGCGCGTCTTGTTGCACCGGCGGCACATACAGTGAGCCGAGCTGCGATCTAGTGGGCTGTGATGGCGGCTGCTGCTGGACTGGAGGCACATAGATGCTGCCCGTGTTCTGTGATACGGGGCTGGGCGCAGCTTGTCGCTGCACGGGCTGCAACTGAATGAATGCAACCAATATACACCGTGTCCCACGAAGAGGTTTACACGTTTGATTTTATTCTACTTGCCTATTCATGCACCGTACTTTTTTCAAATTCTACACAGTTTACAAAGTAGGTTCTAAAAATATTCTGGGAAAATTTCAACTCCCTAACCTTCATAGAAACAAAATGGTCGCATATTGAAAAACGATACTCTAAGAACATTAAAAAGGTGTTTTCGGTTAAATAAAATATTTTTATTGTTGCACTTTAGGTGAATATAACTTTTAAATAAAAAACTAGAACATAGCCTAATAAAACACCTTAAAGTCCAAAATTATTCAAATTGAAATCCATCCACAGCAACACACTGATAACAGCGCTTAAGGCTGTTCGATACACCTTTTTATTTTTATTCAAATTGGATAATCTTTTTCAATATAATTGTTAAGATCATTATAAGAGTGAGAAAAAGTGGCAACTGAAATTTTCAAGTGGTCTAATAAGCAAGTTATGGGTTGTTGAAGTGCTAAACTCTGTTTTCTTTCCAGATCATAAACGGTTTCGAAATTTTCCATTGGAGTTATCTTTGAAAAATATCGAAAAACTTTGAAAAATGTCACCAGTAGAAAGTTTATTTTTAGCCTTTGCACAGTCTCAAGTGCCACAATAACTGCTTCAAGCCTGTTGTTCCTTTCCCAATCATTCATAGTTGAGAATTATATTGTATCTTAAAATGTATAAATGAATAAATCAACCGCAATTCACTTTTCATTAGCTGATTATATCTGTATCTGCACAGAAACAGTGAGGTACAGTCCGGGTCCTGTAGCTTTGCCTATCAACGGAGGGCCACTAGAATACAATACTACCCGCTCACAAACATCCAACATTTTTGAAAATGTATCTTCACATAAGCAACATATGCTCTTCTGTGTCGTCTCAAAAGCAACGTGTTGCATCCGAAAAGATACACAATGAGCTTGATAGCTTGATGATAAACAAATCGAAAAACTTCACCAGTAGAAAAGTTTATTTCTAGCCTGTGTACAGCCTCAAGTCTGTAAGCAGCTTCGACACACTGGCTTGAAAGTTTGTTAGAGGTTGCGGCTGGCAGTTCATACCTTGGGCACAGCGAGAGGTTGCGGCGGCTGCGGCGAGGTTGCCGACTGCGGCGGTGCGGGAGGTGGCGGCGGCGGAGGTTGCGGCGGAAAGACAGGCACAGCCATCTGCGGCGGCATGGATAGCGGCCTGGGCTGGGCGGCGGGTCGCGGTTGCGGCTCGCCTGCGGCTGCGTCTTCGGCGTGCGCGTTGCGGTTGATGCGTCGCGCCATCCGCGGCGAGCGGATCTCGGACAGGTCGAGTCCGCCCGGTGTGTAGGTGAACGGCTTCTTGTCTTTGGTCATCATCGCGTTCTGGATGGCTGCCGGTGGTTCTCGGCGCACGTCTGCTATCTACAACACAAAATTCAATTCAATTCATTTGTCATAACAATACTTAATTGACTAAAACGGCTTCTTGACCCATTCCGAGCTACTATGGGTTGTATAGTGAGGTCCACGTTATAATGGCAATAAATCAGTATGTTGTTCTTCAAATCTTGGAGGGTCTTTGAACGGTTCATATCGACATGGAAAACTTTATACGGGGGCAAATCAGGAGATCGAGCCGGCCAATACAAATCGCCTCTAATTGAGATAAGGCATTCTGAGAAGTATTCCTTTGAAACAGCCATTTTGTAATTCATATCCATTTTGTATGGATGGAAATGAAGTTCTTCGTGAAGAATCCTCCTCACAGAACGATCAGAAAGTCCAAAGGCTGACACATGTTTGCGTGCTGAACGCCTTGGAGATATAGTTTTACGACTGATTTACGACTCACACTGGCGCACAAGGAATCTTCCTTTTGCCGGTGTTTTTGCCTCACCTACTGTACTTATGCATGTGATCATAAATTGAATCTTCATTTTAAAACTATTATTTATAATATAAAGGATATCATTTCGTTATTATATCTAATTAAATAAATGTTTTTTTTTAAGATTACGTCCTAAAGACTCCAGTCATGGAGTATAAGACAAGTCATGTTATTGCATAATAATTCTAACACTAAGTAGTTCAACCTAGTTTAGGTTTGAAAGGAATTCTTGTACACTATAAAAATCTCTATCAACTAAATATTTTTTAATTTGATTTTTGAAAATCTTCAAATCATCATTACTTTTCAAGATTTGAGGTAGCTTGTTATAAAATTTCCTATCAATATAATCTGGTTTTGTTCAAATAACCTACTATTGTGACCCATTATATGATAATCTGCTCTGTTTCGCGTATTATACTCATGAACATCTGAATTCTGGATCACACCACTCGTTTTCACATGCATTACAACTTCATATACATACAAAGATGGCACAGTTAAAAGACCAAGCTTTTTAAATAAAGGCCTACAAGAGTCTAACCTATTCACTTTCTCTATACATCTGAGTGCCTTCTTTTGAATCTTAAACACCCTGTCCATATTTTGTTGAGATGAATTACCCCATACTAAAATAGCATACCTAATATGAGATAGTATAAGTCCATGGTAAGCAGTTAACAGTAGTTTTTTATCATTCACAATCAGCTTAAGGACAAAGAAACAGACTACAGTCCAAAACTTCTTTTCATCCCAATTTCATAAAATAAATTGTCCAAAAAAAGGTTATGTGCGACTTTCCATTCTTCACTAATTTTCCACATTGAAACAAAACACAAACACTTGAGACAATTAATAATTTTGAATTTAGAAAGATTATTAAGATCCGAATTTATAACAAAATTACTTCTAATTAGTACTCGAAACTGTAAAATGAATATTAATTTGAAATATTTTGTTCCGAAAATTAAAACAATCTTCCCCAATTTGTTTCAAGATTCACTGTAAACAGTCAAATTTAAAGAAAAGCATTGATTTTATTTATGTGGCGTTTAAATAATGGATCTTAATGAATTCAGTGAAGCCTTCAATAATACATAATTAACGGTATAAATTATTTTTGTTAACAGTCTACTATTACCTTGAAAATAGACACAAAGTATGAAAACTTCACTATTTTGTAGATTATTATTTTATAAGGAACTAGCCGTCAGGCTCGCTTTGCTCGCCATATCCGTCTAGCAAGGGAGGTCCACGCCCTGGACCCCCGACTGGATCGTCCAAGAATGAGATCAGCAGGCTCGCTTCGCTTGCCTGCATTTTTCATTTGAGCATTTTTATCATATGTTAGGACGATCCAGTCGGGGGTCTAGACTAAACGTCTGGCTAAACGGATATGGCGAGCGAAGCGAGCCTGACGGCTAGTGATATAATATTCCCAGGAATAGCTCTGATTGAAGTAGCAGTGCCCAATCAATTTTTCCGCGATAAATGCATTTCAATCTTCAACTTGGTGCCAACCTAACAAAGTCAACTCAACTTAATGCCAACCTGACAAAATTATGAATTTAGTTACCAGTTAAAAACTGTTTCGAAGAGGTACTCTCTCTAGATTATAGTTCTATATTAAAATATATGGTATGGCCTTTTCTCAATTATAATTAAGAGAATAAGAAGAATATACATGCTAAAAGACGAACTTTAAACCCTTAAAAACCACCCTTAGAGTTAAAATATTGCCAAAAGATTTCTTAGTGCGCCTCTAAAGGGCCAACTGAACATACCTACCAAATTTGAACGTTTTTGGTCCGGTAGATTTTTAGTTCTGCGAGTGAGTGAGTGAGTCAGTGAGTGAGTGAGTGAGTGCCATTTCGCATTTATATATATAGAAGATCACAAGAAGACAATAAATATTATGTATCTACTTAATTCGAGTAAAAAATTAAAATTAAAGACTATTATAACAGAATAAAATATAATTTCTTCAAGTAGAATTACCTCAGTTTTGAGTCTCATGTTGGGAATATGTACAAGTCCTAATGGCGGCGGAGGAGGTGGTGGAGGGGGAACACCCCCCTGACTCATCATGGGAGGAGGAGGAGGAGGTGGAGTTGGCACTGTCGAGTCATCTGCAAAATAAAACAATCAAGTAATAAAATTAATCAATCAATCAAATAAAATTAGCATTTGAATCACACAATCAACACTTTTTACACATTAATTCGATATAATGTGTAACACATAATTCGATAGAATTGACTCAGTAAAAGTAGCGTTCTCACAACTTGGAATCTTGACAGTTTATGGCCAATACATTTTTGATGTTATTATCTTCTTCAAGAACATTGCTTGTACAAACTTAAGGAATAATACGCACAATTATAATACGCGTTTCGGTCGAATTACAGAAAGACACAGATACATATCTTTGAGAAAAAAACAATTTACAGAGGAGAGAAATAGTTTCTGAAGCTACCAACTAGTTTAAGAGTATTAGAAGATTCTCAAATATTTAGAAAGAACTTGAAGGAATATCTGGTGAGCTTATCGTTGTATTCGTTATATGAGTTTGACGCTATTTTTAAATAAATTATAAATTTCTTTGTAGTCTAGAGATAGCCTAGCCCTAGAGTTGTAAAATCTTTGACACTATTCATATGTACTTGTACATTATTTAATGAATAAAGACTAAAAAAAAAAAAATAATAATAATAATAATAATAATAATAATAATAATTTCTCTGTTTGCCAATGAATTGCAACCAGAGGAGTTTATTGAAAAAACATATACATAATTGGTATATTATACATACAAAATTTCTAATACTAAACTTAGTGCTAATTATTATTTTATAAGGAACTAGCCGTCAGGCTCGCTTCGCTCGCCATATCCGTCTAGCAAGGGAGGTCCACGCCCTGGACCCCCGACTGGATCGTCCAAGAATGAGATCAGCAGGCTCGCTTCGCTCGCCTGCATTTTTCATTTGAGCATTTTTATCATATGTTAGGACGATCCAGTCGGGGGTCTAGACTAAACGTCTGGCTAAACGGATATGGCGAGCGAAGCGAGCCTGACGGCTAGTGATATAATATTCCCAGGAATAGCTCTGATTGAAGTAGCAGTGCCCAATCAATTTTTCCGCGATAAAATGCATTTCAATCTTCAACTTGGTGCCAACCTAACAAAGTCAACTCAACTTAATGCCAACCTGACAAAATTATGAATTTAGTTACCAGTTAAAAACTGTTTCGAAGAGGTACTCTCTCTAGATTATAGTTCTATATTAAAATATATGGTATGGCCTTTTCTCAATTATAATTAAGAGAATAAGAAGAATATACATGCTAAAAGACGAACTTTAAACCCTTAAAACCACCCTTAGAGTTAAAATATTGCCAAAAGATTTCTTAGTGCGCCTCTAAAGGGCCAACTGAACATACCTACCAAATTTGAACGTTTTTGGTCCGATAGATTTTTAGTTCTGCGAGTGAGTGACTGAGTCAGTGAGTGAGTGAGTGAGTGCCATTTCACATTTATATATATAGAAGATCACAAGAAGACAATAAATATTATGTATCTACTTAATTCGAGTAAAAAATTAAAATTAAAGACTATTATAACAGAATAAAATATAATTTCTTCAAGTAGAATTACCTCAGTTTTGAGTCTCATGTTGGGAATATGTACAAGTCCTAATGGCGGCGGAGGAGGTGGTGGAGGGGGAACACCCCCCTGAGTCATCATGGGAGGAGGAGGAGGAGGTGGAGTTGGCACTGTCGAGTCATCTGCAAAATAAAACAATCAAGTAATAAAATTAATCAATCAATCAAATAAAATTAGCATTTGAATCACACAATCAACACTTTTTACACATTAATTCGATATAATAATAATAATTTCTCTGTTTGCCAATGAATTGCAACCAGAGGAGTTTATTGAAAAAACATATACATAATTGGTATATTATACATACAAAATTTCTAATACTAAACTTAGTGCTAATTATGATACCCCACTATAATAATATGTGTCGAGGTGATCATAATATTCTTTTCTAAAACATTTGTATAAAAAATGTAATTAGTAATTTTAGTTATAAAGGTTTGTTAGTTATTAAAGGTAGAATAAAAAGAAGACAGTAGTTCATCCTATATCCTATTTACAATGAGCTCCTCAGTGTAGTAAATGCGAGTATCATATAACCAATTCCGTGCTGCTCTTTTAAATCTATTTATATTTATTTCGACCTTTGAGATCTGCGGAATTTTATTGTAAATTCTAGGACCTGAATATTGTACAGATCTCTAACCAAAAGCTGTGTTCATTCTGGGAACGAGAAGAAAATTCAGATTTCCAATTCTGGTGTTGTGGCTATGGAATATTTATTAAGTCGGTAAAATTATTTGAATTCTTCTTAATATGAATTACTAAAACTAATACATAATAACTGTCTGACGCTGAGAACTCTACTTTCGGTGAACAATTCACTTGTTGGAAAACGGTTGTTTCTGTTTGTCATAACCTTAAGAATACGTTTCTGAGCTTTGAATAGTTTCTGAGCTTTGATACATTGAATCTATTAAGATGTAATTTGCTGCACCCCAAACCTACATATCTCAAAAGTGACTCTACAATCATAATGTTAGGCATTACTTGATAATGGCATCATATAGGCGAAACATGTTGTGAGTTTGAAAAGGGGACTTAGATTTCTATTTTCAAGTGTAGCCCTATGGAGAAAAAGACAATTTGATGTGATATTTATTCATATTAATACTATATATCATAGGCTATTTAGAATAGCATTCACAAACGTCATAAATATTATCATTAAGAAAAGATAGCATTAGAAGATATCCCATGGTAAATGGGATCGATTATTACTGTTTTGGTCGGGTGAGAGTGTAAGAACGGCACAGTATGAAAGACTACCAACGTCACATAGCTTAACGAAAAATAACTGCTTGGAATATCAACAGTGAAATTTGGAGCAAAACCTAGAAATTTATGAGATTTCGGGTGAACAATTAATTAATTTTTGAACAATTAATTTTTTGTTGACATTAATAAATTGAATTGAAAAAATTGAAATTGAATTGAATTTGAATTGTTCTTTCTGTTCCGTATGTAATTTGATTTTTAATATGTTTTGGCAAAATAAAATAAAACTGATTTGAAACTCCCTATACCTTGTGATAGATATCATTCTTATCCTATATTTTCTCTATGTTATACCTAATTCAATACACAACAATTATAAATATAATATTATACAACAGTATTTATAATAATTTGAAACATAAAATCAAAGATTAATCAGCCAGTTTGTAATAAGCCAAATTTCAAACAATTTGAAAGCTCATAAAAAGTTCAAAAACGTCAAAGGAGAAAAATTATATGAATCTTATTGGAAATTTCTTCCTCTTCCCAACCATAACCTTAGAATTAGATTTTGACTGATAGTTGTTCAGTTATTCAAAAATATCAAAAACCAATGAATCTCAAAAACTGGGGTCGATATAAGAAAATTTTACTGAACATTTTTTGTTGAAATTTCATATTGACGTTTTACAACAATATTGAAAAATCAATATATCTCAAAAACTGAGGTCGATATGAGAACAATTTACTGTACATTTTCTATTGAAATTTCATGTAGAATCTATTGTCCTCGGCTGTTACACATTTCCTGGGACACCTGTATATGGACATCTCACAAGCAATCATTCCTTCACCCTTATACTGAATGACTCTAGTGACTGAGAATCCCTTATATTTTATTTACAACAACAACAATATTGTTGGATTATATTCATGGCAAGGCGTTGAATAGTTTTTTCCAATATATTTCGGATTCAGCTCATAGAAGTTTGTCCTATCCTGTTCAGTACATTTGTGTGCCTTGTGCTAAGCTGGTGGATGTCAGCTCCTATCACCTATCCATTTTTCAATTTATTGCAGTAAACAGCGACATTATGAACGTGAAGACTACAAATATAAATAAATTGCATTTTTTCCGAAATCAACCTTGTTTCTTCTGGTAAATAGTGGACTGTATTTCGTTTATTAATCTCAGATCTAACCTTGTTTTCAACACGGAGACTGAGACAAACACATGAAACCAAAAACACTCACCTCAACAATTCTATCCCGCTATCACCATACCAAATTTGAGTATTTAGGTAATAGGAAAGGGGAGCAAGAGAAAATAATATTGGGAATTTGGAAGGAAAAACACTCAAACCTGACAAAACAGCGATCGTAGATAGGCGGCCCTGTTCCCCGCTTGTTTCAATTTAAATATTTAGATTTACTTCCAAAAACCGCCGCCAGATGGCAGCATTATACAACCCGCGAACTCTTTAAATTCTATTAATTGGCCACAGCAAACCTACTCAACTATGGGAAACCCATGTTCTAGAGCAGGTGTAATAGTAATACAATTACATTTAGAGTGGGGTGCAAATACATTGGGTCAGTGAGCTCACATATTGTTCGAAATTATGATTTCTATAATTATGTCTTCCAGTTGCTGTGATCCAGTTTTTAACGGCGCATTTAAATGTTCTTTAGTTTTCTATTATCTTGATGTGTACAGGGAGTAAATTGTGGTATTTTGGTGCTAGGTGGTTGAAGTGTCGTTGGTATGTTGCCTTCCTAGCCACGTTCGTGATAATAAGGCTTCTATCTCTTGTGTTATGACAGTGGTTTCTGTTTTGAAAGCTCTTTGGGTTTTTGTGTAGTCTGCAAATAATTTCTAGGGAGTAGAGTTGTCTTGCGTCCATCACACCAAACTCATTGTAGAGCTGGTCTGACGGATAACGAGGTGGCTTCTGCTTGATGATTTCAATTATTATTAGTTTTTGCACTTTTATAAGGGGGTCGAGGTCAACGTAGTTTGTTCCTCACCATCCTACAATTCCGTAGGTAAGCAAAGACTGAGTGCCGGTTGCACGAAAGCCGGTTAGATTTTAATGATTAATTCCACGAGAACCAATCAGAATTGCCGTCTTATAAAAAAAGGCCTTCTCTGATTGGTTCTTCTGAAATTAATCATGATTAAAATTTAACCGGCTTTTGTGCAACCGGCACTGAGTATTCTATGTGATGTATAATTGAATGAAACTGTCAAAAAACCACAGATTTATTGATACTTAGAAAGACCGGTTTCGGTATCAATAAATCTGTGGTTTTTTGACAATTTCTTAGTCTTTTTCATTCAATATGAATAATTACCACAATATCAACTTCTCAACTACACAAAAAGTGATGTGTAATTGTTTGAATGAATTCATTTTAATAGGAATTTAATTTCTGCGTATTGTAATAGGCTGGTGAATGTCAGCCATTCATCTTTCAATTTATATGAGAATACAGCCACATGATGAACGTAAAGACATTTGACTGTAATTGTGTTAACAATTTTTATGACAAATTATACAGAGTGGAACAGGAAAATTTAGAAGAAGTGTGTTTGAAAAATGTAATTAAAATTTCTTTCACTTACGGTACGCTGTGGCAGACGGAGAATTTCCCCCTCCAGATATTTGGCTCTGTTGTCGTCTGAAAAACAAAGAAAATAAATTTAATTAAAAGTGACAAACAAGCTAGTTGTTAAAATTGGAACCTATGAAGTTTAATTATTTCCATACAATTTTCTCTGGTTTAGTATCCTAGTGATGAAAATGGTTCCTCTATGCCAGTATCAAGAGACTTTACGAATGAATTAATCTTGTTTTCACACTATAGTTAGGTCCACGTTATAATGGTAGTAGAGAAAGATAACGTTGCCGATCCTCTGTCTTGTCAATGCCTTCTATAGACGGTAGCTGATACAGGTTTATTGATGTAATTTTAACTGTTCATCCTCTTTTAAAATAATCAATTATATTTTATTAAGCAAGAAACTATATTTTCCAATAATTCCATAATTAAGACCAAATATTTTGTTAATTAATTATTGATTCTACATTGTTGAAAAACAACCTGACAACAGAGCAGAGCGAGAGAGCTATCCGCTTTGTTGAATGATAGACAATGATAGCAATACCATTGCCAATCAAACACTGCCATTATAACGTGGACCTCACTATAGTCAAGTAGCATAGGGACCACACAGTGGGAGTCCACTCCAGGATGCATAGAGCGAAAGTCAGTTCTGTCTAAGGTCAGGTTTAAGGTGAGCAGCGAACCGACCTTAAGGTCAAAGCGCCATATGGCAGCCGACCTCCAATAAATAAAGCTGAAGAACAGTTTATAGTTGAACGTGGTAAAAAAATATAATGAGGACCTCACACAGATATGTTACTCTATAGTGTGTAATACGGCTTTCCTTTTTCAAAAATGTTTTCTATTCCAAGATACAGTACTGTGAAAAATTAATAGGTTGAAGAGTAGTTTGCAGTAGTGAAAATATAATGAGGACCTCACACGGATATGTTACTCTATAGTGTGTAACACTGCTTTCTTTTTTTCAAAAATGGTTTCTATTCTAGGAAACATTTAAAAAATGCACAGATATGTTACTGAAATTGAGATCATAATTCAACAGAATTGAAGCATAAATATAGAATTTCTATTCTATTTTCTAATTTTTCCAATTGGATTTTTGTAATCAGAATTCAAATCCCATGCCACTTACAGCCGATTTAAGCATTGAAAACAAGAGTCAATAGCAGTAAAGGAAACACACTAATAAAACAATATAAAAGTCTTAAAGCACCCTTTCTTTATTTTGTAAAAAAACAACTTTAAAATAGTTTAACAACTAGTTTCGGTGATCACACCATCGTCAGGTTATAAAAAGGTTTCAATATAAATATTTTTTTATAAAAAAAACCTAAAAACCCTTAAAATATAAATATTTAATTCAGGTATAGGTATTAGGTATTAGGTATATATTTAATATAGGTTTAATATGAATATTGTTTTATAAAAAACCTTTTTATAACCTGAAAATTGTGTGATCACTGAAACTAGTTGTTAAACTATTTTTTTTTTTTTAAATAAAGGGTGCCTTGAGACTTTTATATTGTTTTATTAATTTAAAAAGTAGCCCATGTGAATGAAGTGTTTTTAGGAAACACACTCTACCAGAATAACAAACAAGAGAATATTCTCTAAATGAATAAATATTATTCGTTTGTCTGGAATGGTATTGATTTCAACTCAGAACAATCAAGTTTATAGAATAAATAATTTGGAAATTGCAATTGGTCAAATGCTAATTAATGAATAATTATTATAAAACGAAATCCCAATTAAATGCAGTAAATCACCCCGAAGACTTCTGCTACAACAAATATTGACAACAGGGTAAACAGATAGATGAATAATTAATTTTTGTATAGTAGCACTCATTGAATTTACAACTATCTGTTTACCCTGTTGTCAATATTTGCAGTAGCAGAAGTCTTTGGGGTGATTTACAGCATTCAATTGGGATTGAGTTTAATAATAATTATCTATTAATTAGCATTTGAACAAATGCAATTTCTAATTTATTTCCAAATTATTTATTCTATAAACTGGATTGTTCTGAGTTGAAATCAATACCATTCCAAACGAATAATATTTATTCATTTATAGAATATTCTCCTGTTTGTTATTTAATTTTAATTTTCGGTTAAAACTTTTTCGCCACACTGCACAGAAAGCAGCTGTTCTCCAGTCCCTACGTAGATCTGAAAGACCTTCTTTGCAGATAACTCTCCTGACGTAAGAAACAGGTTTCTTTCCGGCCTAGGCCAGAAAGAGTACTCTTTCCAGCCGCTCATGGAAGTCCGTAGTAAATAAGTCATCCGCTAGATTGGGCGAGTGTCAACTTTCTTCATCTGATGTCGCCATTATTTCAGTTCGAATTTGGAATCAAACTAATTCAGCATTTCATTCGCAGCCATTTTTATTCAATTATTTATTGTTGATTAGCGCATTCCGAATTTTCAAAAATGCTTCAAGATGATGACGCCTGTGATATTCCAAGTGAAATTTTAAAAGAATCTGAAATCCTGACTGCAAATCTTCTACCACTAAAATCAAGAGATAGGTACGATAACGAGTATTCTTTATTTTGTATTCTTTATTCATTTTGTCAGCAATACCTGTAGTGTGGCAAAAAATATCGTTCGCACCATGGGCAAAAATGTTTTTCCGGCTCTCAATCTTTTCTCGAAAAACCGATTTCGAGCCGGAAAAATCTCATTTTCTGCTCTAGGTGCGAAATATACTATAACCGTATCACCGGTCTCTGAGACCGGTACGAGAAATTTGCATTGCATTATTAATACACCTTATTTTTTGTTTGGCTCCTCCCACTCAGTAGCTGTTCAATAAATATCAGAGAACAATTACTAGTCGTTTCAGGGTGATTAGAAGAGTCATTCCGAACACAGTCCCAGTTTATTGGTTCATCGTACCGGTCGATACGGTTAGTGTTTCATCAATCCCGGTATTCCCGATCCGTGATACCGGAGGATACCCTCTACGCAACTTTTTTAATGGCTCATCATAGACACCTACATATCATTGATGCAGATTTCAGTGAACGGGTCAAGACAATTTAGTTAGATTTTCAGAGTTGATTTTGTTTTTAGTAAGAGCTAGGTAATAGAAAAAAAAATTGTTAGAAAAATTGAATCAAACACTATTCTTCATTTGCTATGACATAGTGTGTGCGCACTTGGTATATTGGAACTATAAGTACTTGTAAATAGGGTGTTATCCATAAAATTATTTACATTATTTTAGTTTACTCTAAATTTCGTATTTTTAATAAAATATAGGTGATAAAGAAAGTGTTCATTGTTATCCTTACATTTTTCTGAACAAATTATACATAAGAAAAGTATGATAATCAATGAAATTACAAAGAAACTTATGTTTTACCATGAAATTATAAACCTCCGGTCTGAGAGACCGGGTGATAAGGTTGGTGGTTGGAAGAATCATGTTACGGTTAAAGTGTTAATTAATAATAATAAATAATTTGTTTGTCTGGAATGATATTGATTTCAACCCAGAACAATTCAGTTTATAGAATATTGTATCCATGATAAAATACATAAAATATGAACAATCTGGAATGTAGGCCTACACATAATAATTTCTACCAGTTTAGTTGAGCAACAAACTCCTGAGGTTGAGAGTGAATCAGCTCAGAGGATATCGGAGAGAACATCTATGAGAATGCAAGTAAGGTAATAGGAATAACACACTTCCGCACGCATTTACACACTCGCCTGGGGCTGCTGAGAACTGCACGTGTGGGAGAAAGATGGAAAAATGAGAGTGCCGGGATGTTGGAGAGAGACAGAGCAATTGTGCAGCTTGAGATGACCATTTATGGCAGAAAGACGGCTGATCTTAGCGACCTTCTGCCTTTTGCGTTGTATTTCCTTATATCTTCGCGAGGTCGTGGCCAACATTATTTTATTCCTTCTGCATGTCTCCACACACTAGATAATCGAACACCATTTAACGACGTCTGTGTTTCTTCATAAGTCCCGACCATCACCAATAATTATTCACGGAAATGTTTATTTATAAATTATTATTTTCCATTTTGTATCGTAGTATATGGTAGAAATGATAGGAAATGAATCCATGTAGCAATAATTAAAATGAATTAGAAAACAATATGAAGTGAAAAATGCAACAGTTTCAAAAGAATTAGAGAATTAGTTTCAATAGAAAGAGAAACTATGGAGCAATAATTTTCAAGTTATGGTAAACTTAGTAACCTATATGTTAGAACTAGCAGGAACCCGTGCTTCGCAAGGATCTACTTTAAAACTTGACATAATGAAATTTTGAAGAATTGAGAATAGGCCTATAACCATCTTGGTTAATTAAGAATCTATAAGCAAAATTTCAAGTTAATTAGTCCAGTAGTTCAGACGTGATGATGCGTCAGAAATAATTTTCCCATCCCGTACGTGCATAAGCCAGCTCTTTACTTTATATAATTATTATAGATATAGTTAACGACTGCAAGAGATAGGACTGTGGAACAGAATAGTGGTGAAACTATAATAGCGCCAGAAGTGTCTCAAACACAATAGTAGGTGCTACATGAACTTTTTGAAAGTGATTTGAAAAAATGTTAAAACAACAGAACTGAATCCTTATCATTCTACCTTCATTTAGAGAGGCTTTTGTTTGAGCCGAATGGAAATCTATTTATAAAAGATAATTTATTTATGTATTTAACAACAATGACAAAATACCACAACCATAAAACAGGTTTATAGCGCTTACTATTCCATTCCCGAATTTAGATTGCATATTAGTTCAAAAGAGGTTATGATTCTTCAGCAGTTTCATAACAATTTCGAATTTTTCACTTCATACGTGTTTTAAAATTCAAGATTCAAATCAAAAAGTGAAGAAGTATGGAAGAAGTAATAAGTTGAATCCATTTATCAATAATGGTAAACTAAGTAAATGGTGTAGAATAGGAGATAGAACCATGTAGGCCTAGCAATAATAATTATCAAATTAGTAAATGAATTGAAAGGAAATAAATCAATGTAGCTACCATAATGATAGGTTGGTGAAGACGGTGAGCACTTTTTCATATCAGGATATTTACGCTACGTCTGGATTTGACGTCATCGTTCAACGAATACTATTCTATCGAAATGTATATTAAATATTATCAATGTATCAATTTGTTCTTGGTATTATTATAATTAACTGTTCAGATTTATTTGATTGCATTTGACCATTTTTATCTTGAGGAAAAGGTACTTCAGTCCTGATTTAGAACTCCTGAACTTTCAAAGTCAAAAACTACGAGATTAATTAGCAAATTTAACCTCAAATTTAACATTTCTGCCTCTGCTCCAAGCTAGTAACTGTCAACTACATCTGCATCTCGATATCGATGAACATGTAGGCCTATTTTGTTAAAATTTAAATGCAAGAAAATAACTCACATATTTTGTGAAAAAAATATAAAAGTGTAAGGTTTGACAAACACAGATAAGTTAGATCAGATTGAAGCTGAATATTTGCATGTTGTTTCCACTTCGTGTGCCCTAAATAAAATTTGTCTTCAAATTCTTGTAAAGTATTGGTGAATAACATTATTAACGCAGTTATAGATTAGCTAATAAGCGTATACATACAGAAACATAAGTTATAGACTATTGATTGTTGATTGTAATAATGGAATTGAACAAATCGATACATCGATATAATCAATATACATCTCGATAGATTAATATTCGTTGAACGATGACTTCAAATTCAGACGTAGTGTAAACTATCCTGATATGATAAAGTGCTCACCGATCAAGATATGGTGAAGTTCATTCGAAGGCAAGATAGGTATCAGAACACAGAAATGTGGATATGGGTCTAACTTGAGTGTACAGTTCCTTGAATGTTATTTGATTAACATTGGTGTTGCTATCCTTGTCTATCATTCGCTTGTCTAGCACTACCCTTATCTACTACCTCCGCATCGTTGCCATATTGTTTTTCAACAATTTAGAAATATAATTATTCAACAAAATATTCAATCTCAATTATTATGGATATTCATTAATCAATAATTGAAACATATATTTTCTCGACGAACAAAATATAATTCATTTTTTTTTAACAAGAATGAGCCGTCAATATTACATCAGATATACCGGTATCAGCTATCCTCTATTGAGGCAGTGGCAAGGCAGAGAATCGACAACGCTGTTCTCTTATCTCTCTCCACTGCCATTATAACGTGGACCTCACTATAATATGATACACAATATGTTTTCCTCATGAAAAATGCTCAGTTACTCTCAGTTACTTTTTTCTAAAATTCGGAATATCACGTGAATAATTCATCATCATTCTATTTTTAAACTTGTTGAGTTGGCGGCCAATTCTAATAAATATGACACCTACAGAGTGAAAATATCAATTTATTTCGTGATAGAATTTTCAAATAATTGGATTGGTGCAAGTGATGAGGAAACCTTGTAATGAGGCTGGATTCTTGTAGTTGTATAAATACATAGAGCGCTCATAAACTGATAATTTAGTTAGAATATGATGACACAAAGACAATAGAAATAGAAAGCATAAATCATTCAAATTCAGACACACTAATCATCCATCTGAGTCATATATAGCATAGTTTCCGAATAGAGTATGATAATATAGAATGCTCCGATTCGCCCAAACCCATACTATAAGCATCACTATAATTACGATCACATTAGAATAATTGTTTGTAAACATTTGACGTCATAGTTTGTTGAAATGATAATTAACGTTAGTGTTGAGCTATTTGCCAGCCAATAGACTATATCTAGCTTATTTGATAGCTTGAATCATTTGAAACAACAAGAAGATTTCAAGATTATCTTTAATAATTCCTGTAACATTCAGAGCAAGATTTTAGAATCAAACTTTGGTAATATTAGGATTGGAAACGGCATCAGAATTGAAATTAACCTTCAATCTTCAAATCGATAAATTTTAAGACATCAAATAGAATAATACAGCACCAGAAAACTGGTAGCCATGCTTTCTGTAAATTTGCTTTTACTGATCTGTTTTATTTTATTTATTATTGTCTATTGTATGTATTGTATCTGTGCAATGTATTGTATGTTTCTTTAATGTGAATTGTGACTTGGCTATATGTAACTTCTATGTTCAACTGGCCCAATAAAAACTTGAAACTTGAAACTTTAAACTTTCCTTCTTTATAACGTGAATCTCATTATTGGATCAAGAACAGATCAAGATCACTATAGGATCAAGAACTGATCAAGATCAAGATCTGGATCACTATAGGATCAAGAACTGATCAAGATCAAGATCTGGATCACTATATGATCAAGAACTGATCAAGATCAGATCATGGTAGGCCTACTGCACAGTCTGTGAACCATGAAGTTGAACAATGACAAAGATCACAACCTAGAGAATGAGTCGAGGGCAGGTAATCTTCATCTGCTTCACTGCAGTGTCTTTGAGTGGGCGGAAACCAAAAAAATATCAACAGAGATACACTCCTCTTCTCACAAAGATAAAGTCATTCTCTCACAATGACAAAGATTTTTCGGCGCCTTGAAAATTCAAATGGAACTTTGTAAAATACAAATGGAAACAGAGGTAGACAAACTCCATCAGAAGCCCAACACATAAAGTAGTGAACAGCCTAGTTGAATTCAAATTTTCCCTAAATTGAATTAGGTTAAAAAATAATTATATTCGTATAGATTTTATTAGTTCCTCACGAACTATTCACCTCGCCTGAGTATAATCAAATGCAAAAATCAATATTGAGTAATTAATAACATACAATCATACCGGACCATTTATTACTTTTGAAAATAGAAATCTTACAAAAAAATACAGAGTATTGTAATATTTATCCTAATGCAATTTGAATCATTATTAGAAAATGCTATGTAGGGAAAAACTCTCAATATAATCTATTCATGTAAATTATTTTGAAAGGAAATTATTTGTAATTCAATCCACAAAGAGGCACTTAAATAAGGTTAATTTCAAATCTTGTATAATCAATTCGTAAAAAAAGATTACAGTTTTCAGCTTGTCATCCTCTTTCAACTAAACTACACAACCCATAAATAATTTTTCGCGAATGTATGTATGTTGTTTTCACTTGGATTATATATCTATTGTTTATGAATAAATAAAAAAAAATAAACCGTAGAAATTGAAACCCACAGAAAAAGAATTTTCATACAACAGGAGTTCAGTCGGAAATAAATAAATTCGAATTGCAATCTCATGACAATTTTATTGTCTAGACTGGATGAATGAGTATAACAGGGTCACCGTGTCAAACAGTTCCTAGCACAAAAACAAAAGATCAGAAGTTCATGAATCATATCACAGTAGCCTACTATATAGTAGCTGTCATACCAGCCAATGTTCAATTTACATAATGAAACATTCCGTAATCAGCTCTATACAACAGCAGTGACTCACAAACAAATTATTTGGCATCATAAATCCTGTACTGGGTATATTTCCACAGATAGTACAACGGAAATTTACAACACAGTAGCGGAGGTGGAAATCTTACTAGTCAAGCAAAATTGTGTCTTCATTTTTCTAAGCTCTACAGCTCAGTGTGGGCTTTGGCCTGCTCCACAACATTCCTCCAAGCATCTCTATCTTCTCAATCTTCTCGGATCTCATCTTCCCATCTTATTCTCGGTCAGCTCCTTTTTCCTTCTCGAGTGAAGTTTTTCTTTGAACACTATTTTTGGCTTTCAGTATTCATTCATCCAGTGAACATGCCCGAACCATCTTAATCTCTGTTCCTTTGTGAGGCGTACTATACTACTGCCTCTCGTTAATGTATCAAGTGTATCAAACAAAATGTATCTAAATGTATCAGTTTAATGTATCAAACCTACAAAATAGGTCAGGAGTGGAACTCACATAGGTCTGAGACTGCCCAGCATATCACACTGGATTGCGAGAGACTAAGGGCAAGAAGAAGGGCTATGTTTGGCTGCAAGCAACCAGGTGATGAATAGGATGTTAGTTCAAGGAAAAACTCCTGGATCTTGTAAAGGACAAAGGTAAAGGTTGGTTTGCCCAACTAACGTACTTGGGAACACAATAAGCTCCGGTTGACGTGTGGGGTTGTTTGAACCTTTGGATCATTGAGTCCGTCCCTTCAACATAACATAAAGTACCAAGTTCAGCATTGGTACTCCTTCCCCACTCTCCTCCTTCTTCAACAGGACCATATACTTTTCTAAGTACCTTTCGTTCAAATACACTTAAATAGAGATTGTCTTCCTTAGTCAAAGTCCACGATTACAAGTAGTATAAACTTTCAACTATGAAGGTGCGTACAGATCTACGCGCCGCGAACATGATCAATTCACTTTTAATCAGCTGATGCCAAGCTTTTTATATCTGTATCTTACCGGTTCTGTAAAAATACAGATATAGTCAGCTGATTAAAAGTGAATTGCTCATGTTCGCGGCGCGTAATGTATTACTTTATAATGTAATATAGTACGCACCTCAAGTCCAATCCACAAATGGCGGATTTTTAAGCGTTTTCAAACGAGTCGGAAGGGCAGAAAGCTCTCCGATTGGCCGATTATCAACTGATTCCTGAACGCCAACCCAATCAGCCAATTGGAGAGCTTCCTGCCCTGCCGACTTGACTGAAAAAAACGCTCGTGTGGCATCGCTCGAAAGCTGGGTTTTCGTTTGTGCGTAAATGCCGTCGTCGACCACGACAGGGTGAGGATCTCAGATTGGGTGGATTTCAATTTGTCTAAATAACCTAAAAGATTATGTTCAATTATGTTTTAATGGGGGAGGTTGAGTTTATACTTTTTTATACGTTTAAATGGCAATATGTTGATATTATTAGAAATGTTTTGATTCTTGAATAATAAACACAAATAATGAAAAGCTATTTGATTAGCTGTTTTAGCACACTTGAAATTTGGACAATATGAATGTCAACAATGCTTGTCGCCGTCGACGGCGGAAGTTTACGCACAAACGGAAATGCACCTGAAGAACTGCAAGGGGATCAGATTAGATTTCTCTATTTATGTATGTTACAATACAGTTATGTATGTTACAATCTTCTGACAGAGAGCTACAGAAGAGCAAAGAAAAATAATAGATGGAAGCCTCGTCCTAAGAACTGTAAGGGACAGTTCAGACAGAGAGCTACAGAAGAGCAAAGAAAAATAATAGATCACTTACATCATACTTTCAAGCTGCCTGTTGATGCCCTGGTCCTCGACCACCCTATCCCTGGGTAAAGCACTGATAATGTGATTAGCTTTGTCGTTGTAGTTACCCAGTATGCCTCTGTACATGTTGTAAACCATGCGTCGCACATTTGGGTCTTTCGGGTCCACTTTAACACTTTCCGCAGCTGTAGCCATTTTCACCACACTTTACTTTCAATCTTTCAAAATCAACAATAATCCAGTTTTATTTACGCACTTATTCCTGTTTCGACTTTCTTACATGTTCTTTTAACATACATAGGATAGCAACAATCTGAAGTGCAAATGAGAAAATTGAAAATGTTGAATTCGATAACACAAAAAAGAACTGATTGTAACACAAAACAAGTAAATCGAAATTCTGCTATTAAATATGTGTAAAACCCTAAAGTTATTCTCCAATTTATGAATAAAATACATTGGTGACGATGGTTATCTATAATAATATAATGAAGGTAAAAGTAAAAACTAGCTTATACGGGATAGCTTATACATATACGGGATAGGCCAAGGAAATTCACGAATGACGTATCATCAAGTCTGAACTACTGAACTGATTAACTTGAAATTTTGCATATTGATTCTTGATTTACCGAGGATGGTTAGAGCCTTTATTAAATTTTTCAAGATGTCAAAAGGTCAAGTTTTCAGTTTGTCAAGTTTTTAATTAGACCCTTGCGGAGCACGGGTTACCTGCTAGTCTAATATAAATGTGACGCATTCATGTACAAGATAGCATTGAAGGTCTTGAATGAATATATGTTTTTATTTATTTATTTATTTACAATGCAAATAACACTAATGTAATAACATTGGAGGATAAAATAATAAGGTAGTCCTTGTGCTATTTTTCTTCCAAATTTATAGGTGACAAAGTCCTAAATAAGGTTAGAATTTCACGTGTACAATTTTGATAAAATCTTGGTCCAAAATAATCATTAAAACTATAAATTTTGAATTTAGATGGCTTAAATTGATAAATCAATTAGAAATATTTCACTCAATTACCAGTTTTAACGAATAATATTGAGTTATTTCAGAAATTTTGAACTATTCAAGAAACACAAACTCGTAAACACTGAAAATAGATTGATTGATCTAACGACTAGAACCGATAATTCAAGTAAAGGCAGGCACCAATTCAGTCATACCTTGAATTTCCAAAAAAAAAATACGTGAGCAATAAAACATTCTGTCCGGTACGATAATGGGGAGCAGGACACTATTTTTCTACAGTATTTTTTAACAATGTTCTTCTACAGTATATAATCAGCTTCAACACCGCTTTATTAATCATGTACCGATTTAGTCTAAACGTTATCCTCAACACAAAATTCGGATGGTGAAAAACGAATGAATGGAAATTGCTCCAAATGAGAACACCGTGTGGGAAGCGGCTCTGATCATTTTCTGAAATTGAATCACCTTTTAAAAAAATATTCTATTAATTTGCGTAGGTTTACAATATCCTTTGATATTTGCTGATATCATCATTAAAATCGTCTAAGGCTCAACTCACACTTATGCGACTCAGGTCGAGAAGAGACTCGACTCTAGTCGAGAGCATGTGTTTCCAAATGGTGACACTCAGACCAGTCGACTCTAGTCTCCGCGACTGTCACCATTTGAAAACACATGCTCTAGACTAGAGTCGAGTCTCTTCTCGACCTGAGTCGCGTAAGTGTGAGTTGAGCCTAAATTATTTAATTATCAATTTTAAGTTCACTAGGATCCATTACTTAGTGTACTGTTATTCTATTCATACTGTCTATTATTAAATGCTTTGCAACACTGGTTATATGGAGATACAGAAGAGGCCTTGTAGAATAAATAATTTCAATTTGGATATAGGGAAAATGAATATAAGAATGAGTATCATTATCTGTTAAAAGATTACGACGTAAGGAACAAATTAATGTGGAAGACCACATAGTCCAAGAAAAGGGCACCATTCTACTCAAGCTGATAGGCTGAAATATGCTAGAGCAGGTTATAATAGACCAAGAATAGTATATATACACTATCCTTGATAATAGACTACACTAGGACTCTCAAAATACCGTCTTTAAAGTGCCTGGATCCTAGAATCTAGTAAACTAGATGACTAGATGTAACAGCTAGTTTTAAAAAGAGAAGACTGTTATCTTTAGACAAAGAAAACATTTTACAAGCAATACGTGATGAAGTTAAAGTTTGTGGAGATCTACTGTGTTCTTCTCCTATAATCAGCAATACCATAGACAAAAAATATATTTAAGCTTATGCTCATCCTTTATCTATGACAATGCATTCCAAAAACATAAAACTTCACAATTCTGATAAAACAACAGAACGATGACGTCACATGGTATCAGCTTCAAGGTTGAATGATGACTCACCTACAGTGAGGTCCACGCTATAATGGCAGTGGAGAAAGATAGGAGAACAACGTTGCCGATCCTCTGTCTTGTCAATGCATTCTATAGACATTAGCTGATACAGGTTTATTGATGCAATATAAACTGTTCATTCTCGTTTAAAATAATCAATTATATTTTTCAATAATTTTATAATGAATTTTCATAATCAAGATGAAATATTTTGTTAATTAATTGGTAAAAAGCATTGTGAAGAGAAGATCTGGTAACAGAGCAAAGCGAAAAAGAGATAGCGCTATCCGCTTTGTTGAATGATAGACAAGGATAGCAACACCATTGCTAATCAAACACTGCCATTATAACGTGGACCTCACTCTCGGCTTTTATTGAGCGTCTCAAAAGTACTGAGCATTGATTGGTTATTCTATGGAATGAGTCATAGTTTTCTATGTTAACGAAAAAGACTCTTCCTGGTGTAAATTTACAATAATAGAATATTAGAACTATTCTCCTTATCATGTGAATAGAAAAACTAGCAACTCTTAGTACCAGTTGCAAAAAAAAAACATGTTAAATTTCAACTGTAATTAATTCCACGAGAACCAATCAGAGAAGCCGTCTTTTCAAAAAACCTTATCTATGATTGGTTCTCGTGAAATTAATCACGGTTAAAATTTAACCGGCTTTTGTGCAACCGGGAGTTGGGCTTCAAGCTCCCGACTCATTGATCAAGAAAATTTATTGATCGTAAGAATTTTTCAGAATTCACTGATTTCTATCATTCTTGAAAAATTCTACAAACCTTTTCAAACAAATTCCAAACAAGCATCAACTCAAATTATTAATAATAGTGATTTAAAACTTGAATTTGCTGTTAGGATATCATCTTTTAAATTATACTCCAGCTTATAAATTATAAGCACCCACCTTACACCAGTAAACTATGAAATTCCTTTTTTAAAAAGCTAAACAAAATGAAAATACCTAAAAGCTTGGAATAGGAATACGGTATCTTTCCAATGTACCATACACATAATTACTGCACATATCTATTTTTAGGGCTACTAAAAGTTTTGAAACACAATAAAATATTATTATCAAGAAGTATCCTTTCATTTCATAAGAACACAACTTTAGTGAGGCCCACTTTATAATGGCAGTGTTTTATTGGCAATGGCATTGCTATCCCTGTCTATCATTGAACAGAGCGGATAGCGCTATTTCTTTCTCGCTTTGCTCTGTTGCCAGATCGTCTTTTAACAACGATCAATACAATCAATAACAATAGTTCATCGTAATTATGAAAATTCATTATGAAATTATTGCTTATTGCTTAATAAAATAAATTTGATCATTTCAAACGAGAATGAACAGTTAATATTACATCAATAAACCTGTATCGGCTACCGTCTATAGAGGGCATTGACAAGGCTGAGGATCGGCAACGTTGTTCTGCTATCTTTCTCCACTGCCATTTTAACGTAGTCCTCACTATAGTTTCAACTCAAGATATTTTCAAATGTAAACATTGATTGTGTTGTGATAGACTAAAAAGGTACTTGATAATTATTTATATTCAATAATGACTACAGTATTGATAATAAAGCTCTTATAGTCTTTGGAAGAGAATACAATCTTAGAAGTATTTAAGAGTCCACCATCTTGAGGACCGATAGCAAGCATTCTTCACTTCAAGGATTAAGATAATAATGCACATCACAACAGAAACTAAGGAAGTTAAAGTGGACGATATTAGAGTCTAGTGAGGTCCACGTTATAATGGCAGTATTTGATTAGCAATGGTATTGCTATACTTGTCCATCATTCAACAAAGCAGATATCGCTATTCCTTTGTTGTAGCTCTGAAATGTTGACAAATCTGTCTTCAACGATGTAGAAGTACAATTAATTGAGGCAGAGAATCGACGATGTTGTTCTCCTATCCTTTAACCACTGCCATTATAACGTGAACCTCACTATAGAACACTTTTTACTCGATAACTTTTATTGTGTTCAGTAGCCCTAAAAAGAAAAGTGATTATTCTATAATAGTAGGTAGTCTACATTTTATAAATTGTTAACAAATTTTATACAATATTATTTTTATTTCGAGCCGAGAATGCCCCTTAGGGTCAGGGAAACCGTGGGTCGGTTTAAGATTTTGAATGAATAAAAATCAAAGTTTTTGTGGAACTATAAAATTAAGGAGTCATGTATTGTGTTGAATTTCAAGTTTTTCATTTCCAAATATACAATAAACTAAAACACTAGCCGGTCTATAATACGTTGAGTGATAACAACTGCTGAAGATCCAATCAAGGGATATTTATAAAACCACCAACTATCAAAAAACACACTCTCTATCTTAGAAAAGATGAAGGGTTAAGACTTAACTCAAGCCCTTAACCCCAAGTTTAGCTCGGCATTTAGAAAAGTTTCAGACTTTAAACAGCTAGAGTCATAAAATTGGCTTTCCAAAACTGGGCATAGTCGTAGTTTTTATGATGATCTTCATTTTCTCATTTCTAAAATTGGAAACGTTTTTCCTTGACGAATTAAAACATACCTAAATCATTCAAAATAGCTGAAACTTTACACTATTTTCTCTTCATTTTATTTTGTGTTCAATTTTCTAGTTTTTCGAAATTTAATTTAAACGTGGACTGCGACTACGCCCCGTTTCGGAAAGCCAATTTTCTGCCTCCAGCTGTTTGAAGTCTAGAACTTAGCTAAATTCCGAGCTCGGAAACCAGCCATTAATGCCGTTTGCACAGTTTCAGTTTAAACTAAATTTGATTTTAAACTGGATTAAATCTATATATCAAGTCTCGTTCGTTGTCATGTGAGATTCATTTCAAGTTTAAACCACCAGCTGATTAAATTCAGTTTAAGCTTTGACTGTGCAAACCGCCCTTAGTGTAAGAGTGGGCCGGCTGCGTCCTAACTTCGCCTTCCTGTGATTAAAATTAAGACAATTCAATTCAAAAAGCAGACCTAATCAATGACTTGGATTACGTTTCTAATAAAATTGAAACAATAGCACGACAACAGATCTCATCAATGAGAAACGTTCTAATAAAACTAGAACAATACAGCACGATATCACAACATAAAAATGCACTGACTCTTACAGAATAGATGAACGTCGCTTTTTACTGTAACTATCACCATAGACAACAACTGATACTAAACAGTATCTCTACTCTATGCTATTACTAAAAACACGATTACACACACACACACACACTGAACGTGACCGAAACCAGAGATTAAAAAATACGGTAGGTATTACAATTAAAGAATTCGTCTCTATGTGCTGAAACTGAGACGACAAACTAAGAAGTAAGAACCAGTGCGCTTCGCTCCGCACTACAAACTATACTGAGACTGATCACTGACTGTGAACGAGTCTAGCTCTAGAGGTGGAATGATAATATTCAAGGCAAGGCATACTCTACAGTCTACACTCCAGTCACAGCATGATGCTATAGACTCGCTAGACTGGATACAGGCATACCAACAAAAACTCATCTATCCACTTTCGCACATTGCGATGTTCAGGTTTTGTCACTAGAGCACTACATGACATTATCATAATATGATAACAGATAATATGATAAGAAGTAAGACGATTATCCTATACTATTAAACGAGCAACTTTTGTTTATATGTTTATATATGTTTAGATGTTAAGATGTTTAGATGTTTATATGTTTATATTTCACCGGATCTCGAAAACGGCTCTAACGATTCTCACGAAATTCAGAACATAGTAGGTTTATAATATAAAGATTCGAATGCCCTAGGTATCATCCCTAGGAAAACTCGCTGAAGGACATTAAAAGGCTAATTATTATTCATCCTTGGAAAAACAGCTGATAATAATCATTTCGTCGTCTGTTGATGATGGAAGTGAGTGAGCGAGTTCATGTGTGTGGGACTGTGTCAAAATTATGACTCAGCTGTTGAACTTTTATAATCATTCAATCAGGTACTTAGTGCCGGTTTCAAAAAAGCCGGGTTATTTTCAATCCTGATTATTTCCAGTAGATCCATCTTTTTGAAATGGTCTTCTCTGATTTGGTTCACGTTAATCAGGATTAGAATTTAACCGGCTTTTGTGCAGCTGGGCCTTTGTGAGGGAAATTTTTGCATTCCTCTGGGAATTAATCTCAATTTACTGTGACCAGATAGAACATTTCTGTATGAATGTTACTATAATTTCTTCTTTCGTAATAATTATTCTATCGTAATAATTATTCTATCTTTTGTACTCCAGAGCGAAGCTCGGTCCCCGATATTTAATTCTATAAACTACTATAATAAAGGAAAGAAATGGCTTATACACGTACGGGATATGAAAATTATTTTTGACGTATATCAAGTATGAACTACTGGACTGATAAACTTGAAATTTTGCAAAAAAATTCTTAATTATCCGATGATGGTTATAGGGCTATTTTCAATTCTTCAAGATTCCACTTGGCCAAGTTTTAAAATAGACACTTGCGGAGCACGGGTTTCCTGCTAGTCGTACAATATATTGTTAGCAATTTAGTTTCTCTAACAGCTGATTTGAATTTGCCTCAAGGCGTGAATAATTTTCTAGGTTTGGCGGTTTTCCTGCAGCCTCCAGTGTGCTATTTAACTGATAATGTGCTCAATTTTATTGAACATTTATTGTTATTTTTATCTGCTTTTCATTGCAAATTGTTTTCTATTATCTACAAATATACTATTATTCATACTATATTATATTTTCTACCAAAATGAGAGATTTGAAAACAAAATAAATTAAATTGGGATAAGTTAACTTGAGAAGCAGACCAACATATTCAATTGAACCATAGAAGAAAGATAGTTAGTGAAGTACAGTACAGAATTTCAGCTACATTATTGCAGTCCCCACTGGAATGGGCACGTTAAATTGTCGGTCCCGGCTGAAGTATGATAGTTTTAAGGCCCAATGACGGCTTAAGTTATATATTCAGGCGAGGTGAGACCTTTCGGCAGGAGCTACCCACCAGCAACAGCCATACGAATTTACTTTTACTTAATCTTTTCTCAATGATTGAACCGAAATGACATGTTATAGCCTAGTGATGTCGACGTTATAATGGCAGAGATTTATTAGCAATGGTACTGCTATCCTTGTCTATCATTCAGCAAAGCAGAAAGCGCTATCTCTTTCTCGCTTTGCTCTGTGGTCGTCTTTGATTTTTAAAAATTTCATCTCAATACTATCAAAATTCATTATGAAATTATTAAAATATATAATTTAATTGATTATTTCAAACGAGGATGAACAGTTAATATTAGCCTACATCAATGAACCTGTAACAGCTACTTTCTATAGAATGCATTGTCAAGACAGACGATCGCCAACGTTGTTCTCCTATCTTTCTTCACTGCCATTATAACGAGGGCCTCACTATAGTATAGTACAGGAAAGTATATCAGCTGCATTATTGCAGTCACTTTTAAAATTAAAATTTTTAATTGATTTTCAACAAGCCATGGTTCAAAAATAAATTTATTCACAGTGATTGATCATTACGATTCATTTCAAAGTATAGTATATTATGATTGAACCGAAATGACGAGTGAGTTCATCGAATCATGTTGCAATATCAGAGAATTGGGCGGGAAATTCCCGGTTACCAGAGAGAATCAATGAGTAGACAGTTGGACGACTCGATTAGAGTCATTGTTGGTTCTTGGAATTTGACGATGACTAGGACTCGCCTTTCGCCTACTGCTCCACTACGTCACACTGGCCAAACAAAATGCAGCGGACCAGCTCTTGCATCAACTCACTGCATGTGGGAGTATTCATGCAACTCTCTCCCCACTCTAAACCTAAAACGACTCATCGTAGAAAAAATACAAACCATAATTATCCTTATTCACTTTCTTGGTAAGACCTTTGACTATAGAAAGAATGGTAATATATTCTTTCTATAGTGAAAGGTAAGACCTAGTCGTAGACTATTTATGTAAAAATTAAAAATTGAAAAGTGAATATAATAAAGAAAAGAATTGGCTCATACACGTTCGGGATAGGAAATTCACGAGTAAACTGCTGAGCTACTGGACTGATTAACTTGAAATTTTACATATATAGATTCTCAATATTTTACCGAGTATGGTATCGATAATTTAGAATAAAGGGAAGAGCTCGCTGATACACATGTACAGAATAGGAAAATTATATTTGATGCATCATCACATCTAAACAACTGGACTGATTAACTTGAAAATTTTCATATAGATAATTTACCGTGGATGGTTATTGGCCTATTTGACATTTTTCAAGATTTCAGTAGGTAAAGTTTTCAGTTTGTCAAGTTTCTAATTAGACCCTTGCGGAGCACGGGTTACCTTATAATTAATATTCAAAAGTTTGTTGTAATCTGTACTCGTTACATTGAAATTTAATATTAGATTTACATTGTATATATCAATAATAAGAGTCGTTAAAATGCTTTAATAAAAGGGTACTTCAAGTTTTATATTGTTTTTATTAATACTGTATGAATATACTGTATACCGTATTGTTGACCGAGCGAGGTGAGGTCTAAGATTCAAGTCCACGGTTTTGTATTTCTCTTTATGTTTTTATGTTTATATTTATGTTCCGCATTTACGGCGAAACGCGATAATAGATTTTCATGAAATTTGACAGGTATGTTCCTTTTTAAATTGCGCGTCGACTTATATAGGCTAAAGGTTTTTGGAAATTTTGCATTTCAAGGATAATATAAAAGGAAAAGGAGCCTCCTTCATACGCCAATATTAGAGTAAAAATCATACTATAGAACTATTCATCATAAATCAGCTGTCGAGTGGATTATAAATTGCATGTCATGACGCATGCAATTCAATATCTCAATATGTAACTTGGTAAAAAATCAGCTGCTATGTGGACTATTAATTGCATGCCTCATTGAATGCCAATTTTTATGCACTATTAAATGAACTATTGATTACATGCAATAACGCATGCAATTAATAACTAAAATAACAGTATTGTCTCTCGACCTTTCTCTGCTTTGAACTCGGCCTGACCTGTTGCCAGTATGTCTTGTAAGAGATCAGCTTTTGATGTTAGCATTTTTGATACACCAACCCCAACAGCCATTAGCCGTTTTCACACCGATATCTCGCCGACATGACATACAGACAGGATTTTCTCTTATGGACAGTATAAGAGGAGGCTGTGGTTTATAGCTGCGCGAGGTCTACTGTTCACAGAACTACTGGTAATTCATATGTGACATGGTCCACTGTAGGGCCTACTATTTCAAGTATTTATCGGCTAATAAATATTTCTATTTCTATTTCCTAGACTAAATAAACAATGAATCTCTCTTGAATCTTCGATATTACTATTCTAACAGCTGTATTGGACAGGTCATGTATAAAATATGTGTGGAATGTGCAGGAACCTTGGTCCCTTTGCCTTTACTATAGGACAACTCCCTCGTCTACGGAATGCCGTTTACCGACTTAGCGACCAGACAGACGGATATACTTCCAGTGAAACCGGTCTTCTAGACAACAAATACTATAGAAAATACTTTGTATTTACCACTATTTGGAATCTCGAATATTGCAGGTATATCGTAGATATCATAGATATTATTATTGTATCCACTGTAGAAAAGCTAATTATTTTATTTCAATCTTCTATAGTGAGGTCCACGTTATAATGGCACTGTACGATTGACAATAGTGTTGCTGTCCTTGTCTAGCATGCAACAAAGCAGATAGCGCTATCTCTTTCTCGCTTTGCTCTGTTGCCAGATCGTCTTTCAAGAATGTAGAATTGATAGTTAATTAACAAAATATTTCATCTTAATTATGAAATTATAGAAAAATATAATTTATTGCTCAATAAAATAAAATTGATTATTTTAAACGAGAATGAACAGTTAATATTATATAAATGAACCTGTATCAGCTACCGTCTATAGAAGGCATTGACAAGACAGAGTATCGGCAACGTTGTTCTCCTATGTTTTCTTCACTGCCATTATAACGTGGACCTCACTATAGCCACTGACATCTAATCCTTTTTTTCATGGATTTGAAACAAAATCGCTTTCCAGCGGTTCGGAAACCACTTTAAGCTATAGAACCACAGATCGCTCTTTATGATTACCAATGCAAAAGCCTACTTTATCAACTGAGGGCATGCCACCAACCTCAGCAAAAAATCTTGTGTTCGCTTTAGAAAATCTAGGCTATCTCACAATATCAAATCAAATTCTATACTATTAAACGAGCAACTTCTGTTTATATGTTCATATGTTTGGATGTTTATATTGTTTGTATTTCAGCGGATCTCGAAAACGGCTCTAACGATTCTCACGAAATTCAGAACATAGTAGGTTTATAATTTAAAGATTCGATTGCACTAGGTCTCATCCATGGGAAAATTCGCTGAAGGACATTAAAAGGATAATTATTATTCATCCTTGGAAAAACAGCTGATAATAATTATTTCGTCGTCTGTTGGTGATGGAAGTGAGTGAGCGAGTTCATGTGTGTGGGACTGTGTCAAAATTATGACTCAGCTGTTGAATTTTTGTAATCATTCAATCAGGTACTTAGTGCCGGTTGCAGAAAATCCGGGTTATTTTCAATGCTGATTAATTCCAGTAGATCCATCTTTTCGAAATGGTCTTCTCTGATTTTGTTCACGTGAAGTTAATCAGTATTAAAATTTAACCGGCTTTTGTGCAACTGGGCCTTTGTGAGGGAAATGTTTGCATTCCTCTGGGAATTAATCTCAATTTACTGTGATGAGATAGAACATTTCTGTATGAACTATGAATGTTATTATAATTTCTTCTTTTGTATTATTTTTTTATGCTTTTGTACTACAGAGCGGAGTTCGGTCTCCGATATTCAAAGATATAAAAAAACAATTACAATACAAATTAGAATATTATACAAATATCTGTTTCATATAGATGATGCAGTTGTATCTTTCTACATTTCCCACAAGTTGACTATTAAACTAAAAAAGCGAGACATACTGATGCAAGTTAATAGGGCTCCTTCTTTGGTATTTGAAGGCCATTTAGAAAAGCAAGTGTAAATACTATTGACCAATAATTGAGCATGTATGACCTCAAACTTTAACGTATGTACTTAAACAGCTATTGATTGCACATTTCCTATAATATACTGTAACTATTCAACAATTATGAACTAGAAATTATTCAGGGGTTCACCAAGGATATGATTTTTTCATGAAGTAGGAATTGAAAGGTTATCAATTTTTACTGGAAAAAAATACCAGGTGCCGGTTGCACAAAAGCCGGTTAAATTTTGATCGTGATTAATTCCACGAGAACCAATTTGAGAAGCCGTCTTTTAAAAAACGCCTTCGCTGATTGCTTCTCGTGAAATTAATCACGAATAATATTTAACCGGCTTTTGTGCAACCGGGTCTTGATATTGTCCGAATACCAGATGATTAACAGCCACAATATCACCTTCACAATTATAGTGAGGTCCACGTTATAATGGCAGTGTTTGATTAGCAATGGTATTTATTTATTTCTTTATTACAGAACAACTATTACAGACTACAGGCATTAAGCCCAAAACAGTCTTCACTACCATTTACAATCGAATAAAGTAAGTTACTAAAAGAAATAAAAATGAGAGATACAGTACATGCAATTCAATACATAAGAAAGTTGATAAATATGAGGAAAGCATAAGTAATTGTAAGTAATCTAAGCATAAATAATAAATACAGAATAAAAACTAATCTAACTTATCCAAACTTATCTAAAACTTATCCAATAAGTTATAAAAAGAATAGGCCTACAATTGAGCATGGAAACAGGTTAAGGGAAAACATGTGCCACTGTGGGAAGAAAATTGATGAAAGCAGAGAAGAAAAAAGAAAAAGTTTTAACAACAACAAATATTCAAGTATAAAAGTTAAGGGATTTAAACAGTAGGTTTGATCAACTCTATAAAATTAATAAGAATCACGGATATCATATTAATTGAATCAATTCAGAAACTGAATTCAAATTCAATTACGAATAGCCTCAATAATGCGCCTTCCAACCTCACTAACAGGGCCATGGGTATTGCTATCCTTGTCTATCATTCAACAAAACGGATAGCGCTATCTCTCTCTCGCTTTGCTCTGTTGCCAGATCGTCTTTTAATAATGTAGAATTGATAATTAATTAACAAAATATTTCATCTTAATTATGAAAATTCATTGTGAAACGATTGAAAAAAATAATTTTGGCTCCATAAAATATAATTCATTATTTTGAACGAAAATGAACCGTTAATATTACATCAATAAACCAGTATCAGCTACCATCTATAGGAGGCATTGACAAGAAAGAGGATCGGCAACATTTCTCTCCTATCTTTCTCCACTGCCATTATAACGTGGACCACACTATAGTCAGAACGTTTTCAATTTTTACCTCATTAACAAAGAAAAAGAAATGGTTTATTTCATTTGAATTTGGAGTACACCAGAATACCACAAAATTTTCCAACTTAATCTCTATCAACACAATTTCTTTAATTCCGTGTACTATATGTATCTCGCTTGCTATTTTTGTAAAGTACATATGTTGTAAAGAAGGAATAAAGATCATTTGAATTTGAATTAATGTTCCGGGAATTTCTACGATAGGAAGTTGGAAGAAATTAACATGTATTAAGCCTAAATCTAGTTAACTATTCAACCAAGCAAGAGCTGAGAAGTGTACTATTGAAAATGAAGTCCAAAAGAAAAGAATTGTCTTTGAAAAGAACTATTCTTTATTGTCTCATACAACAAGTGCATCATCTAAAATGATTGGGAGAGAAAAAAATAAGGTAACCTTGTGCTATTCCTCTTCCAAATTTAGATAAGGTTACACATCGTACGAAATAGGTCAAGTCTTGTAGTTGTTCATTTTACAAAATGTTCAGTTCTTAATATTATTTACTCAATAGATTTTAATACAAAGTAGATTTTTATTGAGGAGTAGTAGATCTTGAGGAGCACAGGAATGGATGAGAAAGATCTTCAAATCATTCAAAACCTGTATTGGAATCAGTCCTCTACTATAAGGATCAGTGCAGAGGAGCAGACCAATGCAGTTGACATTCTTCGAGGCGTTAGGCAGGGCTGCATCCTTTCACCATTGATATTCAATCTTTATTCAGAGGAAATCTTCAGGGAGGCCCTTGAGAATACTGAAATGGGAGTATTGTTAAATGGAGAACGCTTGAACAACATCCGATATGCAGATGATACTGTAATTTTCGCTGACAGTATGAACAGCCTGCAGGAGCTTGTGAACAAGATAGGAGGCGTCAGTGAACAATATGGCTTGGAAATCAATGTAAACAAAACAACGTTCATGGTGATAAGTAAGGGAGCAGTGGGAGGATGTGACTTGATGCTTAACACCAAGCCGATAGAGAGGGTGCAACAGTTCACGTATCTGGGAACCTTGATCAATGAGAAATGGGATCATTCTCAAGAGGTAAAATGCAGAATAGAAAAAGCGAGGGCTGCATTCAATCAGATGGCAAAACTGTTCAAGAGTCACAACCTTAATATGCACATCAAAATCAAACTCCTCCACTGCTACATTTTCTCAATACTCTTCTATGGGATGGAGTCATGGACATTGACCAAGTCAACTGAAAAAAGACTCGAAGCTTTTGAGATGTGGCTGTTTAGAAGAGTGTTGAGAATTTCATGGATGGACAGAGTGACCAACAAAGCTGTATTGGAGCGAATGAATAAGGATTTGGAGGTGATGAACATCATCAAGAGCAGGAAGCTTGCATATTTTGGCCATATAATGCGTAATGAAGAAAAATACGGCCTGCTGAAATCCGTTCTCCAAGGAAAGATATATGGCAGAAGAGGACCAGGAAGAAGGAGAATATCATGGCTGAAAAACCTGCGTACCTGGTTCTCCAAAACTACAACAGAACTTTTCAGGATGGCTGTAAATAAAATATCCATAGTCAGGCTGATCGCCAATATTCGGAACGAATAGGCACTAGCAGAAGAAGAAGAAGAAGAAGATTTTTATATTTAGATGCTTCAAAACCAAATATAGAAGAAAAATTTAACATTATTATCACTAAAATAGGAAATATTCACATATTAAACAAATAATTTTGAAGGACCAAAAAAAATTGTCTAGTCCTATACCGAGGTCCACGTTATAAAGGCAGTATTTGATTAGCATTTGTATTGCTATCCTTGTCTATCATCCAACAGAGCAGATAGCGTTATCCTTTTCTAGCTCCGCAACGTTGCCCAATCGTTTTCTAACAATGTAGATACATAATTGATTGACAAAATATTTAATCTCAATTATGAAAACACATTATTTAATCATTGGAAAATACATTTTCTTGACATATAAAATATAATTGATTATTTTAAACAATAATGAAAAGTTGATATTAGATAGGATATAACGGTATCAGCTATCCTCTATAGAAGCAGTGGCAAGGCAGAGAATCGGCAACGCTGTTCAACTATCTTTCTCCACTGCCATTATAACGTTGACCTCAGTCTACCACGTGACTATCTCATTAATTAAACTTGAACAAATTCGTAAACAAACCAATGTTATTGCAGAAGCAAGCATTCACAGTTGACCTCGCCTATCTATAGCCTATATATACGTACAGCCTACATTATTATCAGTCAGCCCAAACGATTCTGGCCTGACATCAGCAACCAAGAACTGTCTGCCTGCTCTTTAGCCAACACAACTATAATTACGCCACCTAGGAAATATCGTAGTATAAGTGAGACTGAGACATCTATAATATAATAAAGGAAAGAATTGGCTAATACAAGTACGGGATAGGAAATTCACGAATGACGCATCATCACGTCTCAACTACTCAACTGATTAACTTGACATTTTGCAAATTGATTCTCAATATCAACCGAGAAGGTTATACAGTATGCTCATTTAAAACGCTTCAAGATTCCACTCGGTCAAGTTTTCAGGTTGTCAAGTTTTAAAATAGACCCTTGCGGAGCACGGGTTTCCTGTTAACTGCTAGTCTATAATATAATGAAGGCTATAATACAATAATCTATAATTTAATCCTCTTACTCTAGGCTTTAGGCTATAATAATTGATTAATACACATTGGGGACAGGAGATTCACGAATGACGCATCATCACGTCTCAACTACTCAACTGATCAACTTGAAATTTCGCATATTGATCCTTATTTACCAAGGATGGTTATAGGTATTTTTTGAATTCAACTTATTTATTTATGCATGAAGCTGTAAGCCTCTATATGTTGTAATTTTTCTATTGATGTGAATAAATAAATAAATTTTTCAAGATTTCAGTTGTTCAAGTTTAAAGTTTGTCAAGTTCTTAATAAAAGACCCTTGCGTAGCACGGGTTACCTGCTAGTATACAATACTAGCAACGAAAGAATCAGCAAAGCCGTTCACCTATATTTCTTCAATGCCATTATAACGTTGGAACTCACTGTATGAGACGAGACTGTAAGTACGTGATTGTATAGGGAAATGATACTTGACTCTAGTGAGGTCCAGGTTATAATGGCAGTGTAGGAAGATGGGAGAAAAAAGTTGCCATATCTCAGCCTTGCCACTCAAACAGCTGATCAATTTAACTGTTCATTATTGTTGAAAATAGTTGATCATATTTTATTAGTCAAGAAGATATATTTTTTAAAGATGTGATAATAAATTTTCATGATTGATACTAAATATTCAGTCAATTTTTTGAATTTCTACATTGTTGATAAACGATGTGGCAACATCGCAAAGCGTGAAAGAGATAGCGCCATCTGCTTTGTTGAATGATAGACCAGGATAGCAACACCATTGCAAATCACACACTGCCATTATAACGTGGACCTCACTATAAACGAACATCATTGCCGACCTCTGTCTTGTCAATGCCTTCTATAAACGGTAGCTGATAATTTCATTCTCGTTTGAAATAATCAATTATATTTTATTAAGCAAGAAAATATACTTTTCATCAATTTCATAATTAAGATGAAATATTTTGTCAATTAATTATTAATTCTACATTGTTAAGAGTCGATCTGGCAACAGAGCAAAGCGAGAAAGAGATAGCGCTATCCGCTTTGTTGAATGATAGACAAGGACAGCAATACCATTGCTAATCAAGCACTGCCATTATAACGTGGACCTCACTATAGAAAGTAATGGTCGACTTTTTCAAAAAAATTGATTGTGGGGTGTTAGGGTGGCTAGTGGACTCGTTCGCCCCACAAAAGCATAAAAAAGGCGTGGGATAAGTTCTGGCGCGAAGCCATTGGCGTTTCAATTTCAAGAGCGTTATCTTAAAAAGGAAGCATCTGTTTGCTTGCTTTTAAGCTGAACGTCGCGTCGCGTCCTCGAAACATCGTGTCGTCTAGGAAGTGAACTTCTCACAACTTAACCTCATTTCGAAAAGATACCGAACAGTTCAATATCATTCACTGAGATAGCACACATTCTAATCTGAAAAAGTACTTCCAACTGAGGTTTTCACACATAATGTGGAATCTACCAAAAAAAATATATTGTTCATAATATTATTTGGAGGACGCTTGATCATCAATTTGGTATTATTGGTTTTTGGAAATACAATTGTAATTCAATCGATAATATTATAAAGGAAGGAATTCGCTTACTCATGTACAGGATAGGCTTGAAGAATTGATGCAAGACACGATTGACGCATGAATGAAGTTATTAACTTGCAATTTTTTATGATGATTCTGAATTTACCGAGGATATAGGCCTATTTATATCAATTTATTTAAAAAATTCAAACAAATTCATTCAATTTTGTGATTCAAAATTTACACAATAATAGAGCATTACCCAAGTGATACCGTAGCGTAAGGCAAAGTAGATCCACGCTAATCCACGAAAAGCAACCCACACCGTGGCATGTTTTGTAAACCATAGGCTTCTCCAGACATCTGTGATATCCACATGCAATGAATAATCCACTTGTCAGCTGATTTATTATGAATAATTCTATAGCAATGGTTTACAAAACATCCCACGGAGTGGGTTGCTTTTCGTGGATTAGCGTGGGTCCACTTTGCGGCGGGCCTAATTGGTACCACGCGCAGGCCATAAATCAAAGGTGCGGATTTGTGACCATACAAACTATTTTATTTTGCCGAGAATTTTAAACTCTGATGAAGATTATCCACGTAGTTTTAATAAAATAATAAATTAATTATTCTATTTTTCTATGTTTCCTGGACATGAGGAGATTGCATCTAACAACACATTTCCCCCAGTGCAAAGCACGGGTTTCCGGCTAGTAATCATATTATAGTGATGTTCATAATATTCATAGGCCCGGTTGCACAAAAGTCGGTTAAGATTCAATCGTGATTAATTTCACGAGAAACAATCAGAGAAGAGAAGCCTTTTTTAAAAAACATTAATTTCATGAGAACCAATCAGAGAATGTTTTTTAAAAAAGGCTTCTCTTCTCTGATTGTTTCTCGTGAAATTAAACACAATTAAAATTTAACCGGGTTTTGCTCAACCTGCACATGTATTGTGTTGGGAGTACAACGACACAAAACCAGTAGGTAACTTCACTTAATTGAGGTCCGGTTGCACAAACTTGTTTGAATCGACAAGGTCTCAAAATTTCACATTCAACAAAGAAGATAGGTTCGATTAAAAATAGCCAGGGTTAAGTGAGTCGACTTGTGACCCAAGGTCAGATTGCCAGTGTTTTGGTTGAGGGAGGGATGGAGGGGGGTGTCTTGTAGGGTTTTTGAGATGGAAGAAGAAGATATCTGAATAAGAAGTGACATGTCCACAAGCTAGTAAATTTTCAAGAGTAAAATTAAACGTTGACGGTCGTACGCATTTAGATTCAATAACACGGGCAGATGAAGAGTTGCAGAAATATACAAACAATACCACATAATTATCTCATTAATTCAAATTGTATATGTGTATCAAAATTGTATTGAAATCGACGTGAATATCAGAAACATGTTACCATACAAATGATATTATGGTAATCACAAAAACCATCAATATAAATTATAATGTATATTATTATTATCAACAAAAAGACAAGAAGTGAGGAGTGTAATATTTCACATTTTTTTTACTTCTTGGAATGCAAGGCTAATCAATGAACTTAGCGGATAGTCAACCCATAAACGAACACTTCACCTCAATAACATCAAACAAAAAATAAAAAGTGCGTACAGATATACGCGCCACGAACATGAGCAATTCACTTTTAATCAGCTGGCTATATCTGTATTTTTACAGAAACGGTAAGATACAGATATAAAAAGCTTGGCATCAGCTGATTAAAAGTGAATTGCTCATGTTCGCGGCGCGTAAATCTGTACTCAACTTAAGATACGAATTAGATTAAATTTCAAATCAAATCAAATTTATTGCCAAATTCATATAAATAATTCACAAAACATGGAAAACAAAATTCAGTTTCATACATTAGAAACTTACTAACAAAAATTCAAAAGCTTTTATTGAAACTAAATAATAATAAAATAATATATAATATTGGCGTTGCAAGCAAAACAAAGTTTGTGAGCTAGCAACGAGCATTCGCATTCAGTAAGCACTCCAATTTGAGAAAACTAGAAAAAAGTAACTGTAGAAACAAAACAATTTAGCAAACAAAAAAGTATCATACACTTTCAAAAAAGAAAAAGAAAAAACATGAGTAGTTCATAGTGTAGTAGGAGTAGTTCATAGTATAAACATAAACGTAAACAAAATATAATTTGTTAAACAAATATTCATTTTGATATAATTATCAAGAGTTTGAAATTAGTGCAGGATAACATAATATAAATTGGGTTCAGTTTGAGAGACAACTTTCAATAGTAAAGGGGGAAATAATTGATTTGAATCAGTGCAGGATAACATTATATAAATTGAATTTAGTTTGATAGACAACTTTCAGATAGTAAAGGGGGAAATAATTTGAATAAAACATGATAATAAAGAATTGATGAATGCCTAGAGTTGAAATAGTTTGACTACAACATTTTCGGTCTTGATCCAGTTCTCAATTTTTGTTTTAGTTTATTTACTATGTAGTTGAATTGTCTTCTGCATATAGTTAAGTCAGTTCGAGGAACAATATAATTATCTGTTTGCAGATCTGAAAATATAATTAGTTTGATGCAGTGTAAAGATATATGTATGATTGCTGATATTTAATTAGATTTCTAATATATAGCTGTCTGACTGTCATAACTCCAAATTCCAGAAAAAGTTGGTGACTAGGGTATCGTCTGGGCACTCCAAAGGCTGCCTTGAGAATACCCTTTTGAATAACATTCAATTTTTTAAAATGTGCATTGAAAGCATAATCATATCATCAGCTGATGAAAAGTAAAATGAACGTGACGTAGCGCATTGATAATAAACCACACGAAGCGTTTTTCAGGCGTTTTCAGACGAGTCGGCATGGTAGGAAGCTCTCTGATTGACTGATTGGGTTGGCGTTCGTGAATCAGCTGATAATCAGCCAATTGGAAAGCTAACTGCCCTGCCGACCCGTCCGAAAACGCCAGAAAAACGCTTCGTGTGGTTTGGTCCTAAGTCTGTACGCACCTCAACAAAACATCATTTTATAGAATAATCTCTAACACTTCAATCAATAAAAAAAGAATCTTATAGTTGTTGACCGAGCGAAGTGAGGTCTAAGATTCAAGTCGGCGGTTTGGCATTTCTCTTAATGTTTAAATGTTTATATGTTGCACATTTACGGCGAAAAGCGGAAATAGATTTTCATGAAATTTGAAAGGTATGTTTCATTTTAAATTGCGCTCCGACGTATATAGACTACAAGGTTTTTGAAATTTTGCATCTCAAGGATAATACAAAAGGAAAAAGGAGCCTCCTTCATACGCCAATATTAGAGTAAAAATCAGACTATAGAATTATTCATCATAAATCAGCTAACAAGTGATTATACAGATGTGTGGAGAAGCCAGTCTATTACTGTATTTGTATAAGGTCTATAGTTTCAATCAAAGACCTTAAAGAGGTATGAATCTTTAAGCTGGGTTTACACCAAAGTTACTAGTAGTTCTGTAGACTTCACGCAGTAGTCTCATCCACAAGTACCTGATTGGAACTATAGACCATAGACCTTATGGAAATACAGCAATAGACTGGCTTCTCCACACATCTGTGTACTTATCAGCTGATTTATGATGAATAATTCTATAGTCTGATTTTTACTCTAATATTGCCGTATGAAGGAGGCTCCTTTTTCCTTTTATATTGTCCTTGAAATGCAAAATTTCCAAAAACCTTGTATATACGTCGACGCGCAATTAAAAAAGGAACATACCTGTCAAATTTCATGGAAATCTATTACCGCGTTTCGCCGTAAATGCGCAACATATAAACATATAAACATTCAAACATAAACATTTAAACATTAAGAGAAATGCCAAACCGTCGACTTGAATCTTAGACCTCACTTCGCTCGGTCAATTAACAAAATGTTAATAACTTAATCCTTATAGATTCTATTAGATTGGACGGAAGTTGACAAACACATGTGTATGATAAGTTATGTTCAATCTAATATAATCTATAAGGATTGAGTTATTAACATTTTGTTATTTTTCATTGTAAAAAAATTAATTTTCATCACATAGAAAGATTATCACGGAACCGGATGAATTATATCATATGGAATACAAATTCAAACGTGAACTGAGTTTGTTAACATTTAAAACAAGTGACATTTTAACATTTTAAGTGACATCAGGTACTTGTGGATGAGAATACTGCGTGAGGTCTACTATTCACAGAACTACTAGTTATATAAATTATTTCGACGTATCATCTATTGGGTTGTCGTTATACAAATATCCTCTCTCTCTCTCTCTCTCCCCCTCTCTCTCTCTTTCTTTCTCTCAAGCTTGATGAATAAATAGTTGGTGCATGATGCGTCAGTTGTTTGCCATGTGATTGACGATAGCCTTTGAGCAAACAAACACACTCACACACTAAAAACCCGATGGAGGAAAAATCATCGTTTTAACATAAACAGCGAACTTCTCGCAATCAAGCAGCCGGTAGTATTCTGTATTCTGGTCCCGAAATAAGACTTGACGTTTGTTTTCCGCAAATAGAACGGCCGAAATTACATTGCAGCAGCTCTCGGGTTTTGAATGTTGGAGGTTGGAACTCGGATCACTTCCAGCAGAACTCGCTTCAGCTCAGATGCACTTGAATCGATTACAACTTGGATACTATCGATTATACTTCGATACCAGAGCACGTGGATTCCTAAAGGTGTGTTTTCGTAACGGGCAGACGACAGAATTCACTTTAAATTAACATTGGTTCTTATGGGAGTATTCACCCATCGGCAGAAAGTTGAGCAGAAAAAAAGAACTGTTCAAATCAGAGACGAACTGTCGTTCATCTTGCCGTTCTTTATAAGGCCTATCAACACAATGCTATTTTGCTTCGACCGATCACTGCTCGTGAACCGTTTTGTCGAAAAAGAACTAATTTCGGGATTCTGTCGACGAGAACAGACAGCTTCGAATCACTTTTCTGCTCTGATCACGTGACACCGGCAGAATAAATCTTTCTGTGGATCAGACGCCATGTTCTTTTTAACCTCAATCTTTAATTGTTGGATGGTTTGTTTTGATATTGGTTGTCAGATTTCGGATTGCTACTATTATACTGTGAAATTAATTTGCAGTGGAAAATTGAGGTATAAAATATTTCTATTGGTTTCTTTATTCTTATAATTTTTACAAGAGAAATTAAAAATGGATTTACAACAGAAAGGCGTGAAATTTTCGAAGTTCAAAGTTTTGTACTTTTCAGACCTGCACAACGAATTACCTATTTGAAAAATAGAATATGGTTAGAAATTGCTGATGTAATAGAGGATTCAAGTAAGTACACTTAAATTTCGCATAATAAAGTAGGCTAGATCTACCGTACACAATTATTTGAAATACATTTTATGAGTAGCCTACTAGCATGTTTACAATTTTTATTCAGGTAGCCCACTGTAGTAGGCCTTTAATAACCTAGTCTCTAGGTCTAAATTGCTATCTTTTTCATTTTTCAAGAGGTTAGAAGTTGACAAAAGTTTATTTATTTCTTTTTTTAATGTTTAATTTGTAGTATTTAATAATAATGTAAATCCTAGACTAGCTAGTTTGTGTATGGTAGAGAATTATCACAAGAAAGAGAGAAATCTAATCAACTGATTAGATTTAAACTCATTCAAGATTGATTGATTAGATTAACATTAAACAATCAGATTCAAAACATTATTCAACCAAGATAACATTTAGCATTTCATGCTAGCCTAACAATCTTTTACACTTTCAGTAAGTTGGCCTAATCACAAAATACATTTTTTATAATGCAGCTAGTAGTTTTCACAAACAGATTTATTAAAAATAACATCATAATTTGACTTGAAGTATTTCATTACATTCTAAGTCCTAAACTTCCATTATCCTTGTTGCACCTCAAAATATTGTAAACCCATAGTTTATCAATATAATAACAAAACTAACCTGACTATTAGAACATTTACTTTGTCTTTGGTAGGCCTATCTATCTATGAATTAATCTTCTCTTAATTTATAATTTAAAATCACTTGGAAACAATATTAAATAGATTGTTATAGTAATAACTTGATCAGAGTCAGTGTAATTGAATATTGAAAGACTGCCATTGGAAAAATATAAAATAGGTACTATTTTTCTGGTTGACCATTGCTACCAAACTCATTTAAAACTACAATAGTAATGTATTTGAAAAACTTATTCATGCTCTATTGATCGATATATTGCGTGATGCCAGGTATATCAATGTGAATAGTATAAATTGAAACAGGAGACACACAACATAGATAGATTAAAAACACTGAAAAACTTACATTATAATCGGAAATTTTTAAGGAACTGTGTCCCCTTTCTCAACCGAGCAGAGAGTGTAATGTAAGTTTTTCAGTGTTTTTAATCTATCTATGTCGTGTGTCACCTGTTTTAATTTATATTATAAAACTTTAAAGTGTTTTCTGTTATGTGCTATGAATGTAAGTATATACTTATAGTATTTATATCTAATGTAAATAGTTTATTGAGGCCCAGTTCACTTCTAATTTATTCAAAGTCCAAACTATGTCTTATCATTGATGATTAACTTCACATTATCTCCAAAATGAATATGCTGAAAGATTATGTTTCTTTTTTCAGGTACATTTAGAGAATGTGCTCAAAGGAAATGCATATGAATTCTTTTTTGTTGACCAGGATGGAACAATTCTTTGGAACCTATAGTTAGAATAAGCTAGTTAGGTAAGATAAAATTCCACTCATTTTTTAAACTTTATATAGGCGATGTCATTTTATAGAGTTTTCCATTTTTTAAAAAGGTTTATCCACTTCAATGTTTTATTATCGATTTGATGGTAGATATTCAAATAGTAAGATTTAACTATGGTACGTGACTAAAATAATAGAAAAACTGACTAAATTTTGAAATCATTAATAGCTTACAGGAAATCTTAATATTTCGAAACTACGTGAAACCACATGAGATCAAGATGGACAGTTGAGAAGAGTGCTTAAAAAACAATGTATTCACTTATCATTTTACAGGGAATAGAGTTATTCATAATATTTGGGATTCCTTCCATAAAGAAATAATTTATGTAACATTATCTAATAATGTGATAACATTACATCAATAATTTGATGTTGAAATTGTTTTTAAAACACTCTTCTCAACTGTCCATCTTGATCTTGAGTGGATAATGACTTTATAAATGACCATACATTAGAACTATGAATAGATGACTTCAAAAATTCACCCAGCAAGTGCTGGTAGAAAACACTGAATAATAGCTTTTAATGACAGTCATTCCACCTTTTAAAATTTATGATTAAATTCATGGATGAAATACCCACATTGTTCTGAAAGAGATTTATGTATTTGCAGTTTGGTATTCATTTTCAAATCACTTAGTACTACTTATAATGTTGTAGATAATCATCATTTCAGATTAAGCAATTAATTTATTGATTATTTCCATTTGTTTCATTAAACTTGTTTCTCTAAATGTAGAACTAAAAATTACTTTATGCAGAACATTTTGGAAGAGTTAAGTAAACCAAATGGTCGAAAAGTAGGCCTACTGACCACAGAAATAAATAAATAATTGTTCATGGTATCCAAAAATATATTGTTCACCAACAAGTTCTTTTGACCTAGGGGCACACTGATTAATCGCAATTCCTGCATGGAGATTTATTTATTCAATCATTCAGAATTACACAACTAACAGATTGATGCTAATAATAATTCAACTGAATGTTGGTTTATTGGAATTTCTCATATAATATTACTTTGTCATTATTGGGGGGTTCCTTCCCAAGAAATATAATTAAAAACTTATACAGATTACAATCAATTTCAGAATTCACTTTGCAAAGTTTTTTTTTTATAATGAATAATAAATTATCTATAACTTTTTGATTTCAGGCCTAGTGATGTACCAGCCAGAAGTAGAGGATGACAAAGAAAATCAACTATGAATAATATTCCATGGATATTTATGATTCATAATATGATTCATGTATGATGTAGTAGCCTACAGAAGAAAGAGATTGACTAATCTAAGAAATATATTCATTTTTTCAGTACATCTTGATGTGTTTATTTCATGTTATTCATAATAATATCTTCTTTTTCTGATCGCTCCTGCTAACTGCTTCAATTCAGGTAGTTTTGAAGAAAACAGCAAGTGACATGAAATTAATAAAATATGTTTTAATTGTTTATACTTGAGGGATTTTTAAAACTATATTTAACCCAAAAGCATCGAACTCTTATTAACAACTTTATTGGTTCTGTATGTCTTCTGCTTTTTTGGAACTAATAAAATTATTTAACATTGCTGACTGGCAAATGCTATAGGTAACACGTAGTTAAATAATAGACTTGAATTGGATATAAAATAGGGTATCACAATTATTATGTATTGTATTAAGAATTAAGTAATAGTACTTATTTACTGCATTGAAGAGGTAATAATTCTTTGAATATGAAAAATAACTTAAGCAAAAGTTGAAAATATGATGTTCTAAGCCACATCAAATATAATCACTTTCAATTCTACCTTCTAGGCTATATTTCCAAGGTTTTGATTAAAATTGATAAGCTTTTAGAACATTATAGTGAATAAGGAGTTTGAAAGGCTACTCTAATTCTAATTAATACCCTAATAAAGTATTAATTTTAATAGGGCAACTTTAATGGTTAATTGTAGAAAATAACTAGTAGGCCTACCCTAAAATATTCAAAATAAGCATGACCAGTTTCTAATTATGTCATTGTCAAGAGAGTCCTTATTGAAATTTCGAAACTAATCATGTTTCATTTGGAATATCACAAGGGTACTAGTTACCTTCTATAATTAATAAATATTTATCCATTTTAAAATAGGCTATGTGTTATTTAAAGTACCATAACAGAACTCTTTTATTAAAGCAAGATATAGTTATCTCAACAATAATTATTAGAATTAGTTCGCCTGTTTGAATACACTTTGTACATGTCATATGTGTTAATCTATAATAATAATTTCCAATATTCGTATAGCTGGTGAGGAGTCCCTAATTGAACATTGCCTGGGAAGGCATATTGATTTAGGCAGTCAATTGGCCTCACGATTCTTATACATGATTGTATATCAGCCGGAACCGTACGGTACCCATCCAATGATCAAAAAGGGGACTGCTAAAATAAAATTGCCTAAAAAACGTTTACAATATTGATATCCCTTGGTGTAATATAACCCGTAGATTCCAAAAATGCCAAAAGTAAAGCACTTATTTATTATTTATTTATTTTTTTTCGATAGAGCTTCAATAGGCCTTTGAAGTTGAATACGGTACTCATAGTAGGTAGGCCTACCTATAAACGATGTGATTTAAAGAACATGCATTGACTCTGAAGGCAATTGATTCTAGTTAATAAAATAATTATAATAATATCTTATTAATAATGGAATGCTTCTAGTTAATAAAATAATATCTTATTAATAATGAAATACAATCAGTTACTTCAAATAATTTACCCTTACAAATTTCAAGCATAGGAAATGAAAAGTTAACTCTTAGATTGACATGCCTATAAAGCATAGAATTTTGCATAATTATTGAAGTAACTAATAATTGTGGAAAAGTTATCTGAGTTTTAAAAAGCAATTAATTCACTTTATTGAATTAAATCTCCAATAATCATTTCAGAATTACCTTTTGGACAACCCAAAAAGTTCATTACCCATAACACATAAAGCAAAATTCATGTCAAAGAACTAGTTCTTTGAATGTTACTGTTTCTGCCCGCCTGGGTGCGCTGCAATCGATTCTGCTTCTGCCCGTTACGAAAACACAGCTTTACAGCTTCTGCTGCCAATATCATCATAGTTCCTATAGTGACGTCTACGTTATAATGACAGTGGAGAAAGATAGGAGAAAAACGTTGCCGATCCTCTGTCTTGTCAATGCCTTCTATATACGGTATAGCTGATACAGGTTTATTGATGTAATATTAACTGTTCATACTCGTTTGAAATGAACAATTTTATATTTTTCGATAATTTCATAATGAATTTTCATAATTAAGATGGAATATTTTGTTAATTAATTATTAATTCAACATTGTTAAAAGACGATCTGACAACAGAGCGAAGCGAGAATGAGATAGCGCTATTCGCTTTGTTGAATGATAGACAATGATAGCAACACCAATGTTAATCAAACACTGCCATTATAACGTGGACCTCACTATAGTGAAGAATCGCCATCAATCATCATACTAGTAGTTCTGTGAACAGTAGATCTCACGCAGTATCCTCATCCACAAGTACCTGATTGAAACTATAGACCTTATGAAAATACAGCAATAGACTGGCTTCTCGACACATCTGTGTCGAATAATTGACCGAGCGAAGTGAGGTTTAAGATTCAAGTCGACGGTTTGGCATTTCTCTTAATGTTTAAATGTTTGAATGTTTAAATGTTTATATGTTGCGCATTTGCGGCGAAACACGGTAGCCTAATAGATTCTCATGAAATTTGACAGGTATGTTCCGTTTTTAATTGCGCGTCGACGTATATACAAGGCTTTTATAAATTTTGCTTTTCAAGGATAATATGAAAGGAAAAAGGAGCCTCCTTCATACGCCAATATTAGAGTGCAAATCAGACTATAGAATTATTCATCATAAATCAGCTGACAAGTGAATACACAGATGATGTGTGGAGAAGCCAGTCTATTGCTGTATTTCCATAAGGTCTATAGTTTCAATCAGGTACTTGTGGATGAGAATACTGCGTGAGGTCTACTGTTCACAGAACTACTAGTATTCTAATATTGGCGTATGAAGGAGGCTCCTTTTTCCTTTCATATTATCCTTGAAATGCAAAATTTCCAAAAACCTTGTATATACGTCGACGCGCAATTAAAAACGGAACAAACCTGTCGAATTTCATGAAAATCTTTACCGCGTTTCGCCGTAAATGCGCAACATATAAACATTTAAACATTCAAACATTTAAACATTAACAGAAATGCCAAACCGTCAACTTGAATGTTAGACCTCACTTCGTTCGGTCAATTATATCGATTATACTTCGATACCTAAGCACGTGGACTCCTAACAACTTCACCGGCCAATTACATCATTGTTCCGATTCAATATTCATCAATATCTACAATTTGGTGTTTTAATCCTACTAAATTAAAAATTTTCAGCTACTATATTTTTGGACAAAAATTGGACTTAAACTTTCAGCAGTAAGAACATAACCTATTTTTTGGACATGCTATTCCAAAGACTTTAAAGATGCATAGACTCACATACAGCGCTAGTGTCGTACTTGGAATTGAAATCCGCCATTGAGGGGGCAACCCATAAGATTATTACATACCAATGCCACCAATGCCTTTGTGATCTATTGTATTACAAATATATATAGATATAATACTCGTGCTAAAATACCTCAATGGCGGCCTTCAATTTCAAGTAAGAGCTATCATTGGGAAGGCATAGGCATTGTGGGTCTATATCTCTTCAAGGTCTTTGTGTTATTCAGTATCAAAATTTGGTAATAGAATAGTTTCGGGCGATGCCTGTTATTCTTTTCCAATCATATTTATATGATTTGTAATTGTTTCCTCACATGAATAAATAAATATCGCCATAATCAGTTTGTATCCGAGCTTGAATACAAACCGAGCTGGACGGACCAGATATATACAAGCCAGATGATAGCTGGTTCAAGCAATCATCTATAGAAGGAAGAGGCAAGACAGAGAATTGGCAACGCTGTTCCATCCTTCTCAACTGCCATTATAACGTGGTACTTACTATAGGAACATCCCTGTGCTATACAAATAGCCATAGTTTTTAGAAAGAACACAGAACATAAAATGCAAATGGTTTCAAGGGAAAACAAAACAGAGTCTCAGACTCTGACAGATAGGAAAGGTATGTTCGTATCTACTCATCTTTTTAATAGCAAAAACTATAACTTGTACCATTATCAGGGGCAGTATTTGGCCCACGTTATAATGACAGTATTTGATTAATATTGTTGTTGCTATCCTTATCTATCATTCGACAAAACAGATAGCGCTATCATTTACTTTTAGTTCAGTTGAGAAGTTGATATTGTGGTAATTATTCATATTGAATGAAAAAGTCTAAGAAATCGTCAAATTTTTGACAATTTCTTAGTCTTTTTCATTCAATCTATCATTTACTTGCTCTGCAAAGTTGACAGATGCTTCTTCAACAATGTAGAAATATAATTAATTGCCATGATAGTTACTATAAATTGTAATATACTAATATCAGTTATCCACTACAGAAGGCAGTGGCAAGGCAGCGAATCCGCAACGCTTTTCTCCTGTTGTTTCTTATTTGAAATAATTAATTATAGTTTATTTGTTTACATAATATATTTTTCAATGATTGAAAAATAAATTTTAAGAATTGAGATTGAATATCTAGTTTATTCTACATTGTTAAAAACCGATCCGGCAGCGTTGCAGAGCTAGAAAAGGATAGCGCTATCTGCTTTGTCAAATGATAGACAAGGATAGCAACACCAATGCCAATCAAATACTGCCATTACAACGTGGACCTCACTATACAGTTATTGGAAACCTCCAGGTTGGTTCGTAGTACAACGAACGTTAATTAAGATTAATTGTTCTTTGTCTCATTGCCAAGAATTTTCAGTAATACCTTTGGAAACTTGGCAAAGGTTATGTATATGAGTCAAAGACATTTATTAAACGGGATGAGTAAACGTTAAAATATATTTGAAAGGCTGCTGTTCACAACACTGCATTTTTGAACCTGTGAGACGCAAACAGTTTGCTTGAAACCCACGCTTTAGTGAAATCCACGTTATAATGGCAGTATTTGATTAACACTGGTGTTGCTATCCTTGTCTATCATTCAACAAAGCAGATAGCCCTATCCTTTTTAGCTCTGCAATGCTGCCGGATCGTCTTTTAACAATGTAGAGATAGAACCCTACAGAGACACACTTACTTTATGCTAACACAGTAGACACACTGGGGTGTTGAACGTCCCAATTCAATTTTGCATGTTTCTTTGAAAAATATAGAGAAAAAAGTACTCAGCCCATACTTCATATCATTTCTTAATCATTTTTGTTCCAAGTGCATACAGAAATCGAAAGTAAAGCACTGCTTATCAATATTTATACTAATTTTAGAAGTACGTATGTTCCGCCTGAGTGTTGGAGCTCCTAATCTGGTTTGAAGGAATTGATCATTGCCAATGGCAACTTCATCAAAAACTCACGTCTCTTCATTTTATTGTTTTGAACCTCAAGTTGTAGAGAATCATAGCATTTATTCCAATCTGATCCATCATCCCATACCACATTCGTAGTGGTCAATACAAGTAAATCTTTGTAAAAAAGTATTTGATAAAAGTCTTACGTAAGAGACACTCTGGGGTGTTAGACACCCCAAACGAAGAACAAGATGAACTGGTGACCTTGTAGAATGCTATTACTGACTGGAAGTGGTGGAGAGTAGTTGACAATACACTACAAACCTAATTTGGACTGGGCAAAAATCTGTTTGATATTGTTAACTGCAGAACAGATAAAAAATCCCCGGGGTGTGAAACACCCCAGTGTGCCTCTTTAGGGTTAATTGACAAAATATTTTATCTCAATTATGAAAATTCATTATTCCATCATTGAAAAATATTTCATCTAAACAAATAAACTATAATTGATTATTAAAAATTAGTAACAACGGTTAATATTACTTCAAATTTACCGGTATAAGGTATCCTCTATAAAAGACAGTGACAAGGAAGAGAATCGGGAACGCTGGTCTCTCATCTTTCTCCAATGCCATTATAACGTGGACCTCACTATACCAACATACACTTCCCAACAGACCACACAAGATTGATGAACTTGAAACGGCGATAACAGCATAAAGTTATCCCATTCCCACAATTCAATTTCACAGTGACTTTCTGAACACTCTGTATCAATAGAATTTTCACAAACAGGAACGCTTCATTTCTTTTGTGTGAACCACATGTAATTTGACCCAATTATAACGTTTACAGTGTACATAGATCGTTGAAAAAAATCTGGCAACGTTGCAGAGCTAGAAAAGGATATCAGCTTTGTCGAGTGATAGCAACACCAATGTCAATCAAATACTGTCATAATAGCGTGGACATCACATAGAGCTCATGTGGGAATTACTCTCAGCAAAGATAACAAATCCTTGGACATCAAAAATGCACGTCTAGCAGTATTAATTACACAACCAACAGTCTAATAATCTATTCTATACTATTAAAAGAGCAATTTCTGTTAATATGTTTAGATGTTTATGTTTGTATTTCAGCGGATCTCGAAAACGGCTCTAACGATTCTCACGAAATTCAGAACATAGTAGGTTAATAATATAAAAATTCGATTGCACTAGGTCTCATCCCTCGGAAAACTCGCTGAAGGACATTAAAAGGATTTATTCATCCTTGGAAAAACAGCTGATAATTTCGTCGTCTGTTGGTGATGGAAGTGAGTGAGCGAGTTCATGTGTGTGGGACTGTGTCAAAATTATGACTCAGCTGTTGAACTTTTGTAATCATTCACAGGTACTTAGTGCCGGTTGCAAAAAAGCCGGGTTATTTTCAATTCCGATTAATTCCAGTAGATCCATCTTTTTGAAATGGTCTTCTCTGATTTGGTTCACGTGAAATTAATCAGGATTAAAATTTAACCGGCTTTTGTGCAACCGGGCCTTTGTGAGGGGAATTTTTGCATTCCTCTGGGAATTAATCTCAATTTACTGTGATTAGATAGAACATTTCTGTATGGACTATGAATGTTTTTATTATTTTAGTCCCCATATTGATATAATAAAGGAAAGAATTTGCTTATACATGTAGGGGATAGGAAATTCACGAATGATGCATCATCACTTCTGAAATACTGGACTGATTAACTTGTAATTTTGTATATAGATTCTTAATTCGCCGAGGATGGTTATAGGACTATTTCAAATTCTTCAAGATTTCAGTAGGTCAAGCTTTCAGTTTCTCAAGTTCCTTATTAGACCCTTGCAGGAGCACGGGTTACCTGCTATAGTGAGGTCCACGTTATAATGGCAGTGTTTGATTAGCAGTGGTATTGCTATCCTTGTCTATCATTCAACAAAGCGGATAGCGCTATCTCTTTATCGCTTTCCTCTGTTACCAGATCGTCCTTTAACGATGTAGAATTAATAATTAACAAAATATTTTATCTTAATTTATAGAATAATTGAAAAATAAAATTTAACTAATAAGAAATAAAATATAATTGATGATTTTCAACGAGAATGAACCGTTAATATTACATCAATGAACCTGTATCAGCTACCGTCTATAGAAGGCATTGACAAGACAAAGGATCGGCAACGTTTTTCTTCTATCTTTCTCCATTGCCTTTATAACGTGGACCTCACTATTCAATTTTTACCTCATTAACAAAGTAAACGAATTGGTTTCTTCCATTTGAATTTGGAGTATACCAGAATACCACGAACTTTTTCAACTTAATTCATTCTTGTAACACTTTTTTCATCAATGGGGATTTCTACGATAGGAAGTTGAAAGAAATGAACAAGTATTAACGTTTTTCTCCTATCTTTCTCCATTGCCATTATAACGTGGACCTCACTATAGCAATATTTTTACACAACCAACAGTCTAGTAATAATTATTAATTATTATTCAGAACAATTAGGAGCTTGAAGACCTACCTCCAGGGTACCGGATCGGCGGACATCGTAGAAGTTCGTCTCGTTGGGAGTACAGGGTGAGAAAATCGTAGAAAAAGAAGTAACACAGGTCACAGCACTGGATCGCGGCGTTTTCCCAGCCCTGAACGAGGGGCGGGCAATTTTCCGCGCGGATCGCGTGAAAAACGCGCGTGGAAATTTGAAAAGCGTTTGCTTACGTCCGCGAGGCAAGTGAATAGGATGCTCGCTGGTTTGAACGGTTGGCTCATGGTCTGTACCCCCCTAACCCCCTGTTAGACCCCTCTAACCCCTTCCAGACCACCCCCCAACTTTCTTTCTCCAAGCATTTTTAAAAATAACGTGTACTACGCTCGTGAGGCCTTCGACCGCTCGCTCAACGTCACTCCACAGTCCACACACAGTTTGCGCAAACACACGAGAATTTGCAACTTTTTAGCTTCAAGCTTTAGAATTTGACGAGTTCAGAGAATACTATCGGAGAGAGAAGAAGATATTCCATGGTTAAGGACGTTTATAAGCTTATTTTTTGTCAACTCAAGCCAATTACTGTCGACATCCGAGTTTCATGATGAGAATTTGTCGAATCCAGAGAGTACTATCATAGAGTAAAGATAACATAAGAAGATATCCTATGATATGAGGCGTTTAAGTTCCAAATTTCAAGATGATTTTTGTTAACTCAAGCCAATTACTGTCGACATCCGAGTTTTAGGATGATAATTTGTCGAATCCAGAAAGTACTATAATAGACAGAAGATAGAATGAAAAGATATCCCATGATAAAGGACGTTTATGTTCCGAATTTCAAGCTTATTCTTTGTCAACTCAATCCAATTACTGTCGACATCAAGTTTTTGGATGAGAATTTGTCGAATCCAGCCAGTTCTATCAAAGAGTAAAAATAGCGTAAGAAGATATTCCATGATATGAGGCGTTTAAGTACCAAATTTCAATCCGATTTTTGTTAACTTAAGCCAATTACTGTCGACTACTGTCTATCATGCTGAAAAAAAGTAAATTGTGCATCAAGGGATTGTAGTGACATTTGTTCTGCTGAAGACTTCTGTCTGATAAGAGGCACTACAACTTCATTTATAGAAATATACATCATCATTGAGAGTTTTCTTTTTCATGGTTCAACCTTAGAGAAAAGATAGCATAAGAAGATATCCCATGGTATAGAGCGTTTATGTTCCAAATTTCACTGTTAACTCAAGCCAATAGTCCTAGTAGTTGTTTTTGGTGAAGCTATGTGAAGCTGGTAGTCTCTCATACTGTGCCGTTCTTACACTCTCATCCCAACAACACAGTAATAATAGACAGTAGACGACAGTATTCGGCCTGAGTTAACAAAACATCGACTTCATGAAGTCGTTGAATTAATCTAGTAGCCTTTGTTTTTCTTCTATTGAATGTATTAGGACAGAATTCATTTACGCACAGATATGAGCTTAGCAAGTTAAGCCCACATTGTATGGGACTCACAATTCCCGAACTAATATTTAATCTAGTAATCTTATTGATGACAAGACATGTGAAGGCAGTGAATAGATGAATAAAATATTTTACAAAACAATCTGATTAGGAAAATAAAATTGAGCTACATGAGGACGTTACTGTTATCAAAATAGGATATCAAATTGTGAGGAAACCAGACCAATAGAAATCTCAATTCAAAATCAAAAAATCTGGTGTGGCGCATTCACAAAACTTTCCTTGCCGTTATGAAAATTGATCACCTGACGCTAGTGTTCACGCGCATCTCAAGTCTACTATTCTAAGATCCAAGCCAGCTGGTGACAGGACAACAACGCTAGAGACACACAAAGTCTGTCATCTCTTAATAGTGAATGATTCAATAGAATCAACAGTTGCCAACAGTTTGCAATTGAATAATCACATTTTCTCAAATTTCAAGTTTTATTTCAATTTTAGGTGAAAATGTTACTGAACATTAATTGTAGAGATTTTCATGCTCAATCTTTTCCACTTGAATTTTTTTGTTTAAATTGCATCTGAAGCCTGATAATTGGGATTCTAAAATCAAACTTTGCATAGATGGGGCGGAGCTCCTGGAATTTTTTTACAGATATGGGACTTGTGGCAGTTGATAGAGCTTATCAATGACTATTCTAGGTTTTCAAGAAAATCGCGAAAAACCCTGTTTTTGACAACATTTTCGCTATTTTAGCCGCCATCTTGAATTGCATTTGATCGAAATGTTCGTGTCGGATCCTTAGGATCCTATATTGTAAGGACCTTAAGTTCCAGTCATTCCGTTAATTGGGAGATGAGATATCGTGTACACAGACGCACATACACTCATACACACACACACACACCACACACACACACACACACACACACACACACACACACACACACACACACATACAGACCAATACCCAAAAACCACTTTTTTGGACTCAGGGGACCTTGAAACGTATAGAAATTTGGAAATTGGGGTACCTTAATTTTTTCGGAAAGCAATACTTTCCTTACCTATGGTAATAGGGCAAGGAAAGTAATGAGTAGTTTGTATATTGGGAACATCAAAGCTCAAAACCTCAAACCGAGTTACTCAAATCGATGTTACAACCAAACAAGTTGCCAGAATACAGAAAAACATAATGAGGAATGCATAGAGACTTCCAACCAGATTTGATACCCATCAATTAAATTACCAACATTAAAATGTTTCAACTAGCATTGAGAACAATTGAAATGTCTATGATTGGAGAGTGTTGCTAAGTGCGAAAACTGTTGAAAAAAACACGGCGCAGTGTTTAATTGCTATTTTTAAATGTTCAGCATGCAGTGGACAGATGCCTGGGAGTCTAAATTAGCGCCTGCGATCCGAGAGAGTAGAAGAACTTCAAGAGAGAGAGAGAGAGAGAGAGAGAGAGAGAGAGAGAGAGAGAGAGGAGAAGTTCGTCAACCCAGTCTGGATCACAAATCACAAAATCTCAACTCACTTCACGCCTCGTCTCCGTCAACACATCCACACAAGACACTAAAGTCTCTCTACAAATGTCAAGATCGATAATTGACATCGACTCCTCAACACATCGATATACTCACAAAAAACACAGATTTATACAGTATCTACTAATGTCAAAATCGATAATTGACATAGACTCCTCAATACATCGATATACTCACAAAAAACACAGATTTATACAGTATCTACTAATGTCAAAATCGATAATTGACATAGACTCCTCAATACATCGATATACTCACAAAAAAACACAGAATTATCTCTAGAAATGTCAAGATCGACTCCTCAACACATCGATACACTCACACAAACTACAAAAACTTTCTACAAATGTCAAGATCGATAATATATTGAGATCGACCCCTCAAACATCGACAGGGGTTCGACACATCCAAACAAAACACAAAAATGTATTTATGAATATCAAGATCGATAATGATTGATATCGACTCCTTAAGACATCGACTTACACAAAATACAAAGAAGTCTCTTAGCAAATAATGTCTAGATCGATAATAATTGAGATCAGCTTCTCAACACATCGACAGTGGCTCGACACATCCAAACAGAACACAAAAAATCTGGTGTGGCACACTCACACAACTTTCCTTGCCGTTATGAAAATTGATCACCTGACGCTAGTGTTCCCGCGCATCTCAAGTCTACTACTCAAAGATTTGAGCCAGCTGGTGACAGGGTAATAACGCTGGAGACACGAGGTCTGCTATCTCTTCATAGTGAATCATTTAATAGAATCAACAGTTGCCAACAGTTTGCAATTGGATAATCACATTTTCTGGAATTTCGAGCTTATTTTTACTTACCTTGCCCTATTACTACCATAGGTAAGGAAAGTATTGCTTTCCGAAAAAAATTAAGGTACCCCAATTTCTATATTTCTATACGTTTCAAGGTCCCCTGAGTCCAAAAAAGTGGTTTTTGGCTATTGGTCTGTATGTGTGTGTGTGTGTGTGTGTGTGTGTGTTGTGTGTGTGTGTGTGTGTGTGTGTGTGTGGTGTGTGTGTGTGTGTGTGTGTGTGTGTGTTGTGTGTGTGTGTGTGTGTGTGTGTGTGTGTGTGTGTGTGTGTGGTGTGTGTGTGTGTGGTGTGTGTGTGTGTGTGGTGTGTGTGTGTGTGTGTGTGTGTGTGTTGTGTGTGTGTGTGTGTGTGTGTGTGTGTGTGTGTGTGTGTGTGTGTGTGTGTGTGTGTGTGTGTGTGTGTTGTGTGTGTGTGTGTGTGTTGTGTGTGTGTGTGTGTGTGTGTGTGTGTGTGTGGTGTGTGTGTGTGTGTGTGTGGTGTGTGTGTGTGTGTGTGTGTGTGTGTGTGTGTGTGTGTGTTGTGTGTGTGTGTGTGTGTGCACACACAAATTATTATTTAATAAAATAATAGGATATTTTAAACAAAAATATTACTCACCATACAAACCTCCCCCAGCATCTAATAAAAAACTTCCCTTAAATTCGATTTGTATTAGTTGAATCACTATTGAGTTAAGATAAAAATCAACTGAATTTAGGTGCTCAATCATCCAACTACAAAAAGTCTGTGATAAGAATAAAAATTATTCTAAGTTTGTGAGATTATTCAAATTATATTAGTTGAATCACTATTGATTTAAAATTGAAATCATTTGAATATTGGTGATCAGTTATCCAACAACAAAAAAGTCTCTAGGAAGAATAAAAATAATGTGAGAATAAGATAAAACCAGAAATTAATGACATCGAACCCTAGACTATATAGTTCAGCATAATATATTTTCAAATTTTGCCATTTGAATTTTCTATAGAGTGCATTCTCACAAACCCATGAAAGCATTGTCAAAACTTGAAATATAGTGTAGAATATATTGTGAACTCATTAGATTCCAGAAATCACTTTCAATAAATTTCCCAAAATCAAAAGTTTGCAAATTTAACTTTCAATAGAGCAAATTCCCACAAACCTATGAAAGCATACTCGAGAATAGAAACATAATGCAGAATACAAGTGAACACATTTGATTTCAAAAATCACTTTCAATGAATTTCCCAAACTTTCCGAAATCAACAGGTTTAATACTGTATGTAGTACTATATTTTATGTAGGAATACACTATAAAAATGGCATTCAAATACAAAACTGATCGAACAATATTCCATGAAACACTAGGAGTCATAAAACACTCAACTAAAATGTTATATAATTTATAATTAACAATACTCGAAAAAACTAAAAATAAATTAAATTATGGTAATACATGATACACATTTTTTGAGCAACATTAGGCCGTCATCAATAAATAATTGTCGAACAATCGTCACTACATTTATCAATACGATCTGCAAATAGATTTTGTAAATTTGCCAGGATAAAAATTGTCCCGCACTTCCGACAAATTAAGCATGCACTAATCTATCATTAGGTTTATGTAGGTCAATTGGTCTACGGTTAATAAAAGAATTATCTGAGACGTTTTCCAAACGAAGTATAGTAATTTTTAGATGAGTAAAATATTGGCAACTTATTGAAGGAGATATTGTATTTCTGCTATCATAGTAATTATTGAATTGGAAAAGTTAGGAAAGAAACTATTGTTTACTATAGAGAGGTCCACGTTATGAGCAGTATTTGATTAAGATTGGTGTTGCTATCCTTGTCTATCATTCGACAAAGCAGATAGCGGTATCATTGTTTAGCTCCGCAACGTTGCAAGATCGGTTTTTAACAATGTAGAGATACAATCGATTTACGGAATATTAATGTAATCTCAATTATAGGAATGTATTATTTAACGATCGATAAATATTTTTCAATAACGAATAAAATATAATTGATTATTTTTAACAAGAAGAACAGTTAATATTACATCAGCTATCCTCTGTAGAAGGCAGTGGCAAGGCAGAGAATCAGCAACACTGTTCTCCTATCTTTCTCTACTGCCGTTACAACGTGGACCTGACTATAATTGAAGGAGATGTCATATTTCTGCTATTATTGTGATTATCCAATTCTGGGAGTTGGGAAATAAACTATTTTTTACTGTAAAAACTTCATAACTTTAGAAAATTCACCTCATGTAGATAAGCTAGCCAGGTAAAAGCAACAGCCATACGCCTATACAAGTACGGGATAGGAAATTCACGAATATGCGTCATCATCACATCTCAACTACTCAACTGATTAGTTTGAAATTTTGCATACCAGTGATTCTCAATTTACCGATGATGGTTATTATAGGCCTATCTTTAATTCTTCAAGATTTCAGTAGGTCAAGTTTTAAATGGTGCCTTGCGGAGCACGGGTTACCTGCTAGTTTGAATTAAACAGTCCAGAGGTTATGTAGAGAAATTTATATCATAGATTGAGTTCAGATACAATAATTCAGTTTCATCTCATCGCGTGACCTGATAAAATGTTATATTTGCATTTGATAATGATGTCAAACTTCAAGGATCGACAATATTGACACACAATGACTTTCAAGGTTTCCTAAAGAATAAATTCTGCTTAGTCATAGAAACTTGTTCCGCTGCTTGTTTTTTGAGAGCTCGTCTTTTATTAGCACTCAGTGACTGGGTTCTATATAAAATAGAGTGATAACTGACCTTGCTTCGGACTCGACATAAATTTATTGTGGTGGTCTGTGAGCTTTGGCAGGGCTATTAAGAGGAGTTTCAAAATTTGAACGCTTGAATTAAGCAATAGTTGTAAACTAGAATTTGAAAAAACTAACAGCTGAAAAGTGGGCGACTTGGGTTTTACATGTAGTTTTTTTTGTACGCACTTATTCTCAATTAGATTTTCTATAATGAAGATTTTTGTTTGGATTTGTATTTTGAAATTAATTAATCTGATAAATTCAAAATTATTGTAGTTCATGTATTTTTTTGCACTCCAAATAGTGTGTGAATACAGTATCATTCACATAACCTCTAGACTGTGTATTCCAAATTAAGGTTCAAAGCAGTTTTTATTTATTTATTTATTCATTTATTTATTAGAACAGTCACAAACACGAATTTTGGGCGAATGCCTGTTGTTTTTACCTGTATTGTATCTATTGTCTACTAATAAATAAATAAATATAGTGAGATCGTTATAATGGCAGTGTTTGATTTGCAATGGTATTGCTATCCTTGTTTATCATTCAACAAAGCGGATAGCACTATCTCTTTCTTACTTTGCTCTGTTTCAACTATGAAACAGATAGACGTCTTTCAACTATGTAGAATTGATAATTCATTAACAAAATATCACATCTTAATTTATGAAACTTATTGAAAAATATTATTTCTTGCTTAATAAAATATAATTGATTATTTTAAACGAGAATGAACAGTTAATATTACATCAATAAACCTGTATCAACTACCGTCTATAGAAGACATTGACAAGACAGAGGATCGTAACGTTGTTCTGCTATATCTTTCTCCACTGCTATTATAACGTGGACCTCACTATAGTTTAACTGAACATGTCGACATACTGGCCCATAATATTTCCCCAGCTAAAATTATAGAACCGATCAAAAGGATATCAATAGAAAAGCTGCCCTTATTCTGTTGATCTGTATTAATTACTGTCGTTACCTTCTATTATACTACCTACTCGATATTTTACACGATATTGGGCCATATGAATAAAGTTGAGCATTTGCTTATACTCCTAAAATATGGAGCATTTGCTTCATTTTCTATGAATAAACGTGAGCAAAACCTCATGCTCATGCTCATTAAAAAAATAGTTTGAGCATTTGCTCAAAAGTAACAGCTTATACTCAAAATTGTATGAATAAACTAGTGCATTTGCTCAACTTTTGAAGCAAATGCTTCAAAAAAGGTGAGTCTAGTCTAGAGCAGCTTATCACCTTTTGCTCATAGCAAAATGGCTCAACTAATTCGTATGAGGAAGAGGAAACTATACCAGTATACCAGATTACCAGATACGATCACAATCAATAGTTGAGAACTATAAAACTCTTTTTAGATTCAACCATGATATACCATCACTATTATTCCTACAAAAGAATAAATACAAAAGATAGCTACCTGATATAAAGATAGCCATCACAAAATGGGAAATAGGCATTTAAGAAGATGAGAGTGTAGACGATTATAAGAAGGCTATTGATATTATAAGAATATGCTGAAGATTATTATAGAGATGACATTTTTCACGCTATTATTTTAAAATTCTAAACTCAACTAACCTATAACTCAATTCATAAATAGGAAACAGAGCAGACGACGCAATCATACGCGGTGCCCACTACTTGCATATTTAGCGCTTCCGTGAGCTATAAAAACAAATTAAGGCTATAAAAGCGAATCAGCTGATGAAAAATCTTTAAAATACGTGAGAATTTGCTCCAGAGTTCAGGAGCATGAGGTAAGAGTATAAGGTAAAGCTTATTCATATAAAAATGAGCAAATGCTTTTGCTTCTACCTTTTGCTCATGAGCAAAACCTTATGCTCCATGCTCTTGCTCATGAGCATTTGCTCTGGTTTTATTCGTATGGGCCAATTGTCTTGTTCGAAACCATCAATTCAAAATCGGTAAAGGTAAAAATATAGAGCTAATTTGATAAATTTCCAAATTCTAGTAATTCTTTATAAATTCTTTGATATAAGGAGATTGCATTTTACAACACAAAATTTTCCCCAGTGCAAAGCACGGGTTACCTGCTAGTGCTGAATAAATTTATGAATGAATGAAGGTCGTGAACCAAAATGAATTGATTGAATAAATTTGCAGGTAATCTATACTATAATAAAGGAAAGAACTGGCTTATACACGTACGGGATAGGAAATTCACGTATGACGCATCATCACGTCTGAACTACTGCACTGATTAACTTGAAATTTTGCATACAGATTCTTAATCCACCGAAAATAGTTATAGGCCTACTTTCAATTCGTCTAGTTTTTAATTAGTCCCTTGCGGGGCACGGGTTACCTACTAGTCTATATTTTAAATCTTTATTAAAGGAGACAACAGTTGAAAACCCATTTTCCTCCTTCACAAAATACAATGAACAATTTAATGGAAATTAATAAGAAAATTGAAATTCAATATATTGAGTTGAGAAAAAAAATAACTCACCGAGAGTCGGCTTGCAGTGTATCTGATGACAGCTGGTTGAAGGCGGCACCCACATCTTGGCTGCCAAGGCACTCCGACGCCGGGCGTCGCTTTCCCTCGACGCCCACCTCTGTCGTGCTCCCGACGGTTGCAGCCTCACTGTGATTGTCATAGAACCCGGCCGGTGTATGCGAACGCGTCATACACAACTCTTCACTCTTCTCCAGAACAGTGTTCTCGAATTTCTTGTCCACATTTGTGTTATCCGACGCATTCAAGTCCTTCACATAACTCTCAAACCGCCTCTCCGTCTCCCTGAAATTCTCCGACATCTTACCCTCATCCGAGACAAATTCCTTGCCCTGTTTGAACAAACATTCGTCGCCTGTTTGCATCATGTTCGCGAACTGTTCGAAACTCTTCTCAAACTCTGACTGTTTGTCCTTATCCGACACAAATTCCTTGGCCTGTTTGAACAAACATTCGTCACCTGTTTGCATCATGTTCGCGAACTGCTCAAAACTCTTCTCAAACTCAGATTCCAAACATTTCTGGGAAGTTAATGACACAGATCGATTATTGTAGGCCTTTCGAGACTTACTTTCTCGATGATAGCTCTCTTGTGATTCCTCTTTCCGAGAGCTGAAATCTTCCAGTTTTGTGGAAGATACTTGTGATGAAACCTCCTTATCAGAAGCCTCTTTTCTAGTTTCAGTTGATTCGAAACATTTGCTGAATTTATGTCGTTCAAAAGCTTCTTTCCGTGCGCACATTTCAGAGCTGTAATCTTCCTGGTTTGTAGAAGATACTTCTGATAAAACCTTCATATCAGAAGCCTCTTTCCTAGTTGAATCAAAACGTTTGCTCAATTCATCTCGTTCAAAATTTGCGGGTAAACTAGTAAACTGCTTTACATCATAATCACCTTCAAGAACACTACCTTTAAAGGTTGAATGTACATCTCCAGTAACCGTTCCTCGTTGTGTGTCCAATTTTGAATGTTGATTTATCTCATTTTGAGTTTTCGATACATCATCCATCACCCCAAATCTTCTATCACAGCTGAACGGCCATTTTGAGTCCTCTACAAAGTGTGTCCTAGCTTGGCTGTCAACATATCCATACTTAATTTCCTGGCTGGAAAACCATTTCAGATCCTCCTCTTCCTCAGTCTTAGATTTTGATTCAGTGTAGACACGATTAGAGTTAGTTCCGTAGTTCGAAAGGTATTCAGTGCTTTTGTCCTGTTGTAAATTGGATCGTATATCAGCAAACGATTTCAGATGTTTCTCTTCCTCAGTCTTGGATTTTGATTCAGTGTAGACACGATTAGAGTTTTTTTCCTTATTGGAAGAAATGTATTTAGTGCCTGGTTGTGTATTGGATCGTACATCAGCAAACCATTTCAGATCTTCTTCTCCCTCAATCTTAGTTTTTGATTCACAGACACGATTAGAGTTTGTCTCCTTACTAGAAAGGCATTCAGTATCATCATAGACACGATTAGAGTTTCTTCCGTAGTTCGAAAAGCATCCAGTGTTTTTGTCCTGTAGATTGGTTCGACTCTCAGCAGCAATTGAATGACGATTGGATGAGTTGGTAGTAGTAGAGCCATCTGCTCTTGATTGGTGGGTTGTGTCGTTTGAGTGGTCGACCCAAGCGGGACAGCTGACCTGTCTGCCGTAGCTGGTGTGACCCCGCCCCGAATCGGAGGCCACAGACCGACTGCTACTGTCCCAGTCCCGCTCAGATCCCGCACACCATCCCGCATCACCATCCGACCAGTACCTGTAACATACAACACAATAATAAACTCAAATAATAATTCAACACATAATAATTTACATCAACCATCAAACAAAAAAAGAATAAAGATAACACCTTCTAATTTACTCAAACAAGAAAAGAATAAAGATAACACCTTCTAATTTACTCAAACAAGAAAAGAATAAAGATAACACCTTCTAATTTACTCAAACAAGAAAAGAATAAAGATAACAGATTCTAATTTACTAGTCATCAGACAAAAAAAGAAGAATAATGATACTATAGTGACGTCCACGTTATAATGTCAGTGGAGAAAGATAGGAGAAAAACGTTGCCGAACCTCTGTCTTGTCAATGCCTTCTATATACGGTACCTGATACAGGGTTATTGATAAAAGCACTTCACTTGAATGGACTACTTTTATAAATTAATAAAACAATATTGAAACTTGAAGTACCCTCTATTATTTAAAATATTACAACTAGTTTTGATTATAGGTCATTTTCAAGTTGAAATATGAAAAATAAATAAACAAGTTGATACTATTTAATAAGAACATAATATGCTTATTTTAATGACCTTCCATCTGTTATCAACAGCTCTTCCTGTCTCATGTATGCAGATGATGTGAAGTTGTTTAAAGAAATTAAGGATCTAAATGATTACTACAATTTGCAGAGAGATATTGATCATATGTCCAGATGGTGTGATTCAAATGGGTTAAAAATTAATGCAGATAAATGCAAATTCATGAGTCTCACCCGGCAATCCGCTCCTCATAATAATATATATTCTATAAGTGGTATCCCTTTGGAAAGGGTGGAATTGTTCAAGGACCTGGGGGTGGTAGCTATGACCTCTCTTTCAACTCACATGTTGAGTACACAGTTAATAGAGCCAATCAGCAGATGGGATTCATCTTGAGGACTGCTCGCCCTTCAGTGATGTAGAGCCTTTGATACTTCTATATAAGTCAATTGTGAGAAGCCTGTTAGAATATGCATGTGAAATTTGGAATCAATATTATAATGAACAGATTTACCTACTGGAACGTTTACAGAACAAATTTTTGAGATGCATTTATTACAGAAAACATAATATCTTTTGGCCCTTTGATTATCCTTCCAATTCACTTAGATATGAGCTCGATTTTACTTCTTTGAAAGTAAGACGCGATGTCAAATCACTTATTTTCCTTTATAATTTACTAAATAATAAAATTGATTCATCCCATTTGCTATCAAAAATTAATATATATATGTCAATACCATTGCTCGCCGTTCTGGCTTTTCATTTCATATAGCGCGCTCTAGAACCGTAAGTCATTATAACTCTCCTCTAAATAGAGCTCAGAGAATCTTTAATCATTGTTCGGAGCACTTAGACGTCTTCTGGTTCTCCCCCTCCAAATTCCGTAAGATCTCATATAACTTGGTTGGGTAGCATGTGATCTGTCTTTTTGTGATTGGTGTACTAATTTTATAAAATTTATATTATTATTAATTTGATTAAAATTTCCACCCATTCTTGGTTTTACACAGACATCCTTTCTCTCTTCATTCTTTCTTCCTCTTTTTTTTCTTTTTATTATTATTTGATTCTATTTTGTTTAATAATTATTCTTATAATCAATTATTATTGTTTACGATTACTTCAATGATTATTTGTATTCTTTCATATTAATTGTAAATTTCTTCATTTTTTATCCTCTTGTATTTCAAATTGTATAATGTGTTGAAAGTATTGTATTGTGTGAAGGAGGCAAAATGGGTTTATCCTGTTGATTATCCATTGATTATCCATTAACAAAATTATTATTATTATTTTCATATGATTAATTTATTTCTTATTCATTCTTGTTTATTTATTTTCCACATTTCAACTTGAAAATGACCTATGGTCGAAACTAGTCGTTGTAATATTTTAAATAATAGAGGGTAACTTACTTCAAGTTTCAATATTGTTTTATTAATATTAGGTTTATCGATATCGTTAGTAATATTAACGGTTCATTCTCGTTTAAAATATTCAATTATATTATATTAAGCAAGAAATTATATTTTTCAATAATTTCATAATAAGGATGGAATATTTTGTTAATTAATTATTAATTCTACATTGTTGAAAGACGATATGGCAACAGAGCAAAGTGAGAAAGAGATAGCGCTATCCGCTTTGTTGAATGATAGACAAGGATAGCAATACAATTTATTGCTAATCACAAACACTGCCATTATAACGTGGATATTACTATACTACGTTTAACGCAAAACCACGTTCACTTGTAGATACGGTAGCATTCATCATAATGTGTTTCATACGGGGTTTCATACGAACAGCTGACATTTTTCCGTTTACACCGAGTATCAGCATACGGGCCTCAGTTAGAGTATAGAATATAGAGTATCAGAGTAAGAATTTAAATACTTTTGTCTTATTCATCTGTCTCATTTGTCTTATATTCTATTCTATGATATTTAAATGTAGATGGACATGGAATGAACAATTCTTTCCTGAAATAATTATAGAGGTTTAATTAAATTAAAAATAATTATCTCTGTTTATGAGAGATTGACAATGGTGTAACAACTGAAACCGGTCTTTCAAACTATCAATAAATCTGTGGTTTTTGACAATTTCTTAGTATTTTTATTTAATTACAAAGGTGTTAGCAACATAGCCAAATATTATACCACGTTGTTATAAACTCAGCACCTGATCAGCATTAGTGTTGCTATCCTTGTCTGTCATTAGACAATGCAAATAGCTACATCCTTTCCTACCTCTCCACTGTTGCCAAATCGGTTTTTGACTATGAAGGGAACAATGAATTATAAAAATATTTCATCTCTCAAGCTCAAGTATCAACTTATTTTATTAAAGCTATATTGTGCTGTAAGCGACTTTTATCCATTATATTGTATACATTTTATTCATGGTTATCTTATGAATAAATGTAATAGATAATAATGTCTCATACTAAATTTGTAAGTTTTTTTAAGCCAATCGGAGAGCTTCCTGTCATGTATAAGGGCCAAGCCACATGTAGTGTTTTTTCGGGCGTTTTTGCACTGACAGCGGACGAGTCGGCAGGATAGGAAGATCTCCGATCTGTTTCCAACATGTCCAAATATATATCAAAATATAATGTATAGGTTACATTACACTTTCAAGAATTTTCAAGTTTAATTTTCTGTCCAAAAAACTAGAAACTGGGAATTTTGTATTTAGACCGATGAAACACTTAATTTATTTTTTGTGTAGTTGAGAAGTTGATATTGTGGTAATTATTCATATTGAATGAAAAAGACGGTCTTTTTGAGTATCAATAAATCTGTTGATTTGGCAATTTCTTAGTCTTTTTCATTCAACTTAATTTATTGATTCATACAATAAGTAAATCATCAAAATGATACGGAGAGAAAAAATAAGATAACCTTGTGCTATTCCTCTCCCCAATTTAGACGGGGTTACACCTTAGAGAAAAAATAACGTAAGTAGATATCCCATGGTATAGGGCGTTTATGTCGCAACTTTCACTGTTATCCCAAGCCGATTACTGCCGATTATTGTCGATTTTTACTGTTTTGACCGGGTAAGAGTGTATGAACGGCACAATATGAGAGACTACCAGCATCAAAAAGCTTCACGGGAAAGAACTACGTGGACTATCGGCTTGGGATAACAGTAAAGGTTGCGACATAAACGCCTTATACCATGAGATATCTACTTATGCAATGGTCACAAATAGTCTGAAATAGGTTAAGTCTTGTAGTTGTTCACTTCACAAATTAGAAGATAGTATTTTTACAAAGATAATTAGAATTCAATAATAAATTAATAACCACTGATTAAACTGAACTATCAGCTGATTCCCGAACGCCAACCCAAACAGATAATCGGAGAACTTCCTGCCAGGGCAAAAACGCTTCATGTGGCTTGGCCCTTGAAGGAATCGGTAATTGTGAAAACGACAAATTAAATGTTTACCTGGTGGGCGTGCTACGGCCGGACGACACAGACCGTGAGGACCGGAACTCGGAAGGCGGATGCACCGGTTGGCGTTGTGGACTGGTGCAGCGCTCCCAGAACGCAGCCTTTGATCGGCGGGCCGACGAGGACGGGGATGTACTCTGACGACACCGGCGGCGCCACGCCTCCTGAGTGGTGTCAACCGTAGCACCGGTTTTGGGTGCCACCTGCGATCCATAAACACTGGTATTGTGTGCCGACGGTGGCGCCAAACCATCGGTATTCTGTGCCGACGGTGATCCCAAACCACCGGAATTGTGTGTCACCGACGATCCCAAACCACCGAAATTCTGTGCCACAGGAGACAACAAATACACCGGTCTGGTTGCCTTTGAAGCTGAAGCAAATTCAAATTCAAATTATTTTTATTTATTCCAATTCACAATATTTGAAATTATAAGCAACAAGATAACAAGATCACACAACTAAACGAGATGAAAGTAATAAGCTGATAATAATCAAGGAATTAGTTATACAATAAATTATTATACATCAGTTGATTTTGTAATGTTAGTTTGTTGATTGTATCACAACGTCAATAATAATATATCGATATTGATGTATCGATGGTAATATCCTATACTATTAAACGAGCAACTTCTGTTTATATGTTTAGATGTTTGGATGTTTATATGTTTGTATTTCACCGGATCTCGAAAACGGCTCTAACGATTCTCACGAAATTCAGAACATAGTAGATTTATAATATAAAGATTCGATTGCACTAGGTCTCATCCCTGGGAAAACTCGCTGAAGGACATTAAAAGGATAATTATTATTCATCCTTGGAAGAACAGCTGATAATAGTTATTTCGTCGTCTGTTGGTGATGGAAGTGAGTGAGCGAGTTTATGTGTGTGGGACTGTGTCAAAATTATGACTCAGCTGTTGTTGAACTTTTGTAATCATTCAATCAGGTACTTAGTGCCGGTTGCAAAAAAGCCGGGTTATTTTCAATTCCGATTAATTCCAGTAGATCCATCTTTTTGAAATGGTCTTCTCTGATTTGGTTCACGTGGAGTTAATCAGGATTAAAATTTAACCGGCTTTTGTGCAACTGGGCCTTTGTGAGGGAAATTTTTTCATTCCTCTGGGAATTAATCTCAATTTACTGTGATTAGATAGAACATTTCTGTATGAATGTTATTATAATTTCTACTTCCGTAATAAATTTTCTATGCTTTTGTACTCCAGAGCGAAGCTCGGTCCCCGATATTCAATATTGTTATAGATTAATATCGATATTGGATATAAGTAAACAGCTGGTTAAATTTATATAAAATTTAAAAAAGTAATAATTGTTTATTTGTTATATTTGAATTTGATTCAAACGCTGTAGTCTATCTTTAGATGGAAATAAATTGGAAGTGACATTTGTTCAAATGCTAATTAATGAATAATTATATTATTAAACGAAATCCCAACCAAATGCTGCAAATCACCCTGAAGACTTCTGCTACTGCAAATATTGACAACAGGGTAAACAGCCAGATGGAAATTCGATAAGCGCTACTATACAAAAATTATTCGTCAGCCCGGGAATCGAACCCAGTACCTCCTAATTGCCGGTCAGGAATGCTTATCCACCAAACTGACATTCTCTGGATAGCAGCGCTCATTTTATACGAAGCCATAGCGGCCAGCCAGTCTACAGATGGAAATTACTGAGATATTGAATTTATTCAAAAGCTAATGAATCAATAATAATTATTAAACAAAAATCCAAATTAATTTTTGTATAGTAGCGCTCATCGAATTTCCATCTGGCTGTTTACCCTTGAGATATTGAATTTATTCAAAAGCTAATGAATCAATAATAATTATTAAACAAAAATCCAAATTAATTTTTGTATAGTAGCGCTCATCGAATTTCCATCTAGCTGTTTACCCTGTTGTCAATATTTGCAGTAGCAGGAGTCTTTGGGGTGAATTACAGCATTCAATTTGGATTGTCGTTCAATAATAATTATGAATTTTATACAGTGTAACTTGGTTTTTGCGGTCTCAGCCATAGATTCAACACGGATATACATACCATCATTTATTTACAGGTGCATCAACTGTTTTTTACACTTAGAAAACCTCGGATTTGTCACCAGTAAATGATAAAACCTCTCATATAACGTCAAGAGAATTTTAAGTTGCTCAAGTAAGAAAATTATAATGTGCTTATAAGTTGGGAATAGTTCTCCACTGCCATTAATGTGGACCTCACTATATAGCAGAGTGACTCAGAATAACAGGAACTTTTAAAAACGCCATAATACATTAGTGGGAAGGGCAAAAATGATTTTGATTTTATTCAAGCTAATGTAAAGTTCAAGACTTGCCATTTGAGAATTTTTAATAACATCTATCACTTTTTGGCAATTACTTTATTGAAATGGCTTCCTCCAGACGAATACACTCTTGAAATCAGTGTTGTCGATTCCTCATTGATCGCTGCAACATATCTGGGATATTTCGGATTTCATTTTGAGTTGTGTTAATTTTTAATTAATTCAAAATTATTGATAAAAAAGTGAGCGAAAACCACTCTGCACGGCATTCAATGGCAACTGTGCGAGTGAGTGTTGTTTAGTAACCGTGTAATCTCACGATTAGGTTGCGTTTCCTGGTGCCATGATCTACCCACTTGCGATTTTCTGTTTGTGGAGCTATCCCAAATCAAACTTTATCACAACTTGACCAATAACTGTGGTTGAATCATAACAGACAATTCAAAATGAAATCAACAATATCCCAGTTGAAATGTTGCAGCAATCGTTCAGGAATCTCAACACATATTTCAAGAGTGTATTCGTGCAGGAGGAAGCCTTCTTAAAGAAGTCATTGTCAAAAAGTGATAGATGTTATTGATAATTCTCAAATGGCAAGTCTTAAACTTTTCATTCGTTTGAGTAAAATCATTTTTGCCCTCCCCACTAATATTTTATGGCGTTTTTAAAAGTTCCCGTTATTCTGTGTCACTCAGTATAATATAGCTATATATCACTATGTAGGTGGAGCCCTAACAATTTATACTGTAGGTAACTAATGTTTCAATGAACCAGAGTTCAAAATCTAACCAGAGTTCAAATACTGTTTTTGGTGAGATATAGTGATAATTTTAGACAACATTGTCTAAATGTATCACGAATTTATCAAAAAGTTACAAACATTTTTCAATACCTATGGTATCATCTTCAGTTTGTACAGTTAATTGGTGTAGAAACATGTTTGTAACTTTTCAATAAATTTTTTGTGTAGTTGAGAAGTTGATATTGTGGTAATTATTCATATTGAATGAAAAAGACTAAGAAATTGTCAAAACCCACAGATACTTAGAAAGACCGGTTTCGGTTATTACACCATTACTCAGAGATTATCAGAGATTGACAATGATGTAATAACCAAAACCGGTCTTTCTAAGTATCAATAACTCTGTGATTTTTGACAATTTCTTAGTCTTTTTCATTCAATTTTAATAAATTCGTTATATTTTTAGACAATATTCATGTGTTTTACTACTAACCAGTAGATTGATGACGCTGCATTTTGTCGCTGGCTTTGGCCACGATCAGATTGAGCGCGGTGACTGGTCTGGCGGCGATCTTGGAGGCCTCCGTCACCGTCAGACTGCGACAATCCACGCCATCCATACTCAACAAACGGTCTCCGGGTGCCAGGTACTGGCAGGCCAGCGCTCCCGGCCATACCTGCTTGCCAAAACATTGGTCAGGTTAGCTTTGAAATTAGCAAATCTAGAATAGGCCTATAATAAAGGAAAGAACTGGCTTATACACGTACGGGATAGGAAAATTTATGTTTGACACATCATCACGTCAGAACTACTGGACTGATTAACTTGAAATTTTGCATATAGATTCTTAATCCACCGAGGATGGTTATAGACTTATTTACAATTCTTCAAGATTTCATTACGTAAAGGTTTCAGTTTGTCAAGTTATAAAAAAAACTCTGGCGGAGCACGGGTTTCCTGCTAGTCTAGAATATAATAAAGGAAAGAATTCATGTGGAGTCTGGAAATTTGGATGAAAAAGAAGGGGGGAAGTAGAAGAAGAATAAGAAGAAGAAGAAAAAGTAGTAGAATAAATGAATGTACAAAAGAAAGCAATGAATTGAAAGTTTGAGAAATATTTCACTAATTTGAAAACTATTTTATTTATAATTTTAAAAATTATATAATCAAAGGAAATCAATCAATGGTGGAAAATCTCAAACTACAGTAGCCTGTTTTATATGTTAATGATAGTTCAAATAATAAGTAACTCAGATTATTTATACTAGATATTATAGTTCTGAAAGTTTGTATAGGACAACTAAATGATTAAAACCCCGTTTTAAAATATTTTCGACTTCAGATACTGTTTTTGGTGAGATATACCAAAGTAGTGATATTTATCCATAATAGAACACTGGTATATTGTCTAAAAATATAACGAATTGTCATATAATGTACGAATTCAGTTATTTATTATTTATAAATAACTTATTTTATATTCATGACAATATTCTAGTGTTTCATTATTTTTCCAATCCATGAAATCTATCAAGCCCAGATCCAATTCATAGAAGAATCAAAAGTTTCCACTGAATTCTTATCAATTAATTGAATTAATTTTAATGTAAACAAAAGCAGAGTCTAATTGGCGGTTGGTTGTTGACATGAATGTCCATGTCTCACGTCGCCTCGTTACGAGAATCACAGCGAGCATTTTATAAAAAGAAGCCGTTTTGAGAGAGAAGAAATCGTCAGCTGTCCAGCTATTAATAAATCAAAGAGAGCGGAGCAGAGGAGCTCTCAGTCTCAAACAGTAGCACTGATCTAGCGAGCTCGATGTTCATCATTTACTCTGTTATCAGTGTCGTTTTGTTAGATTAGTTTAGTTGCGTTCCTTCAAATTTAAATTTTAAAGAGCTGTATTGTTTCGTTATTATCTTACAACAGTAGTTTTTTGAGGTCATTTGAATTTGAATCAGTCTCAAACATTAGAGTCTAGCGAGCTCAAATTTTATCATTATTTTGTTATCAGTGTCGTTCTGTTATTTATTTAGGGGCGGTCCTTCAAATTATAATTTTATCATTATTCTTTCGTTATGATCTTACAACAGTAGTTTAATAGCGGTACGTCAAATTTGAATTTAAATCCAGCTGCTTCTGTTATCAGTTTCGTTTACTTAGATTAGTTTAGTAGCGGTCATCAAATTTCAATTTAAATTCAGCTGCTTCTGTTATCAGTTTCGTTTACTTAGATTAGTTTAGTAGCGGTCATCAAATTTCAATTTAAATCCAGCTGCTTCTGTTATCAGTTTCGTTTTCTTAGATTAATTTAGTTGCGATCCTTCAAATTTGAAGGCGCTGCTCACCTTATCTATAAGAATAGAAGAGTCAGGGCCAGCACACAGCGAGAAGCCCCATGCAATTCGCGAGTCATTCTTCTGCAGTAAAATGTCCAGCACCTTTTGCGACATCTCTTCGCTCGCACCACGTACAATTGATCTGAGGGCTACTGATAACCGACTGATGGAAGGCCACTGATGTAAGACTGATGGAAGGCCACTGATAACCGACCGACTGACTGATTGCAAGCCTTTGACGAGCCGACGCACGCACGCACTGACATTAATTCGCTGGCACGCGCGGTAAACAATTCTTGGCTCGAGCCGCGTTTGTCTTTGGCAACAGCGGGTGGTCTATCGGAGGGGGGTCGAGCGGTTCAACTCAGCTCTTATCAGCTCTTACAAACCTGCATTCACTCGGAAAGAAACAAAATTCAGTTTGTGCATCGCACAGATCAGCAGATCAAAAATTACGGTATCTCTTTCAAACACACACAAACCTGCATTCGCTCGAATAGAAACACAATACTGTAATTCAGTTGCTGCTCTACTTGAACAATATTGTAAAGATTATCTGAAATGATTAGTTACCGGTATTATGATGCGCTATCAAAAAGATAATAAATGGAAAATAGAGAAGGAAAGAAGTATTCTTAAACTATAGTGAGGTCCACGTTATAATAACAGTGGAGAAAGATAGGAGAACAACGTTGCCGATAAAAAAAATATATTTAAGAAATATATTTCTTGTCAATGCCTTCTATAGACGGTAGATGATACAGGTTTATTGATGAAATATCAACTGTTCATTCTCGTTTAAAATAATCAATGATATTTTATTAAGCAAGAAATTATATTTTTCAACAAATTCATAATGAATTTTCATAATATTAAGATAAACTATTTTGTTAATTAATTATTAATTCTACATTGTTAAAAGACGATCTGACAACAGAGCAAAGCGAGAAAGAGATAAAATAATCAATTATATTTTATTAAGCAAGAAATTATATTTTTCAAAAATTTCATAATGAATTTTCATAATTACGATGAACTATTTTGTTAATTAATTATTAATTCTACATTGTTAAAAGACGATCTGGCAACAGAGCAAAGCGAGAAAGAGATAGTGCTATCCGCTTTCTTGAATGATAGACAAGGATAGCAATAGCATTGTTGATCACAAACACAGCCATTATAACGTGCACCTCACTATAATCATTGAAAACCCAGCACATTCACTCAAATAAAACAAAATTTAGTTTGTGGATTATACAGATTGACAGATCAAAAATTACGGTGTCTCGAATAATTATAGATTAAGATCAAGATGCATTTAACAAAAAGATGATAAATATAAAATGGGGAATGGAATGAGTATTTTTAGAAACTAATAATTGAAAACCCAGCTCTTAGTCCAGTGGTCCTCAAAGTGTGGGGCGCGATGAATGCTCAGTGGGGGAGGGGGGGGGCGCAAAGCTTGGTTGGAAATTTTTTTAAATTTACTTCTAAAATAATTACGATAAGCTATCTTTCTATTTTTAAAATTACATGTGAGTAATTTTTACTCATAAAATATTTATATCAACCGTATTGTCAAATCCAAATTCTCAATCAATAAGTGATCCCTCAACATGATAAAAAAAGAAAACCTCATTGATCTCCAAGGTGTCTTTGCGCTTAAAATGAAGTTTGAAGAATATTCTCTTACATCCTTCTGGATTGGTGTGCAAAAGGAACACCCAATTTTCAGTGAAAAGGCATTGAAGATATAGACTATTTGCTACAATTTATTCGTGTGAAACTGGGGTTTCTGCTCTAGCTGCCATGAAAAGTGAATAAAGACCAAGAATGGATGTGACCCAGGAACATAGAGTAGCGTTATCGGAGCTGACACCTCGTTTCAACAAGCTCTGTGCGAAAAAACAAGCTCATCCTTCACACTGACGCTCTTTGTTTTGTTAATTTCTATGGGAAACAAAAATAACAACTATGTACTATAGTAGCTGTAGTACCTGAATAAATTATAAATTTATTGTTTGTATGGAATTTGTTGTTTTATTATGATTGAAACTATTGCAACATTGGGTTATGTATAGAATGTGCAAAACTCAACTAAATATATTGAGTGTAAAATATGTAGGTATACGTATATGTGTACCTACAACATGTATATGTAGTCTATGCTAATACATGTAGGGGGTCCGGCTTACAGCTGAATTTTGCAGGGGGGGGGCTTGAAGTAAAAAGTTTGAGAACCACTGTCTTAGTCGAAAAGAATCACTATTCAGTTGGTGCATATTGAATGAACAATACTACGCAGGAGATTAACGGATCAAAGATACCAAGAAAAAGGATCAAAGACACCAAGACTCAGATGCATTATCAAAAAGATGATAAATAGAGAGCAAATAATGAAAGAAAGAGAGAAAGATGATGAACAGAGAGCAGGAAAGAAGTATTATAATACTAATCTTTTAATTTTAGTTGAGTTACTTTTGGTAAATTCAATAACTTTCTCAAAATTTGATATTTTCAGAAAATTTTGTTGTATTCAATAAACAATACCATGATGAATTTATCCTCAAAATTGAATAAATTTATCTCTTCTTCTTTATCTTCTATCATTCGATTGGTAGGCAGCTATCCATCGGTTTCTGTCCAGAGCTGTACTTTTCAGTTGGATGTATCCCTAGATCCCTATAGTGAGGTCCACGTTATAATGGCAGTGTTTGTTTAGCAATGGTATTGCTATCCTTGTCTATCATTCAACAAATCGGATAGCGCTATCTCTTTCTCGCTTTGCTCTGTTGTCAGATCACCTTTAACAATGTAGAATTAATAATAAATTAACAAAATATTTCATTAAAATTATGAAAATTCATTATTAAAAAATATAATGTCTTGCTTAATAAAATATAATTGATTATTTTAAACGAGAATGAACACTTAATATTACATCAACAAACCTGTAACAGCTACCGTCTATAGAAGGCATTGACAAGACTCGTTCGGCAACGTTTTTCTCCTGTCTTTCTCCACTGCCATTATAACGTGGACCTCACTATAGATATTTCATCTCTTACCAAATTTGAAACGATCTGTCCCAAAAATTCAAACTTCAGGCGCTCATATCTCAGAAAATAATGATCGGAAAAAATGTTTTCGCCACACTGCACAGAAAGCAGCTGTTTTCCAGTCCCTACGTAGATCTGAAAGACCTTGTTTGCAGACGACTCTCGTCTGACGTCAGAAAAGGGTTTCTTTCTAGCCGCTAACATGGACTCCGTAGTTAATAAGTCATCCGCTAGATCGGGCGAGTGTCAACATTCTTCATCTGAAGTTGCAAATATTTCAGTTCGAGTTTCAAATCAAACTAATTCAGCATTCGCTTCGCAACCATTTTTATTCAATTATTTATTGTTGATTAGCGCATTCCGAATTTCCAAAAATGCTTGAAAATGATGACGCCCGTGATATTCCAAGTGAAATTTTAAAAGAATCTGAAATCCTGACTGCAAATCTTCTACTACTAAAATCAAGAGATAGGTACAATAACTTAACGAGTATTCTTTATTTATTTTGTCAGCAATACCTGTAGTGTGGCGAAAAATATTGTTTGCACCACGGGCAAAAATGTTTTTCCGGCTCTCAATCTTTTCTAGTCTTCGGCTTCGGACTTGAAAACCGATTTCGAGCCGGAAAAATCTCATTTTCTGCTCTAGGTGCGAAATATACTATTTCCAGTGAAAGCTTGATAGAAGCTACAAATCAATCAACTTTGAAAAATATCACCAGTAGAAAGTTGTTTCATCCTTTGCACAGCCTTAATACTGATTGGCCGAGTATATCAATAATATTGTTAGCTTTTTTGTTACTTATTTGAATTAATAATAATAATGAATTCAAATTCAAATTCAAATTTATTGATTCTCAAAAAAAATATACAACACTTTCAAGACAAAAAATATATATATATATATATAAGAATCTACACCTGCAAGGAAACCCTGTGCGCAGGTGTGAGTTGCAATATAAATGTTTTTCAAAAATATTTAACAAAAATGATCCAAAACAAATTTCTTGAAAAAAATACAGAATTAAAACTAGTACTTAATAATAAAGAGGGTACTAAAAATAAAGGAACGGAAGGAGAAAAGACGGAAAAGGCCAAGAAGAAAGAAGAAGACGAAGAAGAAGGAGAATGAAGAAGAAGGGAACGGTAAGAGGTAGGTAAGTCAACTGCAACCATGGAGTAGACGAAAATTAGTTTATTTAAAACAATTTTTCCTCGATTTTATTTGCTATTATCCATTTATCTATGTCTGATCTAAGCCTTTGGTTTATGTTTGTTTTTTCAAGAATATTTAAGGGAATGTGGTTTATTAATTTATTTGAAATATAAGAAAACTGTCTCCTACACACATTCAAGTCCATTCTGACAAATTGGAAAATGTCTCGCGCGGGACGCAAGCCCAAAAGAGATTCTCGAGGTTCAAATAAATTTTTATTTTTTATAATATATAGTACCAAATTTTTTATGAAAAGTTGTCGAACTGTTAAAACCTTGAACTCCCTGAATAAATCTTTTGTTGGAAAAAGTCTGGGTTTGCCTAGAATAGTTTTTAAAAGATGTTTTTGAATAATGAAAAGTTTTGTGAAATGCGCATTCAAAGCTCCCCCCAAGCCCGTATGCCATATTGAAAAGCGGATTGAGCATACGAATAATAGATTAGTTTAGCTATTTTTATATTGCTCAGTTGTCTAATTTGGTGAAATTTGTAGATAAGGAATTTTAGTTTGGAACACATGTTATTAATTTGATTATCCCACCTTAAGTGTGGATCCAACAAGATACCCAGGTACTTAACTTTTTTTTCTTTTTGAATTTTCTGACAAGAACAGCAGCTAAGAAGTCTATGGTCGTTACAGTTTAATCGATGGATTTTTATACTGTCTATTGTTCGTGGTTGAGTAAGGGAATTGGGTGAAAATAACATGAAGACGCTTTTAGTTGTGTTGAGGGTTAATATGTGTTGATTAAGCCAAGAGAACGCCAATCTGAGTCCACTTTCCGCTGCAATTTTTACATCATCCCATGAGTTTTCAGTGAAAGTTAGAGCAGTGTCGTCTGCAAATGATATTATATCACAATTTCTTATATTTAATTTAAGGAGATCATTGATATAGATTAAGAACAAAATGGGAGATAGGACAGTACCTTGCGGCAGACCAAAATCAGTGAGTTTCATATTGCTTGTGTTGAGTATCTGAGATCGATTTGACAGGTAACTCTTGAATAATATTAGTGGTATTCCCCTAATCCCCAGGTGTTCCATTTTTTCCAGAAGTCGTTTTTGAGAGATAGTGTCAAATGCCTTGGCTAAATCCAAGAATACTGTCAACGTTTTTTCTTATTATTAAAGTTTTTTGTTATAATTTGTAATAATCTGGTGATGGCATCCTCTGTAGATTTACCGGGCTGGAATCCATACTGGTTTTCATTAATAATGTTGAATTTATTCAGATAGCCTAATAATCTTTTTTTAATTATCTTCTCCATTACTTTGGCTAAGTTATTCATCAGACTAATAGGACGGTAGTTGGTAGGGTTGGACGGATCACCTGATTTATGGATAGGAACAATTTTGGCAACTTTGAACTGTCTTGGAAAATGACCCACCTCGAAACATTTGTTGATGATACGTTTGAGAGGTTTTGTAATTGAGGGAGCAATCTTCTTTAGACAAGTAGCTGTTAGATTGTCCACTCCAGGAGCAGAATTACCTTTGAGAGAATTTATTGTGGCCAATATTTCCTCATCATCTGTATAAGCCAAAAAGAAGGAACTATACGATGGAATTGTAGTATCAACAAATGTATGTTGTATAGGGTTATCATTAATTAGTTTATTGGCATACAACTCACCTACATGTGCAAAATGATGATTAAGAACATCGGACTCAATCTTAGGCGTACAAATCTCTCTTTTAGTGTTGAGTAAATCATTTATACACTCCCATATTTTTTTTGAGTTTCCTTTGCATTTCGATAGTTTATTATTATAGAAGTCATATTTACATTGTTTAATCATATTATTTAAGATGTTTCTATAATTTATATACTGCGATTTTAGAATGGAGTTGAAAGGCTGTTTTTTAAGAGTTTGGTACATGAGATCACGTTTCCTTATTGAAATAATTAGTCCAGTTGTAATCCAAGGCTTGAGAGGTTTCAGTTTGTGGGGTACTAGTTTCACATAAGTTTCCTTTTTTATCTCTGTATTTAATCTGTTCATGAAGTAATCGATCGCGTCATCAATACTCGAGTCAACCAATGCATCCAAATCCGACCAATTGCAATTTTTTAAATTCTTTATAAGATTATTATAGTGTAAAAATTCCTTGTTATCTGTTGTTTGTTGTGTCATTTTTACATTTTCATACAAGCCTAAATTCATGCAAGTTAAATAGTGATCAGTTACACTTGTTTTTATTACCGAGCCAATTGTTGTATCACTGGAAAAAGAACTATTTTTAAAGAAAAAGTGGTCTATACATGATTGGGAACCGTTTGACTCACGCGTGGGCTTGTTTATAAAAGATTTGAAACCATTTGAAGAAAGTAAATTAAAATATTCGTTTGTTAAGTTGGTGTTTCGGTTTAAATCAATGTTGATATCGCCAGTTATTATTATGTTCGGACTGTTAGTTTTGTTTAGGTAATCAATGCACTCATTCAAACTATTCAGGAAAATAGTTAGATTAGAAGAAGGGGACCGATATATAGCGACAATAGTTAATCTGATATTTGATTTCTGTATGACATCAAGTATTAGAGAATTTGATTCCAATATGTCATAGTTTATACATTCAATTTTCAAGATATTTTTACTAAACACGCAAATTCCATCACATTTATTTAAGTTACCCGGAACGCTTTGAACCGAATAATCATTCAAATTATAATTGAAAAGGTTATTATCAACAACCCAGGTTTCGCTCAGGACAATTATATCAAATTTTGTTTCACAGTTTTGTATAATGTAAGCAAAATCATCAAAGTTTCGATTCATGCTCCTTATATTCATGTGGCAAATATTAAAAAAGTTGTCACATAATTTATCAACATAATCATGGGGCTTAAAGTTGAAAATATCATCTACTTCTATCGTTTCATAAGATTCCAATAAGAGTTCATCTTCAAAGTTGTTGATCAGTACCATAGAAATTTTTTTTTTAAGAAAAGGAGAGGTTAAGGAGGTTGAGGTGAGAAAAAGAAGAAGAAAAAAAAACGAAATTTAACAAAAAATGTCTTGGTGGCGCAACGAAGACCACAAGAAACAGTAAGAAACAAAAAATGAAATGTCTTCCTATATTTTTGTGGAAGTAGAGAAGAAAAAAAAAATAATGATGACAGCACTCACAGTTTTCTCCGCTACACAGATCGCCACACTGAGAATACATACACTTTACTCCTGTTGAAACTCTCAATGTATTATTCAAACGGTTTGAGGTCTTCATCCTTAGTTATCCGTTTCACTGGAGAATCCTGTTCTTTCCGGACGAAGATCTTTGCATCACTGACCCAAACGTAGGCTAACTTATTGTTCTTTTTTAAACTCTTTGCTTTACTCAAGAGAAACTTGTTGTGGGACGTGAGATGATCATTTAGATAAATATTTCCCGGTGGAAGGCTACACTTTAGATCGGTGGTATTCAATCGTCCTCTTTTTTTCGCCGCTATTTTCCAATTTAATTTGGTCGATCTAGATGAAAAACGCACAATAATAGATTTTGTTATATTCTTGGCTGAAGGAACTCTATGGGCGATTGATATCTCGTCTCTCTTAAAAGGTGTACCAATTTCCCTAGCAACAGTTTCCAGTATAGCATACACATCCTCACCCGCTGTCTCAGGAATCCCAACGAGTTCCAAATTGTCCAAACGGGTATATTGTTGAAGACTGTTAATGTCGTTGCGTAGTTTATTATTTTCGGTTTCCAGTTTGTGACATTGTTCTTTTATAGATTTGTTTTCTTCACGCACTTTGTCTATGGATGATTTTAAATTTTCGACTGTTGTGTTGAGGGTGGAAATAGTTTTATTTAGTTGACTAAATTTATCATTTATTAATTGAGTCAGCGAGTCTTTAATAGTATTTATAGTAAGTTCAATATCACTATCTGTAGAAGGGGATTTTTCCTTACACTCTTCACACTTCCAAGTTGTTTTTCGTGCTCCGAGTTTTCTGAAGTTTTCCAGTGTACGAACTTTAGTGCATGTTGGATGAAAAAAGTTGTTACACTCACAGCATTCCAATATTTCCTTCGCGCTATTGAAAGTAGATTTGCACTTGAAACAAGAGTCAGCCATAATATTTGAAATTTTTTAATAGTGAGAACAGGAAAAATACTTTTTAAAACTATTTGACGATCTTGCACGGAGATTGCGAGTTTGTCAATAAACTTGTACCGATAGCATGAACTGTGTTTGAACCGGCATACAGATAACGGAGCTCGAAATGAAAACGACCGTCCGCTCTGATATCTCTATCACAACTGAATGAACTATTGCAAATGTCTACTGAAATGACTATTAGCAAATGTGAAAACTTGTAACTTATTGATAATATAAAAACTTGATGATTGTTATCTAAATTTGTGAGAGAAATAGTAGAAGGAGTATCCTTAGTTTTTCTCTCCTGATCAGTGCTTCTTTGTAAAAATTATAAAGAAATACATAAATTATTATTAATAATTATTTCTATCTGTAGACTTATTTGAATGATTGAAAATCAAGGAATTCGCACACATAAATCGATATCTTCCAAGCTTTTGCAATAGGAAGGATGATTTACCATAACAAAAAACAGAGCTTAATTAGATAGAAATGTTGAATGAACTGAATCACAATAGATAAGGGGTTGGGTTAGGTTAGGTTAGGTTAGGTTGAATAATTAGGTTAGGTTAGGTTGAATAGGTATGGTTGAATAATTAATAGCCACAATACAGAGTAGTAACCAGACAGGATAGCCAAGACTACTAAAGCTGGGTTCACACACAACGGTGACAGTGAAAATATAATTCTCATGATTTCTAATGGTGTTATTCACACTCACCTGGCCGGGCTGAGTGAGAATAATCCCATAAGAACTGATGTGAATTATATTTTCACTGTTCACTGTCACTCTTGTGTGCGAATCTATACTCCGTGCAAAATTACTTTTGACTTGGGAGGGACATGCGCAGCAGAGAAGGCACACAGAGGTGGGGATACAACGGCGGTGATGTTGTCGTTCTGAGCCGGCCAGCATTCTCTAATTTCTAGTGAGTATTCAATTTTCAATTTATTAAAATACACAAAACAAGACAAAACAAAATGCAAAGAATTACAAAACAAATAAAATGTTACAAATATGCACATATTCAAGCGCTCATGTTAAACTTATGGAGTTTCCTCTCTGAAAGCCTTCAGTCAACTGACTCTAATCGACAAATTGGCAACTGCGCTTCTACCTATGACTCTATCCATCACAGTAATTGACTGATCTCCCTCCATTTCTCAGCGCCGCATATTCCTCCAAGTCAAAACTAATTTTGCACGGAGTATAACTTTATTGTTCAAGAATTCGAAGAAACAAAATTATGCTTGACACAAGAGATGAAAGCCAATAAATAACACTGAAATCAACCAAGCAGATGTTGAATGATGTTAATTCAATGACTAGCTTACCCCTGAAATGGATGTTAATCGAGGATATCCAGTAAGATAGATGTTCAAAGAGAATTGATTGAAGATGGAAGGCATGAACAAATAAAAATAGATTTATGTAAGAAGTATCAACATTTATGAAATACTGAGTACTCTACTAAAATAAACGGAATGCAAATTCTAACAAATAGAACACACAAAATATCTTATGGTAACAAAACCTACTTACACGTTACTATCTTATAACACTAATCTAATCTAAGAGCTTGTATAATACAATTAAGGAATGCTGTTCAGCTCACTGGTGTTGCGTCGTCCAATATTCTAATCGCTGTTTGTTTCAAGTCTGGAATCCTCGGCCTGATTAATATTTCTCCCTCCAAGTCGGCAATGGATGATCCTGAAATCAAAAAGTAAATATACCATGAACAACAATCAGATCAATTCGAGCAGGCAATTAAAGGTATAGAGTTAGAGCTTTACACTATGTTTATGTTTTGAAGGGACGGATTCAAAGATCCAAAGGTTCAAAGAACCTCCCACGTCAACCGAAGCTTATTGTGTGTCCCAAGTATGTTGGTTGGGCAAACCAACTCCCGTGTCCTTTACAAGGTCCAGGAGTTTCTTCCCTATACCAACATCCCTGTTGATGTTTAATGAGCTTTACACTTACAATAAATCGTTTAGAAGACGTAATAGTATATTTCGCACCTAGGGCCGAAAATGTGACTTTTCTGGCTCGAAATCGGTTTTCAAGTCCGAGGCCGTAGGCCGAGGACTAGAAAAGATTGAGAGCCGGAAAAACATTTTTGCCCATGGTGAGAACGTTATTTTTCGCCACACAGAAAAATAAACAATATATATATGAGAATAATAATTATTCTCATTGTCTATTATAAGCACTTCCGAAAGCAAAAGTGGAAGGTCATAGCTCTAGCAAATCTGAATATCAAGAAATTGTCCAAGTATTTTTATTTTTTATTCTGATTTGTCTAAATAACCTAAAAGATTATGTTCAATTATGTAAGAGGTTGAGTTTATACTTTTTATTCTTCCAAATGACAATAAGATGATATTATTATAAATGTTTTAATTATTGAATGATAAACACAAATAATGAAAAGTTTTTGATCAGCTGGTTATCACACTTGAAAAAGTTTTTGATCAGCTGGTTTATCACACTTGAAAAAGTTTTTGATCAGCTGTTTTAGCACACTTGAAATTCGGCCAATCTGATGTGATCTGAATGTCAATGGAAGTTTAGGTTAGAAGTTCTATCCTTCTATGAAAATCGAATTATTTGAATAGTTTATAATATATATCTTATCTGTATTTTATTCATTTAAATAAAATTATAGTATATTATTACAGAATACTTTATTGAATTCTAGAAGCATAAAATGATTCCGTTTATCCACCATGTTCCGTGATAAACGCTTTACTAGGAGGATTGAGGTTAGATTCTATTATACTCTGAAAATTGAATTTGAATAGTTTATAATATCTCATTTGTATTTCATTCAACCAAATAAAATTATAGTATCTTATTGCAAAAACTTTATTCAATTCTAGAAGCATAAACTGATTCCGTTTCATAAACTATTTTGTAAACACGTTCACATCAAATCAGAATCAGCTGACTTCAAGGTTATTTTACAGCCCTAGGGCCGTAAAAATTTTACCGGCCTGGTCAGAAAACAATCACTTTCGGCCTCCATATGACGCACGTAAACCAGCTCATTACATCCAAGTGGGGCGAAAAATATATTGGTGTTTATCGGCGTTTATGTAGCAAATTTCACTGTCAACTCAAGCCGATAGTGCGTGCTATAGTAAGGTCCACATTATAATGGCAGTGTTTGATTAACAATGGTATTGTTATCCTTGTTTATCATTCAACAAAGCGGATAGCGCTATCTCTTTCTCGCTGTGCTCTGTTACCAGATCGTATTTTAACAATGTAGAATTAATAATTAATCAACAAAATAGTTCATCTTAATATTATGAAAATTCATTATGAAATTATTGAAAAACATGATTTCTTGCTTAATAAAATATAATTGATTATTTCAAACGAGAATAAACAGTTAATATTACATCAATAAAACTGTATCAGCTACCGTCTATAGAAGGCATTGACAAGACAAGGCGTTGAGGATCGGCAACGTTGTTCTCCTATCTTTCTCCACTGCCATTATAACGTGGACCTCAACATAGTAGTTGTTTTTGATGAAGCCATGTGACGCTGGTAGTCTCTCATACTGTGCCGTTCTTACACTCTCACCCCACCAAACAGTAATAATAGACAGTATTCGACAGTAATCAGCTTGAGTTAACAAAATATCGCTTCAAATACGGAACATAAACGACCTGTACCATGGGATATCTTCTTATGCTATCTTTTCTCGTTGATATTGGTGAATGGACCAAAATTAGCAAAAAATATGATCAATTGAGAAATATACTCTCTCTAGACTTGCGAGCCAAGTGTGAGATCTAGGATTGCATTGGTTTAATGAGGTCCATATTATAATGTCAGTGGAGAGAGGTAGGAGAACAGCGTATCCGATTCTCTGCCTTGCCACTGCCTTCTATAATAGCTGATACCGGTATATCTGATTTAATATTAAGTGTTCAATGTTGTTTAGAATAATAAATTCCATTTTATTCGTCAAGAAAATGTATTTTTCAATGACTGAATAATATATTTACATAATTGAGATTGAATATTCTATTATTAAAATATATTTATACACTATATGGCAAAGATGTATAGCTAGAAAAGGATAGCGCTATCTGCTTTGACGATTGATAGACAAGGATAGCAGCACCAAATTCTAATCAAATACTGCCATTATAACGTGGACCTCACGATAGTTGTTGATTCATCAGTTTATGTATGCTGGTTTTTATGAGGGATTTACAATAATAAATAGGGAGAATTAGAGTGAATATTAGCCTAAAGATAACATAAGAAGATATCCCATGGTAAAGGTCGTTTATATTCCAAATTACAAGTCGATTTCTTGTTAACTCAAACCGATTACTGTCGACTACTGTCTATTATTACTGTTTTGGCCTGTGAGAGTGTGAGAACGGTACAGTATGAGAGACTACCAGCGTCACATAGTTTCACGAAAATTCAGTACTAGGACTATCAGCTTGAGTTAACATTATATATATATATATATATATATATATATGCATACATAGGCCAAAATTAGAAAAAAAACATAATTTTACACTTAATATTTCAAATACTAATAGAATTTGGAACGTTCTGGAGCCACTGACACGCATCTTCTCCAGCATCATGGAGGGCTGACAGCCCTCCATGATAGGAGTCTTGTGGTCACTCAGATATTAGGTGGTTCGTTGATTGGATTTGTCCACATTGGCACAGAGGATCAGATGTGTATCCCCATGCTGTCATCAGCTCAGCACACCTTCCCACCTGCGTCCTGAACCGGTTAAGGCCACACCACTCTCTACGTCTCAGCTGGGTGCCATGAAGAAATTTTAAAGGCAAGTCTAAGAATATTTTCTAACCTCAAAATGTCTTATGGAGTTAACATTGAAAATTAGAATACAAACGGTCTGTAACATGGGATATCTTCTTATGCTATGGTATCACTATAAATGATACAGTATCACCACAAAATGATACAGTATCACTACAAAAAGATACAGTATCAAGACAGTATGATACAGTATCATCTCAACTTTACACACAACACCATAATTTGGTGCAAAACTTCTAAACTGAATGATTTCTACTGACCACGGGCTGATCAAACTTCTATAATGCTGTTTTCTGTGGCGTGGGATAACTTCTTGTGCTAGTTTTTCTCTATGGTATCATCATACACGATACAGTATCAACTCAATGGATACAGTATCATATCAACTTGATACACATCACCATGATTTGATACAAAACTTTGATTTCTACCATAGAGGAACAATAGCATAAGTAGATATCCCATGGTATAGGGGGTTTATGTCGCAACTTTTACTGTTAACTCAAGCCGATTACTGTCGACTACTGTCTAAGAACGGCACAGTATGAGAGACTACCATCGTCACATAGCTTCACGAAAATCAAGTACTAGGAGTATCAGCTTGAGTTGATATTGAAAATTAGAATATAAACGGTCTGTAACATGGGATATGATATTGATATTGATAATGATTGATTGTTAACCTAAATCTCTGGGTCATACAAAGTAGTTTGAAAAGTTTTCTATCGGATTGCGACTGTTGGAACTTGTTGCTTATCACGTCTGCTGCCGGTTATAGCGAATGAATGGAATCAGCTGATGGCAAGTTGTAATCTTGAGGTACCGTTAACAAAACAACAACAACAATAACATTGAGCGTTTGACAGATAGCCCGTGACTCTCTCTTGTTTTTCGAATTAATATTTCTCATTTCAATTCTTTTCGTTATTTCTTTGGTTTGCGACTTTTACCAGTTCCTTCACTAATTATTATTGAATATTTAACTTGTCATTCTTAACTAACTTTATCCTTAAAATCAGGAGCTTCCTTATTCACGCCTTGAATGCTCTCTAGGCAATCCCTTATTTTCCTTCTCATTTCTCCTTTTGTCTCTGCGTGATCACATCTTTTGCAGACTGATAGAATTTATTGCTTGGATTGTGATAGAATACAAAAGTCTAAATAATAATTGAATCTTCTGTTGATAATTGTCTCTATAACAGATATCATGTCAATTTACATTTTTGAAACGAAAAGGGGAAAACAGGGCATAAAGGTGGATGGATTCAGCTATAGAAGGGGTAATATTTTATCTAATGGTCATATCTCATGGCGCTGTTTGACAATTGGATGTTCCGCCACGGTGAAAACTGATAGTGAGATGAAAAAGGTTACTGGAAGTTCTGGATCTCATAAGCATTCATTTTTGGAGGAAAGTGTGGATACTCCATTACAATCACCACGTGAGGAATCCACTCAAAGATCACGTGATATGGGTGTTAATACACCAAATATTAGAACGGTTAGGGATGACGACACTCAAAGTATTCGTGAGCTGGAATTATTACAACAAAGAGATGACCTCATAAAATATGTACAGGATTTAAAAAATGAGGTAGATCAGTTAAAGTCTGAGAATTTGAGTCAAAGTCAGGACTTAAATGGGATCATTGAGTCACTCAGGGATGAGAATAACTCTCTAACGGGGAGATTACAATCAATGTCAACTTCTATTGAAGCGCTGGAGGCAGACAATGTGACTCTGAGAAATGAGAGAGTGTTGGATCGGGAAGAGACAAATAAATGGAGGTCTCTCTATGACGAATTGTTTGTTAAGTCGGGAAAGTGTGTGAATCATCAATCCAAGGATTTTCTGGGAACTAATAAGATTTCAAACAAGTACAAAAACAATAGTATTCCAAAGAACTCAGATATTGGGGGTAAGATAAAAATACATTACTTTGCTGACAGTCACGGAAGAAATGTCTACAGAGAATTCATCAAGAATGACTACAACTTTACTTCTTTTGTGAAACCGGGAGCTAAGTTTCAGGACGTCTTGCCGGATGATTTTGAGAGTTTTGGGGAGAAGGACTCTGTTGTCATTCAAGCCGGTTCGAATGATGTTAGTAGTAATGAGGCTAAGAATGTTCTTGTGGCTCTGAGGAGGAGTTTGGCGGCTCTCTACAAAACAAACGTCTTTGTTCTCTCGATTCCTCTACGTTATGATTTGGCTGACTGGTCGTGCGTCAACGTGGCAGTAAGGGAGACGAATAGTGAGATTTTCAAAATCTGCAATCTTTACTCTCACGTGAAATTCATAGGCATTAGTGATATAGGACGTAGATTTTTCACAAATCACGGAATGCATATGAATAGGCTTGGAAAAAAACTTGTTAGTGATAGAATTATCAAGTACGTTAAAGATCATTTTTCAAAATCGAATTTGACTGTACCTATTTCTCTTCCATGTAAGGTCAACCTCATATCATCTATTGAAGTTTTGGAATGCACAAAACAAAGCGTCTCTTCTAGTATGTTGGCAGATAATTTAAACTCTTAGCAACTGACAATGATTTATCATCTGCAATTATTACTAATAGTGAAAGGACTGATAATATTAGTAAAAATCTAGATAATAATAGTTCTAATATTACTAGTAAAAATCTAATTGATTATGGAGTAATGACAGACAACAGCAATAATGATTTGTGCTTGATTCACTCAGAACTCATTAGGCCTGAACCAATTATGACTAATAATGAGGTTAATTTGTTGTCTTGGAATTCACAGGGTCTTATTAATAAAATTGACTATCTTGAAATAACTGCTAAAGAAAATAGGCTGGATGTGATTGCAATCAGTGAGCATTGGATGAATGAAGAGGAAATGAATATTATTAGTATTGGAGACTTTAGAACAGGATCGTATTATTGTAGATCAAGTCACATCCGTGGTGGTGCTGCTATTTTTATAAATAATTCATTTGTATTCAATGAACTGAAAAACATACAAGATTTATCAGTTTAAATGATTTGTGAGGCTTGTGCGCTCAAGATACCTGAAATATTTTTGATTGTTTTGTCTGTCTATAGACCATATAGTAGGGATGTAAATAAATTTAATCATTTTCTAGTCATTCTAAATCAAATGTTGAGTTTCCTGTTTACTTTAAAAAAATTTAATGTTATTCTTTGTGCAGATTTTAATGTTGATTTTAATGTTCAGTCTAGTCAAAGAGATGATCTGATTAATTTATTAATAAGTTTTAATTTGCATGTAACTACGCATGAGATTACAAGGCCTAATGATACAGGTGGCTCATGCATTGATAATATTGTAACAGACATCCATTCTAGTAGATGGGAAAGCAAGATTGTTTACACTGTTTTTTCAGATCACTTTGCTATAGGCCTTAAACTAAAACTAGAAAATGATAATAATAAAATTTTAAACAAAGAAGTTATTTTGACTAGAGAATTAAATGAGAGCAATATATATATATCTTCCTAGAAAGTCTTCAACAAATAAATTGGATACAAGTGTATGAATTGACAGATGTCATTGATCAGATTCGTGAGTTCCAAAAACTATTCATGTGGGCAGTAAATTTGGCTTTCCCATTGCGTAAAAAAATAAAAACAAAAGTAAATAGAAGTAAAAATAACTGGTACAGTTCTGAATAACGCAAGTTGAAGAGTAAATGTGAAAGTCTGTATTATTTACTTAGAAATTCTCCTAGTGAAGAGATGAAACAAGAATACCTTAAGTTGAGAAAATATTATCGCTCTGCTATAAAAAAAGCTAAGTTAAATTATAATAATTCAATAATAAAAAATAGTAACAATAAGACAAAAGCAGCTTGGAGAATAATAAATAATAATATTAGTGTTAATTGTAAATCAGGTAAAAATGAATGCAACATGACCGAAAATGAAATTAACAGGTTTTTTCTAGATAAAGTAGAACAACTTAGTAGAAGTATTCCTGAGAGTAATCTCAAGCATGACTATTATATCAACAAAGTTCCTAAGCCAAAGGTTTGTTTTGCGTTTAAAGACTTCAAGGTGGAAGAGGTTTTTGCAGCAATAAATGATATGAACAATTCCAATACTCTAGATATCTATGGATTAAACTCATTCATCTTGAAATTGGCAGCTCCAAATATTGCAGAGGTGTTGACTGTAATCTTTAATAAGTGCTTGAGCCTTGGGTTGTTTCCGGATGATTTGAAAAAAGTCAAGTTAATACCAGTTTATAAGAAAGGTGTTAGATCGATTATTGATAACTATAGGCCGATATGTATAGTTTACATAATATCAAAAATTTTTGAAAAACTTCTTTACGCTCAATTAACAGCTTATTTTGAACATAATAGACTACTCTCTGATAACCAATATGGTTTTAGGAGGAATCGTAGTACATGCGACAATGTTTTGAGGCTTGTAAAAGAAGTAATCAACGATCTGGAAAACCATAAATATGTCAAATTTAGAAGTTTTGATATGACCAAAGCGTTTGAAACTGTTGATCATACTATATTATGTCATAAACTATCTTATTACGGGTTGAATCAATTGGCTGTTGACCTTATTTATTCCTATCTTACAAATAGAGTACAGTATGTTTTAAAAAATGGCGAGTATTCTAGAGGTGGAATAGTCAAATACGGCGTACCACAAGGTTCCATTCTTGGTCCACTATTATTCATTGTTTATATTAATGATTTGCCTAATATTATTAACTCTTGTAATGACGATAGTGCTTCGTATTTGTTTGCTGATGACTTAGGTTTAAAGGTAGCTAATAAGAATAAGGATTATTTGTATTCTAACATACTGAATAATACCTCTAAAATTGAAGATTGGTGTGCAGCAAACAATTTGAGCATTAATTCCACAAAAACAGAGGATATAACTTTTAGCTTTGACAGAAAAATTAATGACATAAACTCAATTAAGTTTCTTGGAGTGAAAATTGATACCAACCTGACTTGGAAATGCCATATAACATATATTTATAAAAAAATCAACAAGGGCATCTTCCTTTTACGTAGATTATGTAATATTGTAGATATGTCTGTTCTAATGAGTGTTTACTTTGCCCATATTCATAGCCTTTTGCTATATGGACATCTTGTTTAAATGTCAAAAGAAAGCAGTAAGAATAATTTGCCACAAGGCTCCTCGTACTCCATGCAAATAATTATTTATTGAACTCGGACTATTAACACTGCCATCTTTGTATGTATTGTCATGCTTGATTTCAGTGAAGAAAACTGAAAATGAATATGATGTTAACTCTAGGATACACCAACATAACACTAGACATAGGAATAATATAAGAGTCGAGTATTGCCAATTTACAAGTTCTCAAAAAAACTGGCAATACATGTCAATAAAACTTTATAACGCTTTGCCTGAAAATATCAAAAGAATGAGCTTTAATAGTTACTGTAAATATTTGAAAAAAGTACAAAGTCAATGAATGTTTATATAAAGTTGAAGATTTCTTTGTAATAGATTTTTTTAATTGATGTTTTCTGTGTTATTAATGACGTTGTTGTAACATTTTAATGTTGTGTGACAATAAATAATTTGATTGATTGATTGATTGTATCTTCTTATGATATATTTTATCTATGGTATAATCATTAATGATACAGTATCCCCCCAAATGATACAGTATCAACACAATATGATACACTATCATTTGAACTTGATACACAACACCATCATTTGATACAAAACATCCAAACTGAATGATTTCTACTGACCATATCTTCTTATGCAATCTTTTATCCATGATATTAGTGTTTCAGAATACTTACATGACAAAAAATAGAACACCCAACTGGCTGATGATGGTGATGGAGAAAAAGGCCGCTGGATTCGAGTCGATTGTCGCATTGTAAATTTGACTGAAAAGTGCCCCAGAAATTATTGGCACCGACTGATCTGCTACTGTCAATAAGCTAAACGCTTTACCTGAAAATTCAAATTCATTCAAAATGTAGATTCATTTCAGTTTTTTCAATTCACTTTACTTTTACACACACATACAAGTGTAATACAGAGATTAACAAAAAGAATACATGCAAACAACAACAATACACATTTAAACAAAATGAAAAGAAACTGGTGCAAAAAAAAGGGTGGAAGATTAATGGGTTTTTCCAACTATGGATATCCATGTACTAGGAAAACCTTCAATCCTTGAGAAGGTGAAAAAGGTATCAGGAAAAGTAGATATGAAAGGATGGGATGGGGGAAGAATAATAAGGAAAAGGATGGAGAAAGAAACCGATAGGACCAGGTGTCAAAAAAAAAATTGAAGTACTAGATGAATTACAAAGGATTGCAGAATAAGCAAGAACACAAGTCAGAAGAGTACACTTTGTAAAACATCTCATAGACAGAAGAAGTAATTGCATTAAATTCAACGAAATTAATGAGTTGAGTTGGAAAAAAAGAAATAGTTGATGACATTGATTGACAGCGCAATCTAAATTTAAGGTGGATTAAATCCATAACAAGTCTTGTTCTTCATAATTGAACGAGCATTAGCGAGTTCTCACTTTCGACTCACTGAAGGCCAAAGTCGTTGTCCGTCTGTTTCTACCTTAAGAAAGAATTGATCAATCAGCTTCAAAGTTGGAACACGTATTCCTCGAACCTTTTCACAGGTCAAATTCGTTGGAAAACAGAATTGACTCACTCCTTTGACCTTTCTCAGACATTTTCTTACAAAAAACACTTGCACTTCTGCAGTAATCACAGTATCACTTGAGTAATCACTTCTGCAGTGATTTTTATTTTTATATGAAACAGCAATAATGAAACACATAAAATTTACTGCGATACCGCCAAATTATCCTATTATATTAAGGGAGCAATTTCTGTATTTTTTTATCTGGATATTTATGTTCAACGGATCTCGAAAACGGATCTAACGATTTTCACGAAATTTGGAACATATTAGGTTTATGTTATGAAAATTCAATTGTACTATGTGTCATCCCTGGAAAAACTCGCTGAAGGACATTAAAAGGATAATTCATCCTTGGAAGAACAGATGTCTGTATAATTTCATCGTCTGTCGATAACAGAAGATGCGTGTGCCTGTGTGGGAGATCAGCTGTGTAATCATTCAATCAGCTTACCATATCTAGCGAGAAATATTATCTGGAAAATTTAATCAAATTAATCTGATTTGTTGACATGACATGATTTATCACTCTAAATTAGAGTATATCATAATATTCAAATTTAATCATTATTTTACAGTTTTAAGTGATTAGTGAGTGTTATTTTGTTATTAAATTTGGTTTGTAAACAATCTAAATTAGAACTTTTCTGTTTTTAAATATTTTGACTGAAAATTGGACCTGAATTCAAGTGTATGAAACATAACCTACTTTTTGGACCATTTATAATGTATAAATCAAAATTCGGAGAAGAAACAGTTTTGAGCTGTGCCTGTTTGTCCTTTCCCAATCATTTTTAAGAATTGTGTTCTGTTTATCAATAAATAAATAACGAGCGAAGCTCGGTGCCCCGGTATTAACTTGTAAACATGCGAAATCAAGAATTCTAACCTATATTCGCCTAAGAACGCACACGGAACGAACCGGCAAAACAACACGTCATTTTTGCCTCAAACTAGAGTACATCAGTGATACCAACATAGGTATTTCCCACCTCAACTTGGACACAAAATGACTGAGAATAAATAATGTAATATAGTACTGCGCTCTACCGTACAGTACTACTACTAGTGTGTGTTTGTATATCATGTGATGTTACTTAATCACATGATAACTGTTTGATAAGATAATAGGTTGTTTCAAAGACCTTAAAGATGCATAGACTAACATGCAGCGCTAGTGTCGTACTTGAAATTGAAATCGGCCATTGAGGGGGCAACCCATAAGATTATTACATACCAATGCCTTTGTAATCTATAGTATTACAAATATATAGATATAATATCTCGTGCTAAAATATCCCAATGGCGGCCTTCAATTCCAAGTAAGAGCTATCAATGGGAAGGCATAGGCATTGTGGGTCTATATCTCTTTAAGGTCTTTGGGTTGTTTACTCAATTAATGTTTGGTCGAATGATAAGAACAAAGTTCCCTTATCCTAAAGATAGTTTGAAACTTCATCAACTTCCTCGGATGAAGAACCATAAATTTCAACAGAAAGCAACATACGATAAGCAGTCACGGAAACGTGTTTCTTATTTCAAAGAAAATCAGCCCATTTATATCCACGATTGGAGAACAATTGGAGAATTATGGGAGCCTGGAGTAGTTATTAATGAAGCTAATGCCCCACGGTCCTATGTGGTGAAGTCCAATAGCGGAAGAATATTGAGAAGAAATGAGAGGTTTTTAAGAAGAATATGAAATCAAAGGAAAGGTTGAAAAAGAAAATGTTTGAGAAAATAAAAGGGGAAGATGTTTGTATATCATGTGATGTTACTTAATCACATGATAACTGTTTGATATAAGATAATAAGTTGTTTACTCAGTTTGTTATCTACGTAAATAAAGATGGTTGTTTCAAATGGTTAAGAATTTATTTATGTTTAATATTATAATATCGATATTTAAACAGTGTGTTCGCTTGGATGGAGTCCAAAATAGTCTTAAAGCTGCGTTTTCGTTTGTGCGTAAATTCCTTGGACAACCACGACAGGATACGGACCTCAAATTGGGTAGATTTCAATTTGTCTACATAACCTAAAAGATTATGTTAAATTATGTTTAAATGGGGCAGTTTTAGTTTATACATTTTATACTTTTAAATGACAATATGTTGATATTATTAGAAATGTTTATTCTTTAATAATAAAGACAAATAATGAAAAGTTTTTTGATCAGCTGTTTTAGCAAACTTGAAATTTGGACAATATGAATGTCAACAATGTTTGTCGCCGTCGACTGCGGAAGTTTACGCACAAACAAAAATGCACCATTAGGCTGGGCCTACACCGGTTAGTCAAGACAAGACTAGTCACGTTTAGTCACAATACTTTACATGTCTAATTGCAATGACTAATCAGTGTGAGTTGCGTCACAAGCAACTATGTGAAGTATTGTGACTAAACGTGTTTGATCGTGTCGTGTCTTGTTTTGACTAACTAGTGTGCGCCTAGCCTTAAACAGTACATAGTCACTGTTTCAGCCGTTGACTGACTTTAGCATTGAGGAAGATAGCGCTATTCGCCGACTCACAGCAGAACGCCCCACTGTAACATGCGCAGATCATTGATCTCATTTTCCACGGACTTTTTCGGCTTATTGGATTCAAATACAATTTGTGAAAACTATATAATACACAAATGGTGATTATTTCAATTTTTTTCAAAAGATTGAAGAAAATTGAAAAAACGAAATTAGCAATGGGCGGGCGACGTCCTAATGAACGAGCCGTCACTGTTAATCAATGTTGATAATCAATGTACATAATTTGAAGCTGACCTCTCTCAGAAGGTGGAATCAATTTAGATGTGATTGATCTCAGAACGGGAGCAACTATTGTGCCTAAAGATGCCACGGCCGCACCTGAAAATTGATCAATTATTAATTTTAATGCATTAAATGGGAAAATTGGAAAATTCGAATTCTGCTAACAACAAATTGAAGAGTAGATGAACGAATATAGAAAACTTATGAAATAGTTATTTGTATATCTAGAGTGAAAAGTGCTGTTTTTTCTCCCTGAGGGAAAAGTTTGAAGCCCTAGGCGAAGCCTGAGGGAGAAAAAACATTTTTCACTCGTGATATACACAACATTTTTCCTCCACCTACATTTTTATAAAAACTGCATATAAAATAATTTTTAAAAAACGTATGTGACCAAACAATGTGTTACAACATAATCTTAAAAGTAAACAGAAACAGCTGGCTTGTAATCACAGATCTCCTCCGACAGCACTATCTGTCGGCTAATAAGAGTTGTAACAACAATGACAGCCAAAACTACAGCTATGATGAAGTTCCCGTTTCAAATTTGATTAGTTAATAAGTAATATTCGTTGGCTGATATTTTGAATAACATGGAATAAAAGAAAAAAATATATACATTTTCCTCCACCTACTGTCAAAAGTACTTACTTTACTCCCTGAAACATGATACTAAAGTGTCACTTTTTCGCTCTCGGTACTAAAAAACAGAAAAACTCCCTAGGGAGTAAAAGTGACTACATTTAAATAACATGGGAAGCATCTCTATTTTAAAAACGTACATTTGGAATAGGTCAGAAGGTCTAAGCTCAGATGAGGAAGCATAATATGCTTATATTATAGAGTAGTCATTAAACCAACTAAATGCAATACCTCAACCAGACATTTGATCGATACATAAAATTTATGTTTGTATGCTGAAATTATTATTACAAACTTCATATCACTATACTAAAAAAATAATATTTATTCACTACACACACATTCAATTTATTCACAAATAAAATAGATTAATCTATTTTAATTTTATTTATTATAATTTCGATTAGCCTACTTTTAAGATTTTTGAGAGCTGAGCCAACAATTGTTAAGTTAATATCATGATAATATTAACTGATAAGTAAATTTTTGTGAAAATATAGTTCACTGATATATGTATATTTATTTATATTTGAATTTACATGTTTTGTATATGGCACCTTGTCAAGCAGACTCTTTGAGGTTCGCTTAAGATAGGTAGTTTATTTATTCAATAAACGTTTTTTCTATCCTATTTGAAATACTGGAAAATTGTAGAATGGTTTGATTGAAGAAAACTGAAAGTGTCTGTGGAACTCCATAAGTCGGAAGTTTAAAGCAAAAATAGATTAAATTTAGACAAATTGAAAACTTGACGTACTGAAATATACCTGTAACCGTCCTCGGTAAATTATGAATCTATATGCAAAATTGCAAGTTAATCAGTTCAGTGATAATGATTCGTGTATTTCCTATCCCGTACATGTATAAGCCAATTCTTTCCTTTATTGTATTATAGCCTAGAGAGTAACCCATGTTCTGCAAGGGTTTAATAAAAACTTGAGAAACTGAAAACGTTAACTACTGAAATCTTTAAGAATTTGAAATAGGCCTGAAACCATCCTCCGGATTAAGAATCTATATGCAAAATTTCAAGTTAATCAGTCCTGTAGTTGAGACGTGATGATGCGTCATTCGTGAATTTCCTATCCCGTACGTGTATGAGCCAATTCTATCCTCTATTATAATTATAATAGAAGACACTGATTATTTTAAAGGAAGCAAAATTTCAAGTTTTTAACAGGACTCTATGAGACTAAAACTCGGTTGCACAAATGCCTGTCAAATAATCTTAACAGTGATTTAATGCCACGATAATCCTTCTCTGACTGGTTCTCGTGGCATTTAATCATGATTGAAATTAACAGGCTTTTGAGCAACTGGGCCTAAAAGGAGGATCAAAGAATTTCTTTGTCCATTTATTAATTTATTAAGAGAGAAAATTTACTTCGGTTCAGTAATAGTCTATAATTTCATTATTCAAACTTGAGTTTCCTAACCACTAGTCATTGACCACCTCATTTCAATTTCATTGAAACTTTAAGGGCCGGTTTCCGAGCTCGGGATTTAGCCAAGTCCTAGATTTTACATAACTGGAGTCAGAAAATTGGCTTTCCGAAACGGGGCGTAGTCGCAGCTTTTATACAAGTAGTCGTAGTTTTTATTTTCTCATTTCTATAATTATTGAAAACGTTTTTCCTTGACGAAATTAGACATTACTAAATAATACAAAATAGCTGAGACTTTACACTATTTTCTCTTTATTTTATTTTGTGTTCAATTTTCTAGTTTTTCGAAATTTAATTCAAACGTGACTATGACAATGACTGCGACTACGCCCCGTTTTGGAAAACCAATTTTTCTGACTCCAGCTGTTTAAGGCTGTTATAATTGTTGAGATCATTATAAGAGTGAGAAAAAGTGGCAACTGAAATTTCTAAGTGGTCTAATAAGCGAGTTATGGGTTGTAGAAGTAATAATTTTCCAGATTCCGTTTTCTTTCCTGATCATTACCGGTTTCGACTATTAATTGAATTGAATTTATTTCGCCAAAAAAAGCACATTACATCATTAAAATAAAATGAAACAAAATGAAAATTTAACTATACAAAACAGAAACAAAATTATAAATTATACTAAATACTTATGTACAATAGATTAAGTAAATAACTTAATAAATAAACTTGACATAGTACAGTAGTAGAAGTAAAATGAAATGTTCAGTTAACTTCATTGTAAAAGTAATTTTTCCCTTTTGGCACTGCCAACATAAGTAACACTAATTGTTACTATATATTACTATAAGTAACACTATATTAACAGAACTTCTCTTAAAAATTCAAAAAATGTATCTTTCCAAACTAAAACATTTTATTCCCAATATCGTTCATAAATAAAAAAGTAACATTTTTTGTGAATTCAATAACTTGTTTATTTTGGCATAAATCGCGAAAAAACGCATATTAGAACAAAGCCAATGATATTCTGAATATATTAAAAAAAAACTCCAATGAAAAATTGGAAACCGTTTATGATCTGGAAAGAAAACTGAATTTAGCACTTCAACAACCCATAACTCGCTTTTATTAGACCACTTGAAAATTTCAGTTGCCACTTTTTCTCACTCTTATAATGATCTCAACAATTATATTGAAAAAGATTATCCAATTTAAATAATGAAAAAAAGTGTACCAAACAGCCTTAAAGTCTAGGACTTAGCTAAGTCCCGAGCTCGGAAACCGGCCCTAAATCTTCATTACAATTATTAAACTTGAACTTCAATCAAGCAACAAGTATTGGTAACTAGCAGTTAACCCGGGCTTCGCAGGGGTCTAATTAAAAACTTGACGTACTGAAATCTTTAAGAACTGAAAATATACCTATAACCATCCTCGGTAAATTAAGAATCTATATGCAAAATTTCAAGTTAATCAGTCCTGTAGTTGAGGCGTGATGATGCGTCATTCGTGAATTTCCTATCCCGTACATGTATAAGCCAATTCTTTCCCTTATTATATTATAGATAGATATAGATAACAGTGTATAACTGACCACAGTAGAGAGTGGAGCGCTGTTGTGCCAGTGAAAATATCACTCTGCCAGAAGCATGGGCCAAACAACCAATACTGGCCACAATTGTATCCCTCATTCCAAATACTTTTGTGAATAGAGGAGTAGCTGCCAAAAGACCTAAACAACAAAATCCACACTTCAAATCAAACAAACCTTTTGACAATTATAATAAAACACAACACCCACATGTTATAACTTTCATCAAAACTGAAAAATCTGGTGTGGCGCACTCACACAACTTTCATTGCCGTTATGAAAATTGATCACCTGACGCTAGTGTTCACGCGCATCTCAAGTCTACTATTCAAAGATCTGAGGCAGCTGGTGACAGGACAATAACGCTGCAGACACACGAGGTCTGCTATCTCTTCATAGTGAATGATTTAATAGAATCAACAGTTGCCAACAGTTTGCAATTGAATAATCTTATTTTCTCGAATTTCGAGTTTATTTTCAATTTTAGGTAAAATGTTACTGAACATTAATTGTAGAGATTTTTATGCTTAATTTTTTCCACTTGAAATTTTTTGATTAAATTGTATCTGAAGCCTGATAATTGGGAATCTAAAATCAAACTTTGCATAGATGGGGCGGTGCTCCTGAAATTTTTACAGATATGGGACTTGTGGCAGTTGATAGAGCTTATCAATGCATTTTTTAGGTATGAGTTTGATCAAAATCGTTGGAGCCGTTTTCGAGAAAATCGCGAAAACCCCTGTTTTTGACAACATTTTCGCCATTTTGCTAAACAATAATTTCTGACGTTGTCCATAACTATTGTAATGTTGAGCGGCAATAAAATTATATTTATTTATAATTTTAGCCGCCATCTTGAATTGCATTTGATCGAAATTGTTCGTGTCGGATTCTTATAGTGTAAGGACCTTAAGTTCAAAATTTCAAATAATTCCGTTAATTGGGAGATGAGATATCGTGTACACACACACACACACACACACACACACACCACACACACACACACACACACAGACCAATACCCAAAAACCACTTTTTTGGACTCAGGAGACCTTGAAACGTATAGAAATTTGTAAATTGGGGTACCTTAATTTTTTCGGAAAGCAATACTTTCCTTACCTATGGTAAATAGGAAAAGGAAAGTAAAAAACTAATCAAACAAACTTTTTGAAAATCATAATAAAACACAATCCACAGCACATTCCTAAGCAAGAAACCATTTCCGATTGCCACAGTTGAAAATTAACGCTTGCCGTTTGAGAGTACTCCAGTCAGTGAGTGAACAAAATTGTTTATTTACTTAAAAAATAGACTGCACGTATAGTGAGGTCCACTTTATAATGGCAGTGTTTGATTAGCAATGGTATTGCTATCCTTGTCTATCATTCAGCAAAGCGGATAGAACTATCTCTTTCTCGCTTTGATCTGTTGCCAGATCATCTTTTAACAATGAAGAATTAATAATTAATTAACAAAATATTTCATATTAATTACAAAAATTCATTATAAAATTATTGAAAAATATTATTTCTTGTTTAATAAAATAAAAAAATTCAAAATTCAAAATTTTCTTTATTTGCAGAAACCCTTGAGGACATCAAGGGCATTACACAAGTCAAAGATACAATCAACAAAAAACACATTAAACATACAAGCAACAGAGTCTCACTATTAACTAATAAGAAAATCCAAATAGCAATCAATAACAGTCTCAATACATTAAACACATTACAGGAGGTAACTACAGTACAATTATGATGAATTGTCATGGAAAATATTCATAGAACACACACTTTCATAATACTCTTCCAATGTATAGAACGCATTCTTTAACAGGAATCTTTTGATAATTTTTGAAAATACATTCAATGGTAAACTTTGCATCCTCTCAGGTAAAGCATTGAAAAGCTTAATAGCTATGTAGTAAAATGTTTTTTGTGACCTAGAGTAATTGCAAAAATTTATAGCAAGATTGTTCTTCCTCCTGGTATTATATTTATGACACACACCCTGTTGAACATATGAGCTATGGTTTTCCTTAACATAAACTAAACATTGATAAATATATAATGAGGGAAGTGTCATAATACAAATGGATTTGAAACTCTCTCTACAGTGACCTCTGTAAGGAAGACCACAAATCAATCTTACCGCTTTCTTCTGCAACCTGAATAATTTACTGCTATATTTCTGAGAGCCCCAAATTAAAGTTCCATAGGACAGATGGCTGTGCAAATGTGAAAAGTATACAGTTCTTAAGACCTGTAAGTTCACAATTGTTCTCAACTTTCTCAGCATAAAAAGTCCTTTACTCATCTTATTCGCCGTTTTATCAATATGACTGTTCCACTTCAATTTTGAGTCTATGATAAATCCAAGAAAATTAACCATGCTTTGGCCACCATCATGTAAACTATTGCTATACGAAACACTGAGCTTTTGAATTTTATCTGAATTTAGACACAACAGGTTCGCATTACACCAGTTCTCAACCATAAGAGTCATCTCATTTATTGGTCTGTCGTTAGTTGAAAGGGTCTTTGTGCTAACACAAATCGCTAGATCATCAGCAAACAGGTATCCTTTAGCTGATGGTCCAATTACTTTTGGCATGTCATTTACATAAATAATAAACAGAATTGGGCCTAAAATAGAGCCTTGTGGCACACCATAGGAAACAGGCAAGTAACTAGACTCATTACCATTGAAAGCTACCTTTTGCAACCTATTGCTCAAATAAGAACGTATGAGATTGCTTGCAGACTTCTCAAAACCATAATACTCCAGTTTGTTCATAAGAATTTCATGAGATACCGTGTCAAAAGCTCTTGAGAGGTCAAATAAACTTATTTCAGTTGGATTTTTCTTCTCCAATGACTCAATAAGAAAATTAAAGAGAGAAACAGTTGCTTTGACAGTTCCCAGTCCTGCTCTATAGCCATATTGGCAGTCACTAAAAAGACGATTGACTTCAAAATACTGAACTATTTGTTTATTCAATACTTTTTCGAACACCTTGGAAATAATAGGAACAAGTGAAATAGGTCTGAAGCTATTGCACTCAGATTTGCATCCTTTTTTGAATATGGGAATCACTTTTATACGCTTAAGTGCATCTGGAAAGATGGAGCTCAATATACAACTGTTTATAATATGAGTCAAAACATCACTCAAATAATTCATTCCTAGTTTCACAACCAAGGTGTTTATTCCATAAACATCCTCACATCTACCTGCTTTCATGGTATTGATAGCGCTTTCAACTTCACCCTTACTAACTAAACTGAACTTAAATGAACAAGATGGTTTTAAGCTACTACACAAATAGTTGGTAGAGTTCTGGCTCCTCACTTTTTGAGACACATTTTTTACAATTTCATTGATCTTATCAACAAAGAAATTATTAAATTCAAATGGATCTAATTTGCTATCAGATACTTTGATTTGACCCTCTTTATTACATTCACTATTAATAATACTCCATATCGCTTTACTCTTATTGCTAGAAGATTCTATGAAGTTGTCATTCTTTTTGCGCCTAGTTTCTTCAAGCAATTTTTTAAACGATTTCTTATATTTCTTAAGCAGCGCTTTAGCATGAGATGAACCTGTTCTTGAGTATATATCATAGAGCCAGTCACATTTATCCTTTAAGCAATTCAACTCGGGATTGTATACTCTATTTTGTTTCGGCAAAGTGGTCTTATACCTAACTCTTTTAAGCGGAAAAGCTTTATTTATTACATTTAAAAAAATTTCGAGAAAGTAATCAACCTTCATGTCCAATGAATTATTCAGATAAATTTTATACCAATCTACAGCACTCAGTAGACACTCATAAGCATAAATGTTTTTGTTATTCATGCTACGCACTAAACGTTCAACTGTTGCTGCATCTGTTTTTTTCTTAGTTTTACCTTCATTTTTACATTTGACTGCTAGAAGAAGAGCCCAGTGATCAGAAACAAGAGTTTTTACTATTTCACAAGACAAAAAATGATTTTCCACATTGGTAAAAATGTTATCTATGCACGTGTCATAATTTTTCCCAGGCCTAGTAATACCCTCAAAACAATAACTTAATCCATAAGATAAAAAAATATTTCTCAATTCAGAAACAATGTCACCTCTTTTCCTGAAATCAACATTAAAATCTCCACAGAAAACTATTTTAGAATTGTGTTTACTCAAATATTCAAGAATGCAAGCCAACCTTTCCATGAAGATCATAAAACACTGCCGTGTATTATTTGTATTAGGTCTATATAGCGATACCACTATAGTATTATACTCGTTTAGCAACACCGCTGATACTTCAATAACCATTTCCAGAGACATACTGTTAATAACCTCAAGTGGCTTAAATGTAATTTTGTTTTCAACATAAATAATTGAACCACCATGTCTCCTGAGAGACCTACAATATGAACTCGCAACTGAGTAATTTTTAATTCTATACAACTCCACCTCATCAATTTCGAGCCAGGTTTCAACCAAGCATGCAATATCAATCCTATTAGAATGTAAATAGTACTCAATCGAATCCAACTTATTCCTAAGACATTGCACATTCCAGTGAAAATACTTCAAATTACTACTATGAGTGGGTTCAGAAGCAGGTGGAAAATTAGAGCTACGGTCCTGTTTTCTATTACCTTCCAAGATTTTTCTGTTAATACTTATATCAACAGGACCAACCACTAGTTTTCCGGGGAGTTGAGGTCATATTCAAGACCAATAACTTCTTCATTTATCTTATTTTCCATCAATCCAATAATTTTTTCCGTCATCCTCTTCTTACCTCTCCAATTCAGGTGTAGCCCATGCCTGGTAAAATGTTCCCTCTTAAGGTCAGTAAGATCTATCACCTGAACATTATGCATTCTTCCACAATACCTTTTTATTTTACTATTAGTTTTCCTTATCTCTTTGTTTACACAAGACCATTCAGGTAGATCATGTCTTATAGGTATTGTTGAAATTAATACATTAGTGAAACTCAATACCTGAAGAAGGGAAAGCATACTTTTTAAAAAATTAGCGGCCTGATTACAGTATACATTATTTGCTCCTCCTACAATAACCACATGGTCACTATTGGTAAGATTACTAGTACCACTCTTAATATTATCTACAATTGGTTCAAATTTAGCACCTGGCATGATAAAGCCACTAGTTGAATTTTCCGGTACGGCTCCATTCAAACCATTCACCAAATCACGACCATGACTATCACCAAATATTCTAACAACCTTTCCAACTGTCTTAGTGCTAGCTTTCTTTGTGGATGTATTTCCAAGAGAAGTATCTCTATTCTTGGAAATTATTGTCTCTTTAGAGCTAGGATATGACATTGAGTTTTTACTGCATTGGGAATCATTGAAAATCATCAAGTCACAAGACTTGGGTTTTAAAAAACTACAAACTTTACATAGAATTTTCCACCTATATACAGTAGCATCAAAGTTTACATTAAGAGAGAGGCCATTTTCCAGACAGGTTAAACTCCTATTCATTTTCCTATATTTAAATACTTCCTCTAGAAAATACATAGCAAAAATTCCGCAATCGTAATTATTAGTCTGTTGAGGACATGGAAGGATAATTATTTCCTTGTAGTTTAAGATTGAGCCAACTCTTCTTATCAGAGACATGGAGATTTTCTCATTACATCTGTTCATCGAGTCCATTATATAAAATTTACAATTAAAAGAATCATAAATAACAATACTCCAATGGGAACCGCACCATCCGTCAATTGCTTCTGCCTGCCGACCGTCATTTATTACAAAAGCAGTAAAATTATTTTCTTTAACACTATTACTTATGAAAGATAAATCAGCTTCCTCATCATTGATAATCATTGCCGTTATTGCTGGCAGGACCACATAATTTCCAGGAAACGAATCAATTAAAAAACTACAATAACAATCAATGTCCGCATCCGAAAGGAGTTCTGTTCTAAGAAACTGGCTCAAACGATCTACAAGTGGATTTACATGTGTGAGCTTGTCAGTATTTTCCGTTTTATCATTCAATCGCGACTCACAAGATGATAATTCCATGAGGCGAATATCGAGATCCATAGAGCGATCAATTGCGGCGTTCCACTGTTCCTCCAATACCTTCATACGCGCTTTTAAATGTTCATTCTCTTGCTCCAAGCTGAGAGCAGCGTCATTCTCGGTATACGACACAACTTCATGCGCATGTTGACCCGTTACACTTCTAATCACAGAAGTATCTGAATTCGTTTTTATTAAAACAGTACAGTTCTTTTTTAGGCATTTCCACGTAACATCCCCTTTACCCGTGTATGAATCCTTCCCAAATTTAATACCCCTGTATAATATAGCCGGAATACCTTTGGCCGTTTTGCACTGCTTTATTGCCGAGTTCATGTTATCAGATATTCTTATATTATTTATTGATTGAAGAATAACACTGTATCAGAACCTTCCTAAAAACAGCATCAAGTGGAAAGCACAGCAATTCAAACTAAAAACCGCCTGCAGACTTTAAACCGTCTCAATCGTTGATTGGTCTACAAGCAGAGGCTACTTGGTTGGTTGCTAGGTTACCGCACGAGTAAACAAAAGTTACCGTTATTCAAAAAGCAGCTGATCGTTGAGTCGCAGAGAACACAGTCCGCAACACCATGTTATCTAATCACAGGACGGTTAGTTAGTGAGTCTCAAGCTGACAACAACTGCAATACAGTAATATACTTGTAAAAGCTATTCTCAGTTTCTCAACATAGTGCACTTGCAAAACTAACCTGCTTACTACACAAATAGCCAAATCCTCCGAAACACTTTGTGACAATAAGGTTTAAACATTCAGGTAAGTTACTGATTCAATTCACTTCTAACCACTATAACAAACGTCTGAAATCACCAATTCTATAAATTTTCTAGTTGAATGATATCGGGTACCGAGCTTCGCTCGTTATTTATTTATTGACTTTCAATAACCGAACACAATTCTGTTATATGATTGGGGAAGTACTAACAGGCACAGCCCAAAACTGTTTCTTTCCCGAATTTTGATTTATACACTATAAATAGTCCATAATGTTCCATTATGATTGATTATGATTACACAGCTGGAAATAATTCTGTCTCTCTCCCACACAGGCACACGCATCTTCTGTTATCCAGAGACGACGGAATTATCATCTGTTTTCAAAGGATGAATTATCCTTTTAATGTCGTTCAGCGAGTTTTCCAAAGAATGAGACCTAGTGCAATCGAATCTTTATATCATAAACCTACTATGTTCAAAATTTCGTAAAAATCGTTGGAGCCGTTTTCGAGATCCGTAAAGCATAAATAACCAGATATAAATATAGCCAGATATAAAAATAACCATATATATAAACACAGAAATTGCTCGTTTAGTATAATTGATTATTTTAAACAAGAATGAACAGTTAATATTACATCAATAAAACTGGATCAGCTACCGTCTATAGAAGGCATTGACAAAACAGAGGATCGGCAACATTTTTCTCCACTGCAATTATAACGTGGACCTCACTATAAATTTTAATAGACTCGATCAAAATAATCTGATTTGTTGGCATGTCATGGTATATCATAATATTCAAAGTTAATCATTATTTTACAGTTTTAAGTGATTAGTGAGTGTTATTTTTTTATTCAATTTGGTTTGTAAACAAACTAAATTAGAACTTTTTTGTTTTTAAATGTTTGAACTGAAAATTGAACCTGAATTCAAGTGTATGAAACATAACCTACCTTTTAAACCATTTATAGTGTATAAATCAAAATTCGGGAAAGAAACAGTTTTGGGCTGTGCCTGTTAGTCCTTCCCCAATCATTTTGAAGTATTGTGTTATGTTTATCAATAAATGGATAACGAGCGAAGCTCGGTGCCCCGATATTTGAATACAAAACGAACATGTCTTGTGCATTGTGGAGCAAGACGACATTTTAACAGGTGGTCATTAATATGATGAATTAATAATGAACTTGAAATATTAATTGTAAACAGAAAGCAGAAACTTACATACTACTATCATACTGGAATGGAAAGTTCTGAATTTGCTGAACTCTGATACAGACCAGTGGAACTTCAATTGAGTATACAGGAAAAATATGTGTTTCTCATCTGAAACAAAAAAAATTAAACTTCAATAAGCAATTCAAAACAAATAAACAAAATTTAAAAAATCATTTGAAAAAGGACACATACATTTCGAAACCAGTCATGTATAATTTAAAATGGTACTAGTTATTTTCTATAATCTACACTCTAATGAAGGAAAGAACTTGCTTAAACACGAACGGTATAGGAAATTCACGAATGACACATCATCACGTCTAAACTACTGGACTGATCTACTTGAAATTTTGCATATCGATTCTTAATTTACCAAGGATGGTTATAAGGCCTATTTTGAATTCTTCAAGATTTCATTACGTCAAGTTTTCAGTTTGTTTAAATTCAATCTATTTGTGCATTAATCTTCCGACTCATGTAATTCCAAGGAAAAACTTCAAATTTCAGTTTTCTTCAATCAAACCATTCAACAAATATTTTTTCCTACAGTTACCTTGAAAAGTGACCATTCCTGCACTGATTACAGAACGCAAAGAATCACTTTTCCGCTCTAGTGCGGAAAAAAAATTTCCTGCACTCCAGATTTGCAACATGGCAACACAAAATAGTTAGTAGGTTATATGGAGCACCAGTGCAGCAAAATCTAAATGAAGTTGGTAACAGTGACTGTGATATAGTGTTGTGGTGCACGTTATAATAATAACGATGGAAAACGAGGACAGCGACATGAGTGACAGCCGCCTTCATTCATTTACTACTACATTATTTTTCAATTTTATTTATTAATAATAAAATTACACAGAAAAATATTTGATGCATTTCAGGGAATTTTACCCATAATTACCCACTTTTCATATTCAATGGTAACTATAGGAAAAATTTAATGTGAAATACGTGCGCAAAGTTCCTCTGCTGCACTCAAGAAACCATTCCGCCCTCGCCTACGGCTCGGGCGTAAACGTTTCTTTCGGTGCAGCAAACTGTCACTTTGCGCACTAGTTGCACAAATAACTATTTTCCTACAGTTACCTTGAAAAGTGACCATTCCTGCACTGATTACAGAACGCAAAGAATCACTTTTCCGCTCTAGTGCGCAAAGTATTACTTTGCGTACTCCAGATTTGCAACATGGCAACACAAAATAGTTGGTGGGTTATATGGAGGATTAGTGCACGAAAACAAAAATAAAGTTGGTAACAATGACTGTGGTTAGATTTAGATAAGAATCATTTCAATGGCTACCCTACATTTATGATAAAATCCCAATCTAGAAATCCAAAACAAGAATAATGTTCATCTAAATCATAATTAAATAATCATCTTTTATGAATTCTCATCATTTAATAATAAATAATAGTTCTTTTCTATTGATAATTATTATTTCAACTGCAAGCAATGAGAAAAGTAGCAAATATACATTATAAAATTCGAATTTTGAGGTTGAATGATTACTGTTCGATATCCATATAAATGAAAAAAAAAAACATGAGAATACTACAATAAATATTCTCTGTTGTCTATGTTATTTTTATGAATATTTTTCAGTTTACTTTGAGCATTTTTCTCGGTAATTTGAGCAAAAGTCTAAATTTCTGAATCCTGTTTCAGTACTTTTTAGCTGGATGAAACAAACTTAGGTACGATTCTTCCCGCTAGGTCGCGCGCTTGTCGGTTCAGCCATCTTGCAGCCATCCCAATCAGCTGTTGGCATGTATTTTGAATGCAAATTTTTTGTTCTATCTGTATTTCTTCTGATTCTTGATTTCTTGAATGAATAAAAATGAGAACTTTCGCTAAGAATTTTCAACTTCAATTGTATTATTAATTTTTAAATGAATTAAGGTTGTTATCAATAACAGCATCACACACACAAACATTTGATGGATTTCAGCCATCATTTTACCCATAATCAACCACTTCTCATATTAAATAGTAATTGAATTGAAAAAATCTTTATTCATAAACATGTACTGTAGGAAACGTAGGAAAAGTTTAATGTGAAATATGTGAGCAAAGTTCCTCTGCTGCACTCAAGAAACCATTCCGCCCTCGCCCACGGCTCGGGCGTAAACGTTTCTTTCGGTGCAGCAAACTGTCACTTTGCTCACAAGTTGCACAAATAACTATTGTAGGCCTATTTCTAATTAATATAGGTCAATTAATTTTATTTGTGAGTATTATTCCTTTACTTATTCCTTATTTGTCAGCTATGAAGTAAGCAAAAGTAATAAGAAGTATGACAAACTGTTTCAAGCTTGTTTCCTTTCATGGTAATTCTATAACTTTCAGTGAGGTCCATGTTATAATGGCAGTGGAGAAAGATAGGAGAAAAACGTTGCTGATCCTCTGTCTTGCCAATGCCTTCTATAGACGGTAGCTGAAACAGGTTTATTGATGTTATATTAACTGTTCATTCTCGTTTAAAATAATTATATTTTATTAAGCAAGATATTATATTTTTCAATAATTTCATAATAAATTTTCATAATTAAGATGAAATACTTTGTTAATTAATTGTATTTCTACATTGATAAAAAACGATATCTCAACGTTGCAGAGCTAGAAAACAGCGCTTTCTTCTTTGTCGAATGATAGACAAGGATAGCAACACCGTTGTCCATCAAAATTCTGCCATTATAAAGTAGACCTCACTATAAATACTTGACACTTATTTTCGACAAGAAGATATATTTTTCAACAAATTAAATAATGAATTTCCATAGGCCTAATTGAGATTTTTTACTTTTTGTGCTTTAAAGTTTTATAATTATCTACCTTTCCATGTGTCCTCTAGTTAAAATTTAAGAATTTTTCTCAAGGAATTGAAATCTTGGTTGTTTTCACTAGAAGATGTTGAGTTTCTGTTTAGATAGTATAGTTACTTTTATATTGTATTTTTGATATTATCATATTGCAGTGAATGATACATTTATAAATTTGTCGAATACATTTATATATTAAATTTTAAAAAATAAATAAATAAATAAATGAACTAAAAATGAACTAAATTAGAAATGTTGTTAATTGAATATATTCCTACATTGTAGAATAACGATCTGCGGAGATAGAGAAGGATACACCATCTGCTTTGTGGAATGATAGACAAGGATAGCAACACCAATGTTAATTGAATACTACCATTATAACGTTGACAATAAATGTCTGTTTTATAATAAAAGGAATTGGTAAATCCAGGTTCTTGTCAACGGAATCATTCAATTTTTCAATTCCACCAAAAATACAAAAACAATACGAAGTTTTGACAGTTAGAAAAACAATCCTATACTATTGAACGAGCTGCTTCTGTTTATATTTTTGGATGTTTATATGTTTGTATTTCACCGGATCTCGAAAACGGCTCTAACAATTCTCACGAAATTCAGAACATAGTAGGTTTATAATATAAAGATTCGACTGCACTAGGTCTCATCCCTAGGAAAACTCGCTGAAGGACATTAAAAGGATAATTATTATTCATCCTTGGAAAAACAGCTGATAATAATTATTTCGTCATCTGTTGGTGATGTAAGTGAGTGAGCGAGTTTATGTGTGTGGGAGGCACTATGTCAAAATTATGACTCAGCTGTTGGACTTTTGTAATCAATCAATCAGGTACTTAGTGCCGGTTGCAAAAAAGCCAGGTTATTTTCAATCCTGATTAATTCCAGTAGATCCATCTTTTTGAAAATAATAGTCTTCTATGATTTGGTCCACGTGATGTTGATCAAGATTAAAATTTAACCGGCTTTTGTGCAACTGGGCCTTTGTGAGGGAAATTTTTGCATTCCTCTGAGAATTAATCCCAATTTACTGTGATTAGATAGAACATTTCTGTATGAATGTTATAATAATTTATTCTCTCGTAATAAATTTTTTATGCTTTTGTACTCCAGAGCGAAGCTCGGTCCCCGATATTAATTACTAGCAGGTAACCCGTGCTTCGCAAGGGTATTTTTAAAACTTGACAAACTGAAAACTTGACATAATGAAATCTAGAAGAATTGAAAATAGGCCTATAAGAATCTTCGGTTAATTAAACATTTATATGCAACATTTCAAGTAAATCAGTCCAGCAGTTAAGACGTGATGATTATATAGATTATTCTAAATGGCTATATCAAGTATCTTATTATTATAAAGCTGGAGGTGAATACTACTGGCATAAGTGAACACTTGTTCGCCAGTAGGAGTAGAGACTTATTATCTGTTTCCAAATCATAATTTGAGTTTTTTTTTACCTCTTTGGAATGTGTAAAGACCCATCGCACAAATGATTGCAATTAGAAGAATTCTTCGATTATTGGGATGTTTCCTGGTTAAAGTCCGCCACGTCTCCACCACAATATTCCAGTTGCAAACGCCCCAGAAGCAATGGCTGTCGCCGCTATGCTCGGCCACAGTTGAGTGGTTCGTCTTGCACTTCATTGTGAGGCAGGCATACAGAAACGCCACCACCTGTAGCGCCAACTGAATGCTAAACATTGCCAGGTACGATCTGTTGACAACGTTTGTGAAAATATAGGACCCTGGAAACAGAAAGAATTTCGTTACAAAGAAGTAACTGAAACTATCACAGATCATTTTACTTCATCATCTCTTTATCTCTTATCATTTCACTTTATCTTATCATTTTACTTGATGTAATTATTATAATGGCAGTTTATAAATATCAGCACCTATATAATAAGAGAGAGAAGGGTTGTGTGTTTGTTCGCATCAAAACATGTCAACTTGTGGATTGCATACTGGAAAAACGGAAATGATTTAGTTCTCCAAATTTTGAACATCGATTCTAAAAATATCAATCTCATGCATCTCCAAGCCCGAATTTCAATTTTCCTTCTAGATTTCTCAGAATGAGCGTTCAAATTTCATTCATGGGAACCTTCCTATTGGTGTCTGGATAATTTTTATCCGACCCATAGCTATTTCATTAAAGATAATGTTTGTCAATGTCGAGAAATTTCTAGCAAAAGACACGACATTTTCGACAGGCTAGAAAACATTCTTGTTCAAGAAATAAGTGAATGGAATTTCCTATCCCGTACGTGTTAAAGCCAATTCTTTTCTTTATCATATTATTGATCGAGCGAAGTGAGGTCTAAGATTCAAGTCGACGGTTTGGCATTTCTTTTAATGTTTAAATGTTTATATGTTGCGCATTTACGGCGAAACGCGGTAATAGATTTTCATGAAATTTGACAGGTATGTTCCTTTTTAAATTGCGCTTCGACGTATATACAAGGTTTTTGGAAATTTTGCATTTCAAGGATAATATAAAAGGAAAAATGAGCCTCTCTCATACGTCAATATTAGAGTAAAAATCAGACTATAGAATTATTCATCATAAATCAGCTGTCGAGTAGATTATAAATTGCATACCATGACGCATGCAATTCAATATCTCAATGTAATTTGGTAAAAAATCAGCTGCTGTGCAGACTATAAATCGCATGCCTCATTGAATACAATTTTTATGCACTATTAAATGAACTATTGATTGCGTGCAATAACGGGGCTGTCCTGTTGCCAGTATGACTTGAAGGAGATTCGCTTTTGATGTTAGCATTTTTGATACACCAACCCCAACAGTCATTAGCCATTTTCACACCGATATCTCGCCGACAAGATATTCAGACAGGATTTACTATGATGGACAATATAAGAGGAAGCTGCGGTTTATAACTGCGCGAGGTCTACTGTTCACAGAACTGTATAGACTAGTAGTTCTGTGAACAGTAGACCTCACGCAGTATTCTCATCCACAAGTACCTGATTGAAACTATAGACCTTATGGAAATACAGCAATAGACTGGCTTCTCCACACATCTGTGTAATCACTTGACAGCTGATTTATGATGAATAATTCTATAGTCTTATTTTTACTCTAATATTGGCGTATGAAGGAGGCTCCTTTTTCCTTTTATATTATCCTTGAAATGCAAAATTTCCAAAAAACCTTGTACATACGTCGACGCGCAATTAAAAAAGGAACATACCTGTCAAATTTCATGAAAATCTATTACTGCGTTTCGCCGTAATTGCGCAACATATTGACATTTAAACAATAAGAGAAATGCCAAACCGTCGACTTGAATCTTGGACCTGACTTCGCTCGGTCAATTATGTGTTTATATGTGACAATTATGTGATCGGAGGTTGAAAACAAAAATATGGGATAAATGTAGTGATAGAATAGTTTACCCAAAATAAAAAATATTTTTTTTTTTTTTAGTTTACCCAAAGCGACTCCAGTGGGCATTGGAATGAGATAGGCGACCTCGAGCAGTGAAATGCGGTGGGTTCGGCTGTCAGGGGTTGTGATGTCCGATATGTAGGTGAAGGCTGCCAGAAATATGGCCAATCCAGATCCGGTCATTCCGGCCGGAAATGTCGCTGTGTACAGGATGCTCTCAAGTGGCCAATCTGCAACCAAAAAGTACGGTTTACATTAGTCAACAAGTTTACTTGATTTTAAGTATTTGTAACGTTTGAGTTGATTGCGCGTTTTTGAAAACTTGAGCCCAGTTGCACAAAAGCCGATTAAATTTTAATCGTGATTAATTTCACGAGAACCAATCAGAGAAGCCTTTTCTGATTTTTTGCAACCCGCACTTAGAATCAAGTTTACTTGAATTCAAGTTTTCATACCCTCAAAAGTATACAATTATAGATTGAAAATGTAATTAACTTCAAAGGTTTCTTCTTACTTTTCATACGGTACTTTCTTAGCATCATAGTTGTCTCAAAATCATTTAAAAATTAAACTGGATATAAAAAACTGGACATACAGTAGTTTCTTCTTCCATTTAGATATATGACTCGAGATTTTATTTTTTTAGAATAGAATAGAATAGAATGTTTATTTCGCCAAAATTACATAATAGTTACAAAACATGAATGATTTGGCACAGCCAGCAAAGTTAAACTTGTGCGCTAGCTGTGAGTTCATAAAGCAAACAGTACGAAGTAGCCTATAGCAATACTGAAAAATGGAAAAAAATATATACCTATGTAATAAATATTATAGTAATGCTTCTTATAAATAATAATACAATACAATGAAAAAATAATACAATGATAAGAATTGAATAATTTCGTGTTAAAACCAATTATACAGGTGATAACCAAAAACAAGTCATACAGCCTACATTTAAATCTTCTAAATGCAAACTAATCAAGAAGAATACAATGAAAAAATGAAATTTTCAGTTGTGAGCACATCCCAGTGCTTAATGAATTTTCATAAATAATACAAAAGATAGAAAGACATTCAAAACTCAAAAGAATCATGAATAGATTTATTAACATTTAGGCATTGTAAAAAATATATTCTGCTCAACCCATACATTTATTTCCTTGATAAGTGCTTTAGTAATTTTTGAATTAATTAGTTTTATCGGAATTTTGTTTGAAAATATATTGCAAAGATAGGTGAATTGGTGTCGACAAACTACTAGTTTTATTAAGTTGATATTGAAATTATTTAATGTTAATGAACGAGTTTGGTACGGTATATTTTTAATTTCTAAATTACTTCTATTCTTATTTAAGTGCAAAACAATTCTAGTTACATACATCTGTCTTAGTGTGGGAACACTTAATTCTTCAAAAAGTTTCTTGCTTGGGTATCGTCTTGGTTTACCCAGTGCTGCCCTTATAAGATGCTTTTGTAGTGTGAAGACTTTATTAAAGTGACAATCATATGCACCACCCCAAGCTTCAATCGCATATTTCTGCTCCAGCATTGTTTTTTCATTTTTCAGTGGACTCGCTTACCTTTATTTTGAGTACCTATTCCTCTGTTTTCTTCCTTCCCCCCATTTCTCACTTACCTTTTTCCCCTCATTACTTCTCTTTTCTTCTTTGCCTGCCTATTACATGGGAAACCATAGTTGGCTCGGTATCTTCCTCTCTTTTTTTCTCTTCTCCAACACACCCAACCACAAAGCCCATGGTTTTTTATATTTGTAACATTTTATTGTGTTTTATTTGTTTCATAATTCTTTGTAATCTTGTTTTGTGTGTTTTTAATAAATTGAATTGAAATTGAAAAAAAAATCAAAATCATTTATTTGCCAATTATAAAGATAACAATAATAAAATAGAACAAATACTTCATACTTATACAGAATAAAAATATACTGCATACTTATATTTAGTTGTTTTTATACATTCTACATTGACTGCATGCGGCATTAGAATAAGATTTTGAGTCATAGTTATTCAAAAATATCGAAAAATCGATAATCTCTAAAACTTAGGTCGATATGAGAAAACTTTACTGAACGTTTTTTGTTGTTTGTTCACGTAGAGTCTATGGTCTTTGGCCGTAACACCTTTCGTGGGACACAGGCCCGGTTGTACAAAAGCTGGTTGAATTTTAACCGTGATTAACTTTACGAGAACCAATCAGAGAAGGCGTTTTTGAAAAGACGGCTTCTCTGATTGGTTCTCGTGGAATTAATCACGGTTAAAATTTAACCGGCTTTTGTGTATAAAGTGACAAGACTTTAATGTGGAATTGGATAGATTCCAATCCATTGGTGGAACAATACATGCGACTTTGAGAAACAGAGCCAGGAGAGAGACAAGATTCTGGCTATTCCAACGCTCTGAAACCTGGATACTTACTAGTAGTTCTGTGAACAGTAGACCTCACGCAGTATTCTCATCCACAAGTACCTGATTGAAACTATAGACCTTATGGAAATACAGCAATAGACTGGCTTCTCCACACATCTGTGTAACCACTTGTCAGCTGATTTATGATGAATAATTCTATAGTCTGATTTTTACTCTAATATTGGCGTATGAAGGAGGCTCCTTTTTCCTTTATATTATCCTTGAAATGCAAAATTTCCAAAAAAAAACTTGTATCTACGTCGACGCACAATTAAAAAAGGAACATACCTGTCAAATTTCATGAAAATCTATTACCGCGTTTCGCCGTAAATGCGCAACATATAAACATTTGAACATTCAAACATTTAAATATAAAGAGAAATGCCAAACCGTCGACTTGAATCTTAGACCTCACTTCGCTCGGTCAAAGAAAGAATGGAGCAGGCTACAGGCTGCCGAAATGAGGTTTTTAAGAGCAGTAAAGGGTGCACAAGGGAAGATAGGCATCATAATTTCGATGTAAGAAGCGAGCTCAACATAATCTCCATATGGCAACCTGCAACCAAAAATTGATGCCGTCAGACTTGAAGAACTAGACGGCTAATTTCCCACTTGTCTCTGTATCTCAAGAAATTGTTAAAATAGGCACTCGATGAGCTGAGAAACTTGACCAACTGATCTAATCATGAAGTGTAATAGCTACCTATTTTTGGACAATTTCTATCTAAATTTGGGAAAGGAACAATTGTGGGCTTTAAGCCTGTTGTTTTTTCCCAATAATTCATAATTGTGTAAGTATCAATGTATGAAAAATGAATAAATGTATGGCAGAAGATTGAAGAAAATCGACAAAACTGGAAAGATCAAGTTGAAAGGGTGGAGAGCGACAGGATTCCCATGGCATTCATGTCGTATAACCCGGTTGGGAGGAGAACGACTCTGTGTAAAGTGCTTAAATAAAGCGCTTTATTTATTATAGTGTGCAACACTTGAATAAAGTGCTTTCATGTAATAATTCTCAGTTTCCAGTGTGAATGGTAGATGAGGAACGCATTCTACTGACCGTTGACGATGTTGACAATGAGCATGGCCGCATAGAGAACAGCTCCACTGAGGCCCATGAGCATGGGCAATTTGCGACCGTGACGGTCACTCCACGCGCCCACAAACACACCCAACACTGTGGGCACAGCATGCATGGCCACGCTCTCGTACTGCCGGAAGTTCGACACCACCAGCTGCAACCACAATATTTATTTATTACAAAAAAAGAAAGAATACAGGCATTAACCCAAAACAGTCTTTACTACGATATTATATCTATACACAGAGTGAGTCATATGTATGGGAACCCTTCAATAAATTGGAGACTGTTTTGTAGATATAATACTGTAACTTTCAGGATAAGTTATTGGTCAAAAACTCTCTACCTTTTGACGTACAAATGAATTTCAACCCCTCAGAATCACCTCCACATCATCCCATTATAAAATATATATACTTCATTCCAAATTACCTGAAAATATAAAAAAAAACAGTAAATAAAAGAATTGGTCATTTAAAAAAAATTGTTGATGAGTGGATCTCTAGTATCAGTTGTAATGAACTAGATGATTATGTTATTTCTACGTATATCAATAGATTATGAGTTGTTTAAGCTGTGTGTGTGTGTGTGTGTGTGTTTCGGAGTGCATGTTGGCATCCATCTACGTCGAAGCCTGAAAAGTGTAAGTTACCTACTTGAAAAGATACTGTATTATACTACTAATAGGTATTTTAGATTTTATTATAGGTATTTTGTCGCTTGTTATTTATCAATAGTTCTAAAAGCTAAAATCTTTACTTTTCTATGATTTGTCTTTATTCTTACAGGTATAGAATACTCAATTGTATTTGGAACTCGCTCCTCACTCACAGGCATTTGCCCATATGAGGAGCCTTCTTCACATTTTATATTGTATATACAGAATGTCCCACCAAGGTTGTAACAGCCGTTAACCATAGATTCTACTCGACATTTCTGACAAAAAATGATCGGTAAACTTTTTTCCTATTGACCTTAGTTTTCAAGATATATCGATTTTTCGATATTTTCAGAATATGCCCACTTCTGGTCATTAAATACTCAATAACTCGAAAACTACTGGTCGAATTTCGATATCAAGGGTATTGTTGGAAAGAGAAAAACTTTTCAAAAAAGATTAATGTAATTTTATTTGTTGTTGGATATTTTGTAGTTTTTTATTAGGGCTTAACCTTAAAAAAATGTGCTATTCTACAAATTCAAAGTCAAATTTCAAACCGTTTTTTCTCAATTCTTCTCCGGGTAATTATAGTGGTTTCAATATTTCGAAAACTTCTCCATTCCATAAGCTTTCGAATGAGTATAAATTCGATAAGGTAAGTTCCATGATGAAGTGTTCAAAACTGCTTATATTTGGAATGAACACCTTCAAAATGAGGAAATTCACAAACAAGTGGTGATGATCTTAAGGGTGAAATCACCTGATTTCTCTGATAATATTCAGAAGTTTGAATAAACATTTTAACATTCTACAATGATATGACTTTTTCTATAACTTTTTCCATTTATTTCCAGCATTATTTCCTGTACCATAAATCCTGAATGAAATAACAAGAATAGTGTATGTTTCAGTAGCCTATAGTTTGCAGTGTGCTTTCCAGTTAATTGGCATAATTGATATGTATCAACTTTGGCTAGTAAAGAAGTGTTCGCGTTCGTTATCATGAAATTTACCTTGATTGAGTACTTGAACATGTTATTGGTGTATGGAGAATGTTGATGCAATTCAAAGAGGCAGAGAGAGTATACAGGAAACATTTTCCTGACCGAAACAACCATCTCATAACACATTTTTAAGATTGACATATGTTAATATGGCGAGGGTCTACGATCAGTTTCAAGGTACGAGAGACTCGTCTTAATTTCTGAAGCTTTTGAGAATCTTATTCTAAAATATTTCGAGCAGAATCCTTGATCCAGCATCCGGCGGACAGCTGGGATGTTGGATGTTTCAAGAATGATAGTTCAAAAAATATTGAAGAAGAATAACTTTCGACCATTCCATGATACCCAAGTTCAAGAGTTCAATGAACTTGATACTGTTTCTTGGATGCATTTTTGTCTTTAGATCTTAGCACAAGATTGTGTTTCAAACATTTTTACGACAGATCACAGATAAAAGTACGTTCACATGAACTGATGCTGTAAATTTCCACAATACACATACATGGACCTTTCATTTTCCCTGCAAGAATAAATGCTGAAGTTCTTATGGACTTTCTGGTCAATGAGATTCACGAATTGAATGAATTCTGCCTCTCAATTCGAGGCAGAATATGTGGCTCCAGTTGGATGGCTGCCTCCCTCATTATGCTAGAAACGTCCGTGGGTGGCTTGATAACGATTATGCTTGGCGATGGATTGGCCAAGATGGACCCTTAAGTTGTTGGCCACCACGCTCGCCTGATCTTACTCCAATAGACTTCTACTTTTGGGGGGTTGTGAAAAGTAAAGTTTACAGAGAACCTGTAGAGTTCAGGGAGGAACTGATTCTCAGAATTGGATTGACGTTTAAAGTAATGAAGACATGGCCCAACGAAGTGAGACTGGCAACTCTGGACGGTAGCAGAAAGTTGCATAAACATAAATATGAATGCTATTTTGGATTCCTGTAAGCAGTGAGCATGATATGTAACTTGATTACAATCTGAATGATTCCCATCAGTTTTTTAAATTCTGTCATTCAACTACTTTGAATTATTATTTTATGAACAAATTTTGTTGGATCTTGTAAAAGTGTATGAATTATATTTTATATAGGATTTAGACTATATGCTACAGAAAATCATGCAATAATCAGGTGATTTCACCCTTAAGATCACCACTTGTTGTGAATTTCCTCATTTTGAAGGTGTTCATTCCAAATATAAGCAGTTTTGAACACTTCATCATGGAATTTACCTTATCGAATTTATACTCATTCGAAAGCTTATGGAATGGAGAAGTTTTTGAAATATTGAAACCACTATAATTACCCGGAGAAGAATCGAGAAAAAACGGTTTGAAATTTGACTTTGAATTTGTAGAATAGCATTTTTTTAAGTTTATGCCCTAATAAAAAACTACAAAATATCTAACAACAAATAAAATTACATTAATCTTTTTTGAAATGTTATTCTCTTTCCAACAATACCCTTGAAATCGAAATTCGACCAGTAGTTTTCGAGTTAATGAGTATTTAATGACCAGAAGTGGACATATTCTGAAAATATCGAAAAATCTATATATCTCGAAAACTAAGGTCAATAGGAAAAAAGTTTACCGAACATTTTTTGTCAGAAATGTCGAGTAGAGTCTATGGTTAACGGCTGTTACAACCTTGATGGGACACCCTGTATATCGTATTTTTGTAAAGAAGAAGAAAATAAATCAATTTCAATTAAAATAGATGAAAGTTAAGCTCATAAAGCTCTCCTTCAGATAAAACCGTACCTGCACTTTTTTCTTGTAGCTTTCATTCTCCTTCAAGCTGATGTGATCACATATGTTGGCAGATATGTTCAAATTGATTCGACAGGCTTTATCAATGAACAATGATTCTTCTATAACAGAGGTCATCATGTAGGCCAAGAAGTAAAGAAACAAAACCAACTCAACGCTCCAATTATTCCATCTCGTAAGCTCTGTTCTCTAAAAAGTAGAAAAGAGCATGAACATTTTATATAGGCTAATCAAATTAAATCATTTTATTGTAGAAGGCTCTTGAGATCGTCAAGAGTAATATTTTATTCGCCAAAGGTAGAGCATAAAGTATAGATGGTACAGTGAGGTCCACGTTATAATGGCAGTGGAGAAAGATAGGAGAACAATGTTGCCAATCCTCATTGTCTTGTCAATGCCTTCCATAGACGGTAGCTGATACAGGTTTATCAATGTAATATTAATTGTTCATTCTCGTTGAAAATAATCTAGATTATATTTTTCAATAATTTTATAATAAAGTTTCCTAATTAATATGAAGTATTTTGTCAATCCTACATTGTTAAAAGCCAATCTGGCAACAGCGCAATGCGAGAGAGAGAGATATCGCTATCCGCTTTGTTGAATGATAGACAAGGATAGGAGTACCATTGCTAATCAAGCACTGCCATTATAACATAGACCTCACTAGAGGGTCAAGGAACTAGAAAGTAAATTCGTATGGGTTTTGATGGTGGGGAATCCAGTACGGGAAGGTTCACCTCTCCTGAATAACTTATATCATTTAAGCCATCAATGGATCTTAAGACTGTCATACTTCAGCCGGGACCGACAATTTGGCGTGCCCATCCATGTCCAAATATCCAAGGGACTGTACCCACTGAACGCTCAATGCGAAAAGTGAAGGCCAAGTCGCTAATATATGGCAGATATATTGCTAACAGCTATATTCTTTATGGCCTAAGACAGTGGCAAGGTAGAGATAATCGACAAAGCTATTCTTTTATCTTTCTCTACTGCCATTATAACGTAGACCTCAAAAAAAGTAATTTTCTAATAAGACCTCTGTCGGCACATTAGTTTAATAAATTAACTTTAATGTAGGATTATATTTATAATTAGTTATCGTCCTGTATAGAAATCCAAATAAACAAATCGCCTATGTCTTATAATGTCCTATGCGTCGCAACTACATGTTGGTCCAATGAGCAATGAAGGCCAATGTTGACCAGCGCCAGTATGTGGATGGGCCGTTTGCCTGCGATCGCCTTCACTCACCTTTATCTGCCTAAGTTGGCCATTAATGATTAATAGAGTTTCAATGTTAATGGCGAAAATCTAAGATTGGCTGGATTTTAATTAGCCTAATTGAAAAATAAGATTACTGTAATATTTAAAAAGTAAAATGAAAGGTTAGGTTCTTGCTTTTGAATGGCAGTAAATTAATATTATTGGAAATGTAGCCTATTGATAATTTTAGAGCAACTTTTTCAGCTATTTTTAGCAATATTTTTTATATTTGAAATTTGAAAAAGTGAATCCTAATCTTTAATGGTCCATCAAGTTTATTTAGGTCTGTTAGGCCTACCTGTGACTTCAACAAGGTTTGCAGCTCTCAAGGACGGATTTTTTTTTTTGCTGAGGGTAATGCCCACATGAGCATTGTGCGTGGGTAAGGCTTGTGCGTGGGTAATGAGGCGAATGATAATGAGATGAATGGACCTTAAGTTTTAGGTGGGTTCCGAACCACTGGGAAGAAATTTTACAACTCATGAATCATATTCAGAGGAGTTGGCTCAATCGGTCACCCTGTAAATAGATAACTTAGCACCCCTATTTAGTTAACATATTATAGACAACAAGTAATAATAAATACATTATCTTGAAGTAATGCTTTGAGTTCTCCTTACCTTTACATCTAAATTATTCAAATTATTTCTCTCCATGTGATCCATGGTATTTTCTTTGGTCAAGTTATGGCTTTCCACATGCTCCATTACATTAATAATATATATGTTGTTGAATAACGCCTTGGATAATTTATTTCCGAGTAAACAAGAAATAATTAATAATATTGAACATAAAAAAAATACTCTTCAATACTGTTCAAAGTGATAAAAAAAATACATGGAGTAAAAACTCACTTGTTAATACAACTTGATGAAAAATAAAACTTCACATGTTTATTTAGGCCGAATAACAACACAAATACCACCTAAAAATAACTACTATAAATTTATCATTGGTTTAGCCCTCATAAATAAGTGATAATCAAGTTGATTGCGTAACAAAAATAAAGCTTTTAAACCTGTATTACTGATAACGTACATTTTTCTAACCTCACTTTACTCAAATTGTAACAAACCACTCTCTGTCTCAGACAGCACCGTATCGCGCATGCGTTAGCAACGGGTTTTTCCCGTTCCATTCAGTCAGTTCTTTGAATGTAACGTTCTTTGTGATGATGGTTACCGAGCACTGTAACTGGAGCCAATCGTCATTCTATTTGATGAAAATATTATTATCCAATGATGATTTATCATTTACTTCAATATAATAATCGATATATTATTATTTTATTTAATAAAAGAAAGAGTACTTTTGAAAAATATAATTAATAAAATATAACAGTTGTTATTTAACTGATGTTAAAAAACACTATAACTAAGTCAGCATATTGTCATTTCAAAACAGAAACCGAACCCTCAACCTCCCCTTTTACATTTAAAACATCAATAAACATCACTATTTGAAAAACCTCTAATCCCTTCCAGCATATTGCAATTTCAAAGCAAAATCCCAACCTATCTTTCCACTTTTGAAAATATATCAAAAAGCATAGTTCTACCTGGACCCTAGCCCTTTCTAGCATATTGCAATTTTAAAGCAAAAACCTAACCTAACCTTATGGAACATTATTAAATATAATCCAAAAAACCTAACCACTAACCCCTAACCCCTTTACATTCAATAATTTAGATTTCAGAGCAAAATCCTAACCCCCTAACCTATCCTTTCACATTTGAAACATCAAAAAACATGACTCTAACTGCACCCTAGCCCCTTCTAGCATATTGCAATTTCAAAGCAAAAACCTAACCTATCCTAATTACACATTATTAAATATAACCTGAATAAAACCTAACCTCTAACCCATTCACATTTAATACTTTGGATTTGTTCGTCATCTTTAGAACAAAACATAAACATTTGGTTCATTTCATGAACATGTTCACAAAAATGTGGTTCATTTCATGAACATGTTCACAAACATGTGGTTCAGAGCAAAATCCTAACCCCCTAACCTATCCTTTTACCTTTGAAACATCAAAAAACATAACTCTACCTGGACCCTAGCCCCTTCTAGCATATTGCAATTTTTAAGCAAAAACCTAACCTATCCTGAAAAAACATTATTAAATATAACCTAAATAAAACCTAACCCCTAACTCTTTTACATTTGCAAATCGTACACTACCATTATAACGTGGACCTCACTATAGATACTCAAAGAATACTTTTGAATAACTATGTTATAACTGTGACTGTTGCTGGCCGTTACTCTGTTTCTGAGACAAAGAGAAGCTCCTAAATTGTATAATTTTACAAACCACTCTCGGTCTCAGCACAGAGAAGGGATCAGAGGGAACATTCTTACCGACTATTGTTTCGCCTAATGTGTAGTATCACTTATACCGGTAGAAAGCGCTTGTATACGCAAATGACGATTTCTGTTTGAGCTTGATTAGTACTGTTGCAGGGGGACGTAGTGGGGAGTCATTGGCATCCTACACTTCCCTCTCCAACAAACCAGTTCACACCACTCTCTCCCCCCAACAAAACAACTGCTGACAGGATTTATGGCTTGAGGCATAGACATTCATTTTTCTTATTCTAATCACTTGCTACTCTCAACTCTCCAGATCGCATGAACGCTGCGTCTCCAGTGACAAAGAGGATTAATTTTTATTTCTAATCAACAAGAACTAGAAAACAATAAGTGAATGAGTAGCCAGATAAACTGTTGTCCATTATAAAAATGTAATATAATCCAAACTTTATTACATTATGTACTTCAATTCAATAATTGAAAAAATTTAAATCAATCTAATTTAATCCATAATATTGCGATTTTGAACTTAAAAATTGAGAAAGAGCATGGAATAATTTTAATCATGACATGTTCTTGAGGTGCTGTGTAATGCAGCATTATATTTCTCTATTATTGTTCTAAAATGATTTTAATAAATTATGTCAAAACTGCTCATTAACAATAATATTGTTTCAGTTACTTTTTTTCATTGAATAGCCAAAGATTGTTAACCTTAATAATATTATTTCAGTTGCTGTTTGTTTTCATTGAATAGCCAATGGTTGTCAACCTTTTTCATGGACTGTACCCATAGTGGAAAGTTCTAATTTTGCAAATGAACTAAATGCTGTTAGGCTAGCCGTCTAGCGGGAGATTGGGGAAGAGGGAGTAATTTGAAAATTCAATGAATTTCTCTCATTATAAACTTATAAGAGTTATAATCTTCTTAGCATTCAGTAAAATAACATCCAGTTTCATTGTATATTATAAGGAGGAAATTGATTGATACTCTTTAAAAAGATTTACCTACCCCTGTTATTATGTATGTGTATTTTTGTCGTAAATGTATTTCCTTTGCTTGATATAATACAAAATTATAAGTAGAGCAATAAAGAGCAAAACTAAAATCGTAAATCGATTTTGAAATAATCTTCATGACCTTTTAGAAGAAACTTTGTGGCTGAATCTGCTAATCAATTCCGACCGTGTTGATAAACTTGAAACGCAAAAAATGCTGTTATTTTATCATTTTTATTCATAGTTCACTTGGACGCACGGTACGATTCAATCACTTGAAAATATCAAGAGATTGAAGATATTCTCCTCATATTCACGATCTCGGTAGTTCTAAGATGGAAAACAGTAGTTGAAGATAAATAATTAAGGTAACTGAGCTCCTATAGGATAAAATTTAGAACCAATCATGAGTTTCTATGATGTATGATCCTCGTTTAAGAGACTCTTGATTAACAGTGGAATTGCGAAAAAATGGTAAAACTTTAATCGTCACTTTTTCAATCGGTTGCAACTTTCTAATGGTATTGAAATCGAAAGTATTGTTGATTGGAGTGAGAAGAGGAGGAAATTCCTCACATCCTTGACTAGATTTTGATTTTATATCTGAATTATTTCATAAGATATGCAGCATTGAATAAATAAATTGTCATTATTTTGTGTATGGAATATGGGTTGAAGTACAGTGTACACTCAACAAAAAATTTCCCATTTCTCTTGGGAACTTGACTCATGATATATGATTTCCAACTACCTTGACAAGCCGAAAAGAAAGAGCGTACGGGAAGATCCGAACATTGTATCAAAAGTTATTAATGAAATTTCGATCCTTGAGGTGTCCTGAAAATCTTTGAGATAGAGCGTTCTACCTGTTCTCAGATTGTAGAGCACAAAATTACGCCTAGTAGGATGTTGAATTATACATTTTTGAATTGTGACAATCGGGATATTGTTGATTAAATACTATAAGATTTATCAAAATTGATTTTTCCATGAAATTCTACTCGTTTTGGAAAAACTGTAGGATAGAACTGATTGAAGTTAGAGAGGTCTGAATGATTTCATTTTATTCTGAATTTTATGTACAGTAAAAAAGGAGAGAGAGGATTTTTTTTGTCCAATGACTGGATTCGATTGTAATAGCTCAGAACTGGAGAATGAACCAGACATATTAGGTATTTGGGCCATTTTGTACAAGGAAATTTTGCATGTGAAAATTGGTTCTGGACTTCTCTTATGCATACAAACCCTAAAAAATCAGAACTACAAAGAATATAAAATATTGCCTCTTTTTCATGTCTAAATTGACTGGACTAATTTTAATGTTATAACGTGAGTCACATCTATCTTCTATAGAAGGTGGCGACAGGCGCGGATCGCCCCGATCCCCCCCCCCCCACCTATTTCACAAGTGGTGTTTGAAAAAACTACAGTTACTATAGTTCAGTCACTATAGACATCAAAAGGGGCTGTGCTTGCATTTTATATTGTAGATCTGAATTCTCAATTTGGATACATGAGAGAAGTCCAATTTTGTCATGCAAGATTTCCTTGTGCAAGATACAGAATGGCCCAAATATACCTAAAATATATGGTTCATTTTCCAGTACACAAAGAAATGGCCAATTTCTATATTCAGATAAATTATAGAAAAATACTTGATCTTGTATTTTAGAACAGAATCTCCTCTTTTAGTTGCTGAAAACGATTCATGGGAGAATATGATCCTAGTGTAAGATTAGATTGTTGAAAAAATCATGAAATCAAAGATACTTTCCCTAGTATTATTCGCTTTGTATTAGTATTACTCATGTTCATTCTTATAGAACATGATCTAATGAACTTATATCATGGTGCGAATTTTCAATGTTATGACAAGATTATGGAGTTGCTGGTGATGATTGAAGCTAAAAATAAGGTATTTTCCAAAATACAAGGAGCATTGTTATCAGGTGTACTTGAAAATCTATATGAGAAAGAGCGCTCTACCTTGTCTCAAATTGTAGAACACAAAACTACCCTTATACCACACACTCGAGTTTGTGCCACTGTACAAGCTCCTTATTACTGAAAGAAACCTAGTGGACATTCCCATAGATGATAATTTATAAAACAAAGCTCCTCTATTCACTGTATCGAATGCAGCCCGGTAGTCCACAAAGAAGGCATATAATTTACCACCTTTTTTGCTGTTTTCAATTCCGCCAATGAAATAAGATTAATGAATTATCTGCTGTCGAGTACCCTTTTCGGAAACCTGCCTGATTTTCCTTCAAAATTTTATTACTGTGTACCCAGGAATCCAGTCGTGGTACTCATGATAAATTCTTCTTCTTTTGGCTTTACAGCTCGATGTGAGCTTTTGCCTCTCGCACAAGAGCCCTCCACACATCACGGTCACATGCCTTTCGTCTCCATGCTCTTATCCCCATCTTTCGGAGATCATCCTCCACTTCATCAAATCAAATTCTTTATTTACACATTGTTGTACAAAAAGTTAACTGTATCAAATAGTAAATCGTCAAAAATAAAATCAAAACATAGAACAAAAAACATATATGCCATACAGTAGGCTACCACATCAATCATATATAGTATGAGTAATTTCTTATATATATTATTGTAAGGTTCCATTATCAAAGAACTCGTCAACACTATAAAATGCCCCTTCCACCAAAAAAGAAAAAACATCTTTTTTGAAATATCAAAATAGCCATAGGTGATTATTGGTCAGATCAGCGTTTTGTAAATGTTCAGTTTGGTTGCCCTATATAGAGACCTAGGTAGATGATTATGAGGTTTCTGTTTTCTTCGTGATCTATTCATTATTTGAGTTTATGAATTTTGTACTCAGAAATAAATATGGCTGTCTAGCAAGTAGTCAAATAGAAAAAAGCATGAAATATTTTTTTCTGTATACCCAGTTTCCAGTAAGTTACAATTAATCCAGAAGATATAAAAAATAATTTTATTTGACTTTAATTTTTATTAATGGACTAATCATATGAATAGATGGTATGGTGATTTAATAATAAATTATTTGATTTGAAGTTTCACTTTGAATTGAAAAAAAAGTATAACAATAATTGATGGAGCCTCAATTTAATCATTGATAAAATTTATTCTGGAAGGATCTCATTATCAGATTATTTGTCAGTGTGTAATAGAATCGACTCATTCATTTATTTATTTATGCATTCATAGAAATAAAATAATTCCAAACTTATTATGAATTACCTATATTGGAAAAGGAACAACAGCTTTTATGTTGATATCAGCAGCATGAGATAATACTGAGAGGGAAATTATGGAGTACTGTAGTATCACACAGAAAATATATTTTCCTTTCTCCTCTCTGAGAAGTTCTGTACTAGTGTGTGATTTACTGTATGGTGTGTGCATGTGTGCGTGTATGCGCTTCATAAAATTGAAAAGACAGCAGAGCAGAGCAAGCCGATCATCTACTATATATTGGATAATTGCCAATCGTGACTTGTTTTTATTTTGTTGAATGTGGATGTGGAATGACAATAGCGGAGCAAGGGGAGGAGGTGACAGAGTACTACAACTGTTGGTGGGGGATTTCTGAATTAGCGGGGAAGGCCTGTCGATGGTACTGATCTCTCGTAGCGAGTTGAAGAACTAACTGTTAGTCACCCACTTTACCCCCCTCCACACCCACTCGTCACTGCTGGTCACCCATTTAGCGAAACATTAGATGAGTTCTCTGTCTCTTCTCTGTGGTCTCAGACAGTACCGTATCGCACAAGCGTTAGTAACGGTTTTTTCCCGTTCCATTCAGTTAGATCTTTGAATGTAACGATCTTTGTGATGATGGTTACCAAGCACAGTAACTGAAGCCGTAATTCCATTTTGATGAGGATATTATTATCCAATGATGATTTATCATTAAATTCGATTTAATAATCAATATATTATCATTATTTCATTCAATAAAAGAAAGAGTACATTCAATAATATAATTAATAAAATATAACGTTTGTTATTTAACTAATGTTAAAAAACACTATAACTAAGTCAGCATATTGTCATTTCAAAGCAAAAACCTAACCCCCTAACCACCCCTTTTATATTAAAAACATTAATAAAGATAAATCTTTGCAAAAACCCGTAATCCCTTCCAGCATATTGCAATTTCAAAGCAAAATCCCAACCCCCTAACCTATGGAGCTTGTAGCAGTTAGACTGTCAGAAAATTCCATCATTGTGGTCTCCATTTATCGGTCTCCAGATGGCGATTTTGAGCAGTTCATAGGGCGTCTGGATGATCTGCTGAATGTTTTGACAGGGCAGCATGGTTCAAGAGTGATGATTGGGGGAGATTTTAACATTCATCTGGAGGTTCCATCTAGAGAGAGAAATGATTTCTCTAACCTGCTACGAGGACATGGACTTTTTGTTGCTAATCACCTTCCAACAAGAGAAACTGCATGCTTGGACACAGTAGCCACAGACTTGGAATCATGGGAGTATAGAGTTGAAGTCATTGACCCCATGGTATCCGATCACTGTGCAGTTGTTTTGACTATGAAACAAGATACTGGAGATGAGCCCCCACAAACCTGGCACTCAAATTACAGTTTCAGCAGCAGAAGTGTTAGAGATGAACTTATACCTTGTTTCTGCAGCAGTTTGAGCGAGATAAATTGGAATGAGGTTATCAGACTGGTCAAGCCTGAATATGCATTTGATATGCTTATTGCTGGGTACATGAACATTTTTGACTTGGTTTTTCCAAAGGTGATAATAAGGGTGCCAAGGTGTACAAGCAGGGTTCCATCACACTCAAAGGATAGATCTTGGTTCACTGAAGATCTTGCCAGACAGAAGAACTTGGTGATACTCCTACATCACTTGTACAAATCAGCAGTGTTCCCAGAGGAGAAAATGGAAAAGCATAGGCTCTATGTGGGACAAAACAAAATCTTCAGAGAAATGGTTAGGCAGGCAAAGAAAGTATACACTGCTAATATCATTGAATCAGCTCCAAATAGCTGTAAAGCAGCATGGGAGGTCATAAACAAACATCGCCCCAAAAAGCCCAAAGTTAAATCAAACCTCAGTCCAGACAATTTCAATGATTACTTTGTGAATGCTATTGAGGATGTTTTGGAGAATCTAGATGAAGCTGACATGGACCCTGTGGAGAATGTTACAAATACAGTTCATAAGATGGATGTATGGAGAAGTATCAATGCGGATAGAGTCAGAAACATTGTCAGTGGCTTGAAAAACTCCAAAACACAGGATATATTTGGCCTATCCACTTCTGTCTTGAAAGAGACCATTGAACATGTAGCAGAACCAATGGCTACAGCAGTTAACCACTGTTTGAGGTTGGGAGTATTCCCAGACACAATGAAGCTGGCAAGAACACTACCAATTCACAAGAAGGGAAATACAGAGATTCCATCCAATTTCAGGCCTATTTCAATAGTGCCAATAATGTCAAAAGTGATTGAAACCGAGATGAAGCTGCAACTTACCAACTTTTTTGTGAAGAACAACCTTCTGTCCCAGTCTGAGCATGGCTTCAGAAATGGTCGCTCAACAGCAAGCGCTCTACTGTCATTATCTAAAAAGATACAGGATGCTTTTGAGAGTGGTGATTCACTTGCGCTTACTTTATGCGACCTGAGCAAAGCTTTCGATTGTGTGCCACATGGCATACTGATTAGGAAGCTCAACAAGTATGGTGTTCAGGGTACAGTTCTAAGCACAATCAAGTGCTACTTGGAAAACAGAAGACAAGTGGTCTCACTGGAAGGAGCCTCATCAAGTATTAGAAATATGAAGCATGGTGTGCCACAAGGCTCTGTATTGGGCCCCCTGCTCTTCATACTCCTCATGAATGACTTCCCAGACAGCCAGGGGTCCATCCTCTTTGCGGATGACACCACACTGATAGCTAGAGGACAAACAACAGAGGAGACAGCAGAAAGGTCAGTGGAACAACTAAATGCAGCAAAGTCCTGGTTTACTGCAAACAGGATGAAGTTAAATGAGGAGAAAACTAACCTTCTGGTATGTTCCCTCAAGAGGACTGCAGTGGAGTCTGATCCTGTGAAGCTGCTGGGTTTTTGGGTTGACAACAAGTTGAGGTGGAGTCAACATGTGGCTGAGGTCTGCAAAAGACTTTCCAGGGTTATATTCCTTATAAGAAAACTGAGACACATTGTCTTCAGGGATTACCTGGTCTCAGCTTATCACTCCCTTTTTCACAGTCACATCTTGTATGGAATCCTCCTGTGGGGACACCTTATTGCCATGATGTGCTGCTCCTGCAGAAGAAAGCAATCAGGGCCATTACTTTTGCAGACTACAGGGAGCATTGCAGGCCACTCTTCAAGGAACTGAAGATACTCACCATCCACAGCCAATACATCCTGTCCTCCTTGATGTATGTCAGAGACAACCTGCAGCAGCTGTCAACAAGAAATCAGAAACACAGCTACAATACACGCCATGCAACTGACCTGGATGTTCCCCGATGTCGGTTGGCTGCTACTCAGAGAGGCTTCCCATCAGCTGCCTTGGGCTTCTACAATGGACTCCCAACTGAAGTAAAAAGTGCATCACGTGCAAGATTCAGCGCTCTCGTCAGGCAAAAGTTGATTGATAGAGCAATTTACTCATTGGCAGAATTAGCTAATGAGCCTTTATTTTAATGACACAGTCTGTCTGGTAAACCCAGTCAAGGACGACAACAACAAGTATCAAGTAAGTATCTTTTCACTTTTGACAAATCAAAAACCATAATTCTACTTGTTTTCTATCCCTTTCTAGCATATTGCAATTCTAAAGCAAAAACCTAACCTAGCCTTATGAAACATTATTAATATAACTTGAAATAACCTAACCCCTAACCCTTTCACATTTAATACTTTGGATTTCAAAGCAAAATCCTAACCCCCTAACCTAACCTTTCACCTTTGAAACAACAAAAAACATAACTCTACCTGGACCCTAGCCCCTTCTAGCATATTGCAATTTCAAAGCAGAAACCCATCCTATCCTCATGAAACATTATTAAATATAATCTAAATAAAACCTAACCCTTAACCCTATTTTGTCAATTAGTTGAATTTCTACATTATTGATTGTGGCAACCTTGCAATGGGTGAAAGAGATAGCGCCATCTGCTTTGTTGAATAATACACAAGGATAGCAACACCATTGCAAATCACATCACATGTGTGATGTGTTACCAAAACAATGGCCGGTAAGAATGTTCTCTCTGATTCCTCCTACTTTGTGGATCTTGTCAAATAATTGTCAGTTACACTATGAATTTTGACAGATTATGATAGTTTCAAGGTCAACCTAACCTTAGTCTTGCTTCACAAATTTAAACTGACTTTTCTAATTTTAAAATATATTATTTGAAGGTAAATTTGGGTTTAAATGCATTATTATTCCTCAAATAAATAACAAAAATTGAGTTAATATATTGTAAGAGAATATTTTTGAATAGTTTTCAAAATCATAGAATGAAAAGAAATGATAGGCCTTGAGCAAGCAGCTGTATTGCTATCACTAGATACAATGTCAACAAACTCTAGATTAGATAATAGCATTTATCCAGGCTACAGTTTTGAACAGCCAAATGAAAAGGAAAATATTATAGCTATTTATTTGATGATATAAAATAATAATATTTGAGGTTAGGTTCTTTGGTACTTACTAGTCGGCAACCTAAATAATTGGTCGAGCCATATAAATTGAAAATTAGCCAGACACCTGTGGCAAATTAAGTGGCATACAAAAAGCATTCGCTTAAACTACGATCTAAGGGTTAGTAACAAGCATGGTATGTCAATGTAAAAGAAAAAGTGTTTTAGAAAATACAAAAATATTTATTATTCATACGAGCATGAACAAATAATGTATAACATAAATAAAAATATTAAGGAAATGGGATGTACCTTTACTCAGTGCATGAATACATTTGTAATTTTTAGGATATGCCAATCAGAATACTGTAATTGACCGGCGGTGAAAGCGAGTTGATTCAAAATATACATTATTATATGAATGATAAGAATTTGTAAATTATGTGGTGCCCAGATTTGTGTAACAGATACAAACTAGATATTTAAAACAATAATATTCACTCTTATATATTATTATATATTATATGCTCACTCATATATTTTGATCAGTAATTTATTAGATTTTTACAAAGCTCATGTTCATAAGATAAATTGATTTATCTAATTTCCACCAGCGGCCAAACCCTAGCCCGAGATATAGATATATATATTCTGAGATTTATTTATATTTAATTTTACTATCCTTGCCCCATCACCATAGATAAGGAAAGTATTGCTTTCCGAAAAAAATTAAGGTACCCCAATTTGTAAATTTCTATACGTTTCGAGGTCCCCTGAGTCCAAAAAAGTGGTTTTTGGGTATTGGCCTGTATGTGTGTGTGTGTGTGTGTGTGTGTGTGTGTGTGTGTGTGTGGTGTGTGTGTGTGTGTGTAATCTAGGTAAAGTTTGATTTCAGATTCCCTATTATCAGGCTTCAGATACAATTTAAACAAAAAAATCCAAACGGGAAAGATTGAGCATGAATATCTCCACAATTAATGTTCAGTAACATTTTCACCTAAAATTTAAAATAAGCTCGAAATTTGAGAAAATGTTATTATTCCAATTGCAAACTGTTGGCAATTGTTGATTCTATTAAATTATTCACTATGAAGAGATAGCAAACCCTCATGTGCCTCCAGCGTTATATTCCTGTCACCAGCTGGCTTAGATCATTGAATAGTAGACTTGAGATGGGCGGAAACACTAGCATCAGGTGATAAATTTTCATCATGGCAAGGAAAGTTGTGTGAGTACGCCACACCAGATTTTTTTTATATTAATTTGGAAAGAAGATTTATAAAGTTTTATTCGACAAGCAACAGCAAGTCGATAACTGAGCTGTATAATTTGAAAGTATATATTATTTGCTGATTAAAGAAGCACATGGTAATAATTCGTGCTAAGAAACAAAGTCGTGAGCTATCTGTGATATTTCTTTATACATATTTATTCTTATATTATTTTCATATTTGTTGCTCTATATTTTTTATTTATTGCTCATTGAATTTTATCATGTAATTATATTATTTTTGTGTCTATTCAATGGTGTATCCTTCATTTATTACCCTATCTCCATGCATGACCAATTTTGATATATTCTATTTTATTGTTACTGTTGACATATTAGTGAAATTATCAACCAACTGTATTCTTCACCGAATAAGTTGGATCAATCAGCGATGTACAGCAGTGATTGTTAAGTCTTTGGAAATAATACGTTCCCGAGATTTATTTAAATTATCCAGGACCAGCACATCTGATTTGAAGAAGCTCAAAGGTCATAGTATTGAGTTGCAGCAGCAATATAAATTAAAAGAATTTATAAGGTATTCTGATAGAGTGTCACCTTTGATTCCGCTTGGTATTGTTTTTCATTGCTGATCACTTTGGTGAATGGTGGCAAGTGGCATTGGTGGCGATACCGCATTGTCTAGTACGATAATCAGAGCCCTTATATCTGTCTACCTCTACTGTATCCATATTTGTAGAGTCTAACAAATCAGTCACAAAAACTGTGAACTGTTAAAGCGGCCGACGTTTGCAGCCAGCAAAAGCAGAGAATTGTTTGAGCTCCTAGGAGAGCTGGTAAGAAATTGGTACTATTGTTCTTTCAGGAGTCACGAAAAATACTATATATATTCAAAAAGCTTTGCTCTACCGACTGCGGTCAAGCAGGGCACACGTTATAGAAAAATAATGTTACAATATTCAATAATAACTTGAATACAGCTATCTCCCCTAGTGACCACAGACTGCATTTTAGGTGTTTTAAAATGAGTTATCATATTCAATGTTCAAATTCAAATTCTTTTATAAAATTTGGGCTTCCCAGCTTCAATTTTTTGTCCTCTTTCAAGTAAAAAAATTGAGTCGAGATCTCCAAAAATATCTGAGATACAGATTTTCCTCATGCGGTAAAATTTTGCCCCTGTGAGAATTTACTCAATGAATTTTTCATAGACTATTAGAGTGTCAATATGATTAATTATTTATTTTCGCTTGGGAATAAATAACCCAAGGCAGCAACACATATTATTAATGTCATGTAGCATGTGGAAAGCAATAACTGAACCAAAGAAAATACCATGGAGAGAAATAATTTGAATAATTCAGATGTAAAGGTAATTAGACTTTTAAGTACTTTATAAATTATTAACTTATTACTCTAATATTGTTAAGCTGTATTATTTTTTCTCATAATTTGTAAATATTGTGAATTGGATTGAATAAAATTTGAATTTGAATAATTCAAAGAATTACTTTAAGAAAATGTATTTACCGTATTATTATTTGTTGTATATAATATGTTATCTAAATAGGGGTGCTATGTTATCTATTTACAGGGTGACCGATTGAGCCAACTCCTCTGAATATGATTCATGAGTTGTAGAACTACTTCCCGGTGGTTCGGAACCTACCAAAGGCCATGTACACATGACGGCGATAGACGCCGCGTTTAACGCTCGGTTGTCAAACGCGCGTTTGACATACGATCACATTTAACTAAAAAAGCGCGCGTTTGACTGAGTGTGTGTGTACGATCCAATGCCCAGTATAGAAACTCGAAGCGCGCTGCAAACACGGCGCTTGATGTGCAAACTACAAGCGCCGCGTTTTGCCAACGTTGATTCAGAACGCACGTTTGCATGTGTACGATACCATTGTTTCTCTGTATGTGTCAAACGCGCGTTTGACAAACGTGCGTTAAACGCTGCGTTTAACGTCTTCATGTGTAGGCCTACAGGCCCTAAAACTAAAGGTCCATTCATCTTATTATCATCCGCCTCATCCGAAGGCATTACCTTCAGCAAAAAAAATCTGTCCTTGAGAGCTGAAAACCTGGTTGAAGCCACTGAGAGGTGACAGACCTATATAAACTTGATGGACCATTGAAGAATAACATTCATTTTTCCAAACTTCAAATTTGCTAAAAATAGCTGATCAAAGATTTTTCTAAAATGATCAATACATTTAGAGTAATATCAACTTATTGCCATTCAAAAGCAAGAACCTAATCTCTCCTTTTACCTTTTAAACCCAACCCTAATATTCAAACAGCCTCTCAAATCTTATATTTCAATTGGGCTAATTAAAATTTAGTCAATCTTAGATTTCCCCCATTAAAATATAAACTCTAATCTTTAATACTGTATGCCCAAATAAGTCAAATAAAGGCCAGTGAAGGCCAGCGCTGGCAAACGGCCCATCCACACACTGGCGCTGGTCAACATTGGCCTTCATTGGACCAACATGTAGATGCGGCGCATAGAACATGCAAATATAGGTCATGGGCCACAGTATGCTTACTCACTCACTATTCGATTATTTCCTATTTTTATACAGGACGTTAACTAACGATAATTATAATATACATTAAAGTTAATTTGTTAAACTATTGTGCCGACAGATGTCTAATTAAAAATTTAATATTTTTGAGGTCCACGTTATAATGGCAGTGAAGAAAAGTAGGAAAACAGCGATGCCGATTTTCTGCCTTGCCACTGCCTTTTATAGAATACAATACAAATAAATTTTATTTCCATTAATATACAAATAAACAATCTAATCAATAAAATGTACATAATATTCAAAAATACAATATATGAAATTTACTACAAATATAAATAAATTGCATTTTTTTCGGAAATTAACCCACTCAACTATGGGAAACCCATGTTCTAGAGCAGGTGTAGTAGTAATACAATTAAATTTAGAGTGGGGGAGCAAATACATTGGGTAAGTATACACATATTGTTCGAATTTATGTTTTCTATATTTATATGTCTTCCAGTTGTTGTGATCCAGTTTTTAACGGCGCATTTAAATTTTCTTGAGTTTTCTATTATCTTGATGTGTACAGGAAGTAAGTTGTGGAGTTTTGGTGCTAGGTGGTTGAAGTGTCGTTGGTATGTTGCCTTCCTAGCCACGTTCGTGATAAGTAGGCTTCTATTTCTTGTGTTATGACAGTGGTTTCTGTTCTGAAAGCTTTCTGGGTTCTTATGCAGTCTGCAAATAATTTCTAGGGGGTACAGTTGTCTTGCGTTCATCACACCAAACTCATTGTAGAGCTGGTCTGATGGATAACGAGGTGGCTTCTGCTTGATTATTTTAATTATTAGTTTTTGCACTTTCATAAGGGGGTCAAGGTGAACGTAGTCTGTTCCTCCCCATCCTACAATTCCATAGGTAAGCTAAGACTGAACTAAGGAATAGTAGACCATCTTCAAGCACTTCTCGTCTATAATTGTTCTCAGCATTTTGAACTTGAATATTATTTTTCTTAACTTCTTGCAGAGGCAATCTATATGATGATCCCAGCATAAAAAAGAATCTAGTATAATGCCGAGGTATTTTATTGTTGGTTTTCTGTGGATAGTGAATGCCGTGGTGTTGGAAAAGTTGACTGTTAAAAGGTTTTCTGTGGGCTGTCCATGTTGTGTAGCTGGAATATAGCGGATATCGATTTATCTGACAAAATATTAACGACTTGGCCTTCATTTTTTACATTGAGCGTTCAGTGGGTTCTAGTACAGCTCCTTGACATGGATGGGCATGTTATTTGTCAGTCCCGGCTGAAGTATGACAGTCTTGAAATCCATTGACGGCTTAAATGATATAAGTTATACAGGCGAGGTGGAACCTTCCCGTACTGGATTCCCCACCATCAAAATCCATACGAATTTACTTTTTAGTTCCTTGACCCTACAGTGAGGTCCATGTTATAATGGCAGTGCTTGATTAGCAATGGTACTCCTATCCTTGTCTATCATTCAACAAAGCGGATAGCGCTATCTCTCTCTCGCTTTGCGCTGTTGCCAGATCGACTTTTAACAATGTAGAATTGATAATTTATTAACAAAATACTTCATCTTATCTATGAAAATTCATTAAAAAATTATTGAAAAATATAATGTCTTGCTTAGTAAAGTATAATTGGTTATTTTCAACGAGATGAACAATTAATATTACATTGATAAACCTGTATCAGCTACCGTCAAGAAGGCATTGACAAGACAGTGAGGATCCGCAACATTGTTCTCCTATCTTTCTCCACTGCCATTATAACGTGGACCTCACTGTACCATCTATACTTTATGCTCTACCTTTGGCGAATAAAATATTACTCTTGACAATCTCAAGAGCCTTCTCCAATGAAATGATTTAATTTTATTAGCCTATATAAAATGTTCATGCTCTTTTCTACTTTTTCAGAGAACAGAGCTAACGAGATGAAATAATTGGAGCGTTCAGTTGGTTTTGATTCTTTACTTCTTAGCCTACATGATGACTTCTATTGTAGAAGAATCATTGTTCATTGATAAAGTCTGTCGAATCAATTTGAACATATCTGCCAACATATGTGATCACATCAGCTCGAAGGAAAATGAAAGCTTCAAGAAAAAAATGCAGGTAAGCTTTTATCTGAAGGAGAGCTTTATGAGTTCAACCTTTATCTAATTCAATCCTAAATTAGATTAGATAAAAGCTAAGCTCATAAAGCTCTCCCTCAGATAAATTTAATCCTCAATTAGATTAGATTCCTTCACTGATATTGATTGCTGTACTTATAATACATTACTTAATAATTACTTACGTATAATACAGTGAGTATAGTCCAAGAGATATTACTTTTTATTACGGCTCTTTCTCGAAGACAGAGAGGTTGGATGCTCTTTCCTTCACTAATCACTGTCATTACCTAACATCATTTCTCCCTACTTTTGTGTCATCATCCAGCATGCTACAACAAACTGGGCTGGAAACCAGCCCAATTTGTCGTCGGCCCACTTTGTCGCCAGCCCAGTTTAAGCGGTCCCCATGCTACTACTCCACTCACCTCTCTGTCCATGCTATACAAAGTGTGCCAGAAAATCACTGAATTTTATTCTTTATTCATTCATACAATAATTACATTATCGAAATGATTGGGAAAGGAAAAATGGGTAACCTTGTGCTATTCCTCTCATAAATTTAGATAACATAACACATAGTCCGAAATAGTTTAAATCGTGTTAGTTGTTTACTTCACAAAATTTTCGGTCCTCAAGTATTTTCACAAAGTAGATTTTCAAATTTAGATGCTTGAAAACTAAACATAGAAGAAGTATTTCACATTATCATAACTTAAAATCAAATCAAATTTTATTACCTCAAAATAATACAAAAAACAATAGGCTACATTATAAATGAGAAAATTAATATAAATGGGACAATTAGCCTAATATAAATGGGACAATTTGGTTTATAAACCTAGCAGGTAACTCGTGCTCCTCAAGGGTCTAATTGAAAACTTGACAAACTGAAAACTTTACCCAATGGAAACTTGAAGAGTTTAAAATAGGTCTATAACAATCCTTGGTAAATTGAGAATCTATATGCAAAATTCCAAATTAATCAGTTGAGTAGTTGAGACTTGATGATGCATCATTCGTGAATTTCCTATCCCGTACGTGTATAAGCCAGTTCTTTCTTTTATTATATATAGCAAATTAAGATTTGCTCTATAACTTGCTTCCTTTTTTTATAGATTATAAAAATATTAACTTATATGTTTCAAATTAAATTGTTTAAATTTTGAACCAATAAATTGTGTATTCCTATATTTTTTCTTTCTTATTTAGAAAAACTGCTCTACCATCTTCAGCTATGTACCTCCCTTGTAACTTTTCTTCCCATCTGGGAAGTGATGCAGCCCTGAAATTTTTTTAAAATATAAACATCGGTTCAAAAAGGTGATACTAATAAATTGTAATTGAATAACTTTTTGACAGAAATTGTGGATGCATACTAGACGATTCCTCATAGAAGATGTATTTTCTTGGTGAATAAAATATATTCGGGATGGAGTCCATTATTATAAACTGGTATCAACGAAGGGAAATTGCAACTATATATTATTATATAAATCCTTGGAAAATGAAACATGGCAACTATGTTCTCCTAAAAGAGAACCACTGACTTTAAGAAGTGGATCTCATTATAGCTATTGTCAGTAGCTATTTACCCTGTTGTCAGTTGTAACGTCCTTTTGGAGTTACATGTGCCCAGCTGGCAGTTTGTAGAGCATGTGATATTTGAATATTTTTGATATTTTGGCACCTGCTGAAATAAAAATAGCATATGATCCTTACCAGCTCTTCGATGAGCTTATACCAAATTCTGCGATCATTTGCTGCAAACTGCTGCTGCTTTATTAATCGGCAATCTTTACCGCTGCATTGATTGGCTCCGCAATTATAGATGCAGAAGAGGCTGTAATACTGCTTCGACTTAATACTAAGACCTTGTATTTCAGTTAATTTGATTTCAATGAATAGGTTGAACCATTTAAATAAATCTTGAGAACGTATTATTTCTGAAGATTTAGTGATCAATACTGTATATCGCTGATTTATCCAACTTATTTGATGAAGAATACAGTTGGTTGATAATTCTATTAATGTGTCAATAATAATAAATAGAAATACTAGTACAAGATTTGTCATGCATGAAGACAGGATTAAAAATGAAAAGAGCACCATTCAATCAATAAATAAATAATTACAATGAAATCAATGAGCAAAAAATAATATATGAAACAATAAAAGCAAATACAATATGAGAAAAAACACAAGAAAAAAACCCAGTTGGCTCAATTAAAACTCGGCTTGCTCTGCTTAATAGCATTGATCAACTAATAACTTTCATGATTTTTATATCAGCATACATTTTACAGATTTCTATAGCTCAATTATTTGACTCGCTCCTGCTTATTGAATTAGAATTTTATAATTCAATATTCCAATAATATTTGATATTTCAAATATAAAATCTCAGGGTATAAGTTGGGTCATCAGTGGAAGTTGGTTAAATAATTTATCTTGTGAACTTGAGCTTCTATAATTCTTATTATGCTAATAATACTGATATTTAAATACATTAATTGAGCATATCTATTCATTTCAAATAGTAATATATGATTTAACATTTAGTTCTCATATATATATATATATATATATATATATATATTATATATATATATATATATATTATATATATATATATATTCTAAATATGACTTTTCCCTTATTAATACTACTTGCAATTATCTTTGAATCAAGCTTGATTTTTAAGTAAAACCTTCGATGAGCTAGCTTTATGAAATCTCTATCAATTCGTAGCACTGGGGATCCTATCAATAGATTATATTTCAATAACTCATGTGCGAAGATTTTTCACAAATTTTAAAGATGTAGCATGGTTTTGCCTCATGTATTCTGTGCTTTTCTGGTAGGCTGCTGTCGTCCTCTCCAATGGGGATATTTTAAATTATTAACTCATGTCATAGAGTGACTTCACTGAGTTAAGTTTATTACTTATTAAAAGTTTTGATACTTGAACTTTGGCAAAAATTAATTTTCATAAGGGAATCAGTCTATTGCTCTCGTATTGGTGGGTGTCTTGGTCGGTCTCTGGCAAGCAAGTGGGCAGTTGGTCTTCCCCTATTCTCTTTCAATGGTACTTCCGACTCTAAATTTGCACAAAATTTGAATAGCTTTTCCTATTGGAGGATTTCAAATAATCTGCGATGATGCAATTTAATACTACAAATAGTCCATAGTACGAGACTAAAACTAAATATTTCTATCCTTAACTTCTATTTTATTTCAATTATATTGTTTCATACAATTATCTACAACAATTACAAATTTTTATAATTTTAATAAAGACCACGTGGAGATTTTGAATAAAATATTTTTTAGCCTGAGCAAATACTGTGCTCTGATTGGTGAACAGTCAGATTAGGCTCGAGTTTACTGAATGTATCAATGCATGTAGAAAAATTAGATTTCACTTCCTTTTTATTTTTTATTATGTTTTTGTGTTCTTATTTGCTCACATATATTAATAAACATTTATATTTGCTCTTCAAACATTCATATCTTTCATTTTGCGTGCTATAAATATATAAAACCCTCTTGTCCTCGTCTTAAGGAATACTACCTAGATGTAATTATTTTGCTAGCAAGTGTCTCATTAAATTGTAGATGTTCAGCTTGATCGTTATTGATCTTGCCGACAAGCGTGGTTTATATAGAACATAACCTCAAATTCACACAATATATTATTATTATTCTATTAAATAATTCAGAAATTGATTTTTATTCCGAATTGTTAGCCATAGTCTTAGCCTTTTTAGTCGTTATTGTCATATCTATATCTTCAACTGATAACACCATTGATGACAGATATTTTTGTTTTCCTGTCTGAGACCTAGTAATTCATTTCAATTAATGAAGTTTTTATTGGTATCAAAATGTACTGTCAGACAGTATTTGTAATAGCAGAAGTCCTTGAGATATAAATTGAATAATTTGGAATTTCGTCCATCTTTTGTAAGAAAGACATTCAAGTGATAATCCAAATGACAAAGCATTGGACTGATACAGCAAAAATATATTTAATATGCATGAACAAACAGGCTTCAATACAGAGTGAATGACGCAGATATTGAATATTAATTACTTGCATAGTTATTAGTATCTATATACGTAAACCAATCCAATAGATCCAAATAGATCAAGCATTTGTCTTTGAATACGAGATATTCAGTATTGAATATTTGATTACATGAAGTTTCAGAATATCTTGTCACACAGTTAGTCTGCTCTCAATGATAAACTTTACTTGTTGAGTGTTTTTGTTGCAAAAAGTTGTTAATATTGAAAGTGTTTCGCAATGAAAAGTGGAACATTCAAGTTTGTTCTATCAGTTTTTCTATCAGTTTTCATCACTTTTGTAAGGTGAGTGTAAAATACATTCTATAAACATATCCATTATGAACAAATTTGAATAAGACTTCTCAATATTATTAACACATATAGACCAACTTGTCTCACTTATATTGATTTCCTCATAAATATTTTATTGTGTTCTTGTATTATTTTGAGGTAAACAAAATTGATTTGATTTGGAGTTGAGTGATTTCCTGAGTACACATTTCTCAAATTCCAAATTCTTTTTTAATAAAAAAATCTGGTGTGGTACACTCACACAACTTCCCTTGCCCATTGAAATGAAAGCCTCATTCTTGAACGAGAATAATTAAGGGGAATAACATAATGACAATTGGCAGCAACATAATATTTGAAACTGGGATCAGACTACTGTAATATAATAATATTATTGTTATCAGAGTAATTTTTCCTTTGTGTAAATTGTGAAGTTCGATGATTTTTTTAAAAGTCATCAAAACAGCTGCTCTACAGATGAAATATATCAACCCTGTCTTCTCTTTATAAATTATGCTCTACCTACTGTAATATTACATTTTTTCTCGATTGAAATCGAATCTTCAATTCGAGATCTATAAAACTTGATAGTAAATATCAGAGTAATCGATATGCGGATAACTTTTAACTGAGAATTTATCATAAATGATTGTGTTGCACATTCCATGGTATCACTGAAACAGAGTTCTATTTCAGAATTAACAGATCATTATAAACAGCATAGAGGATAAATAAATTTAAAATAACAGTTTCGAAACAAAGTTTTATTGAGAACAAATGTAAAATGTAAATTCTAAACTTGTAATTTATATTTTTTTGGAAATTAATATCGATGACGTGTTCATAACGTCACTGTTCTTGGCTTCATCTAAAATGCTGTCTTTGTTCTCTTCTCTATAAAAATGGTGGCTGGCTGTTGAAAATGTTTTGTGCTCTCTGAATATTTTTCTGTTTAATTGATATTTATAATTTTTTGATTTGAGATTTGAACAGTTTTGTGGTGTTCTAATTTTGTATAATCTTATTTGAGAGTTTATAAGCCTATAGCCATTGTTTTTCAACTATATAAATGGATAAGTATTTTAGCTTATAATGATGCTATATGTTCAAGTGACCTGTAGATTTGTGTTGTATATTGCCAAAATTCTTATGAAAATTATAAGTTGGTTTGCTCTGATAACTGGATTTCTTATTCATAAGCAATAGATCCATTCATAATTTATCAAGAATTTACCATTTTGGAGCCGATAACTTTCTTTAGGTTAATAGGTGAAAAATGCTATCCAACCTATTTAGGGGAAAATGGTAGCATGGCAAATGGTACGCCCTGGTGTGGGACTCAAACTACAAAATATATCCCTGGTTATAAAAAATTATTGGTAGGATAGATATCTTGATGAATTATGAATGGGGAATGCTGCTGAGTGGGAAATCAGTTCGAGAAAGTTCAGGTTCTAATGAGTAAATATTTTTTACGCAGTAGCAAGATGGAGAACAATAAAAATAATGAAGTTTTATCCAGTGAAAACATTCAAAACTTAGATGAAGAATCTCAAGATTTAAACCTAACCTTAAACAATGACTCAAACGATAGTGTAGCTGCTGTAAGTGAAAACGTTTCAAATGTAACAATTCATGAGGAAGTAGTAGAAATATCAAATGAAACAAGTATGGTAGGAGCTAAAAATGATCTAAATCTTATAGCGTTCCTAACACAAAGGTTTGATGAGCAAAATGCTAGGTTTGATGAGCAAAATGCTAAGATTGATGAGCAAAATGCTAAGATTGATAATTTGAAACAAGATCAAAGTGCTAGGTTTGATGATATGAAGCAAGAATTTGCTAGCATAAGACTAGAGCAGGTTAATACAAAGCAGAAAATAAAAGAGATAAATGATACATTAAGTAAAAATCACAAAGAAATAGGTCATCTACAGCAGAAAACTAATGATCTTGAAATATCAATGTTAGATGTAGAAAAATCAATGCAAAACAAAATCATTCAAGTTTCTGATAGGGTCGATGAGGTTAATGAAAGAGTAAATAAAAATAAGATCATAGTTGAGCAACGAAATATGACACAAGATGCTATCAATGTAGAAAATAATGAAAGTATTAAGCATGTTGAAAAAGAGGTTGTAGAATTAAACGAAAAGTAGACAGGGAAATCAAGGTATTATCCTCCTTGAAAATAGATTGTCAAGAAAATACAGCTGCTATAACTGAGGTTAGGAAAAACATAAATAAAATTAACATGTCAACAAAACCGATGTGTAATCATACTGGTAACAATAGTAATTTCGATAGGTTTGAATTCCAAATGCAAATTGACAAAAAGAATCCAATGCATTTCTTAGTAAACTTGACCGAGTATCTTGAGAGAAATGAAATCACAAACTGGATCAAAATTAAAGGTATTTTGGAAAACAATTTTAATTCAAATTTTGCTCATCGTGATTGGTGGATTTTAATCCGTTTTGATGTAAATAACTTTGAAGAATTAAGAGAAATTCATTGCTAGAATGTGGTCAGACGACATTCAGTTATCTGCTAGAAATATAAGCCAAACTTATCTAAGAATCTTACTGAGTATTATATCTCTCGTTTCAACATTGCTAAGAATCTAATTCCAGCCTTAGATAAAGATACTATTTTCAAGTTTTTGAAAGGTCATTTTGATGAAACCATATCTACAGCTGCTATTATTCGTAACATTAAGACTAGTGATGAGTTCATTTGTTTGCTGAATGAGTTTGACAATACTGACACTTACAAAGTAAACAGACAAACGTCCCGTGATCATAACAATGCTCAAGCTGGAGGTCAAAATAAAACAATAAGTTATCATCAGAGTGAACATAGGGATGATAGAAATAGGTCTCAGAATTCAAATGGTGTAATGTTTCATGATAATAATAAGCAGTATCAAGGAGGTAGGAATTATTTCCAAAATCGAAGGTACCAAAATGGTCCAAACAATAATGGTCATAGAGATCAAAATTTTCAGAATAATTTCAGAGATAATAGGTAATAGAAATCATCAACTTGTGAATTCAAATCAATCTAATTCAAATCGATCAGCTAACAACTACCAGTTAGATTTCAGCTTCCCACCGCCAGGTTATATGCCTGCTCAAACTTCAAATCAGATGAATGCAAATCGTCCAAGACAGAATGTTCCTAATAATGGGACGACGAAACGACAGCCCTGTTCTCCCAGTTAAGGAAAGGTCAAATTTTGATATAGCCGTAGACATGAATAAAATAAATTTTGAATCTGAAACTTCAAACAGATTAGAAATAAGAAAGCCAGAATTAATCAGTCAAATTCATGTGCAAGAAAATAGTTGTAAAAATTTAAGTAATGAAGTAATACCTAGTTATCAAGAAAATCATATTAAAGCATCAAGTGTTTAGTACATACTCCAGAAATTCAGGTAGATGAAGCTATGAATAAATCTGAAACTGTTTGTCAAGAAGAACCATACATGGTAGGTTGTATTTTTAATGAACTTGGAGGAACAAGAGAATACTCCACCTACTGGATATGATTTAGCAGAAATAGAAGTACAAATTTTCAATAAGAAATATCAAATGATTATTGACACTGGCTCTGAGGTAAATGTAATTAATGAGAAACTTGTTGATGAAATGAAGAAAAACAATCTCAAGTTGAACTTAGTACCAGCTCCTAATGTAAGTATAGTTGTAGCTACTGGTATCAGACATAAGAAGGTAAATAAACAGATTATGTTAGAGGTATTTTTTGATAAGTTAGAATTGCCAATAGTTTTTCTTATAGTTCAAGATTTAAATGTAGATATTTTGGTGGGTTGTGATTTCTTAAAAGATGCTGGAGCAGTTATTGATTTTAATCAAAATATGATATCATTGAAAGATTGTTGTTTTCCATTTATAAAAAAGGATACCTTGAAGTACAATAGACTTTTTCATGTTAACATAGTAAGAAACCAAGAAACGTTTGATACTTTATGGAATCAGCAGATTGATAATTATTTAAGATTACAGCTAAGCGATGAATCTCCTGAATTGGTAAACAAATTAATTGAAGTATTTGAAAATAACAAAGATATTTTCTCTGATAGTCCTGGATCTGCAAAAGACTATTTATGTCAACTTAAAATGAAAGATGATGTGAAATTAGATAAGAAGAGTTATCCGATTCCATATCAGTATAGAGATCAAGTTAAGAAAGAATTAAAGAAAATGTTAGATCAGAAAATCATTGAACCAGGTAGCTCTGAATATACAAGCCCTATGGTAGTAGTAAAAAAACCACCAAATAATGAAATTCGATTATGTTTAGATGGAAGAGAAATAAATAAGTACATAATAAAGGATTTTACAGAAACTGAACCAATAGATAACCTAATTATTCGATTCAATAAGTGCAACTACATTAGCAGTTTTGATCTCACTCAAGGTTTCAATCAGGTAAAATTAACTGAAGATAGTAAAAAATATGTAGCTTTCAATGTTTTTGGCCAGACTTATCAATATACACATCTACCATTTGGTTTGAATATTAGTGGTTCTGAATTTATCAAGTGCTTGTACAAAATGCTAGGTGAAGAGGTTTGTGAGTTTACTATTGCTTATATTGATGATCTTGCCATTTCTAGTATATCTCTTCAACAACATATCAGTCGAATTGAATCATTATTCAATAAGTTGAGGGAAAGTAATTTGAAGTTGAAACTGAATAAATCGAAATTTATTGCAGATAAGATAAAGTATTTGGGTTTTATTATAAGTAAAAATGGTATTGAAGCAGATGACTCTAAGCTAAATGCTATTCAGAAATTTCCCATTCCTCAAAATTTGAAACAGTTGCAGTCATTCATAGGTCTCTGTAATTTTTACAGAAAGTTTCAAAAAAATTATTCATATCTGACAAATCGTTTTAAGCATCTTCTATGGAAGAAAAATAAATTCATTTGGATTGAAAAAGATAATGATACCTTTCGAGAAATTGAAGATAGGTTCATCGACTGTGTGATCTTGAAACATCCTGATTATAACAAAAATTTCATTTTGGCCACTGATGCCAGTGCTGTAGGAATTGCAGCTGAGTTATTTCAGGAAGGCGAAGATAAGGAACACTGTGTCATTGCATATGCTAGCAGAAGCTTAACAAAATCTGAATTAAATTACACAATATGTGAGAAAGAATGTTTAGCTGTATTATTTGGCTTAATGAAACTTAAAAATTATTTTGGTAATCAAAAAATAGTTGTCCGTACAGATCATAAAGCTTTGACCTTTTTAAAAAAATGTAAGATAGGACATGGTCGTTTGGGAAGATGGATTCTTGCATTACAGAATTTTAATATTAAGTGGGAATTTGTAGCAGGAAAGGATAACATTGTGCCAGATATCATTTCTAGAACTGATTATGAAGGTAATTTAGAAAATCGAAATTCAAATGAATTCAAGGTATTAAATATCATTAAGAGTGATAACAAGTTAATTGAAATAGTTAAGAAAATCGAAGTATTTCAAAAAGATGATGTTTAGTTAAAAAATGTAAGAGAAAAGTTAGAGACAGGTAATTTGAAGATCAACAAATTTTTTAAAGTAAATGATGATCTTTTGTTCACTAGAAAATCTGGAAAAAATAGTTTTTGGAAAGTTTGTGTGCCTTCAGCACTGTATGAAGAATTGATAGTTGAATTTCATGAAAGATTAGGTCATGTAGGTATATCAAAAACATGCAAATTTATTGAAGAAACTTTTTACATAAAAGATTGTTACAGACTCGTTACCAAAACTATAAGATACTGTAAATATTGTCAACTTGTAAAGACATCAAATGAAAAGAAATTATTAGAAATGCATACCATAATTTCTGAGAAAAAACATCACAAAGTGTTCATTGATGTTTATGGAGAATTACCAGGTGGCAAATATAAATGGATGTGCATTATTCATGATGGCTTTACTAAGTTTACAAAGTTGTATCCTATAGTTAAGGCTAACGCTCATAATTTAGTAAAAGTTGTTGAAAAATATGTAAATGAATTTGGTGAATTTGAATATATAATCAGTGATAATGGTACTTGTTTTCAAAGCAGATTGTGGAAAGAATCTATGGAAAGATTAGGTATAAAATATTACTACATTTCAGTTAATCATCCCCAGGAAAATCTTAGTGGAAGACCATTGAAAGAGGTAAATTGCATATTGAGAACTTACGTTCCAGTAGATAAGCATAATATTTGGTACAAGTATAAGGTTGAATTTGTCATCAACAACAATTTTCATGAATCAACTGGTCACATACCCATGGAGCTTATGATGAATCATAAATTGGCACATCTTGTTTTTAAGTATATCAAATATCCTGTAGAAAATAAGTTTGAACTTGAAGAAGAAAGTATCAGAAACAAACGAATACTGTATAGAATAAAGAATAGAGGTGTCATCAGAAGATTCAAACAGAATATGCATAATAAACCCAAGTATAAATTCAAGGTTGATGATCTAGTTGTAATTCGAAATTACATTTTGTCGAGCAAGCTGAAGAAGTTTTCTGCCAAGCTGTGTCCTAGATATCGTGGACCTTACATAGTAAGAGATGATCTCAATAAAGGGTGTTTCAAACTTGAAGAGATAAGTACAGGTAAAATTATGAGAGTCAATCAATATATGATGAAGAAATGCCATCAGAAAGCACATAATGATTAGGAATCCTGTGTTATGCCGGGATTCAAAATAGCATAATTGCTATGCAGTGTATGGTAAGAGTCCATAATTGTGTCTTTTTTCTTTCCTGTAGCCTATTTTTCTTGGCCCTTAATCTTTTCAAATCTCGATTATTTCCTGTCTTTGTGTAATGTTCAGTAAATTTCTTCTATGATGCATATCTTAACCAATCTTGTCCATAGTCATTTAAATTTGTATTTTTTCTGAAATAATTTTGGAAGTTAAAATAGTAGCTTATTTTCCTAATCTTTAAATTGATGATAAAACTTTACTTTTCTAAAATCTATCTATTGTAGTGTAAATAATTGCGTGCTTGCGGTATATTTTTTCATCATGTATTACATATTTTAATTATGTCTATTTTTTGTCAGGTATCATATTAGGTAACTAGGTTTTTTAGAGCAAATTATGTCCCATTTTCTCATCTTTCATTGCATATCGTGCCATAAGCCATATGTAATTAGGTTATAGTTTTCTTCTGGGCTTTTAACCCATTTTGCATTTTTTTTATTTTTGCTGTCCAATACTTTGGATTTTTGGTAGATGAGTAGATGTGATTCTTTTAGAAGTGTGGGCGTGAGCCACACATGGCTGGACTCGATTATCTGACCTATTTATTTGCGATATAAAAACCATAAGACGGCAACATCAAATGTTTGTGAAAACTTTTGCATACTTTTGATTTTGTGGTCCGATACTAGAGTCTGCTATCACATTGCCTTACAGACATCTAGGAACTCTCCACCCAGTCACAATAGTCAACAAATTTTTTCTATCACTCCCACAGAAACAACTGGTGAAGGAAAAATTTTTTGACTATTGTGACTGGGTGGAGAGTTCCTAGATGTCTGTAACATTGCCTTACAGACATCTAGGAACTCTCCACCCAGTCACAATAGTCAAAAAAATTTTTCCTTCACCAGTTGTTTCTGTGGGAGTGATAGCTCACAGTTATAACAAATAAGAGTCATACTTGGAATCTACAAAATTCCATAGTAGTATATTTTTATTAAATATACTTCCTTATGAAAGTTTAGAACTGACATATAGGATAGGCTCTAATTAATCTTTCTCTTCCTTGTATTATTTAGGAAATTTATTTACCCGATTTTCTTTTTCTCTTATTTGTATTTTTAGGGAACTTATTTACCCATTATCCATCTTGATCGTCTTTGTATTGTAATCTTGAAATGGTTTGTACTTATTATACAGTCTTCAAATTCTGAAATTATTTAAAAAATAGATGGTTCAATTTAGAACATGCTGAAATTTAATGTTATGTATAAATTCTTTTTTTATAATAATAAAACTTCAAAATTTGAAAGTATTAATGAATTGTGTTGCCATAAATATGAGATGTTCAATATAAATGAAAGTTAACTTGAATAATAATGATTTCATTAAATAAAAACGTCTTGTCATATTATTAATTGAAATGAGTTGAAGGTTAAAATTTCTCAAAAGTTTTTGTAATTGATGTCTTTTTCTAAATTTAAAAACTGTTTGTTCTATAAATTTTGATATGATTGATTATCGTTTGAAATGGATGCTGGAGTGTATGTAGAATTTTTAGTGGGGTTTGTTGATTAGAATTTGCTGGTATGTGATTGTTTTTTGAGATGGAAACCCATTATTGCCTAAAGAAGGAATAACAGAGGTTATGACTTAGAGAGGCAGTAATGAGATAATATTTTTTGTCTTGATTACTTATGTTAATTGCCATAGATGCAGATGATTACTTATGAATATTGATTGCCTTTGAAGCAAAATATTATTTATGTTTTGAATGATTTCTTGTTTAATGATTGATAGTAAAGTTTTGTCATGAAATGTAGTTTGTGTTTAGAACATTGAAAAGTCGAAATAAACTATAGTATCCAACAAACGATGATTAATAATATTAAATATTTTGCTTTTTATACAATATTTGAACAAAATTAAAATGAAAATTTATAAATTTGTCTACATAAATAATTTTGAAACCCTGAATGATAAATCATAAATGTGAAACGCTATAATTGAAATGTTATACTAAATGATAATGAAATGCAGATATATTGTATTATGAAATGATTTTTAGTGGAAGACCAATTGTCTGAAATTATTGAAATATGTATTGAAATTATTTTGTTGTGATGATCTGATGTTTTTTATAATTTTGATAATGATACAGAGTGTTATGAAATTTATGTAACATGTATTTGTTTATGTTCTAAATTTTGAAGAATGGATTAAATTTTATTATTTGAACAGTGAATAAATGGAAATGAAATTATTATTTTATTAAAATTTTGTAATTGATGTCTCTATTGAGTTTGAGGAAATTTCACAATTTATGTATTGCTGACTGTATAATAAGATGTTAACAATAAATTTAATTTTCTATATTGATTATATACTTGTAAATAATTTTCATGTGTATTAGATTGTATTGGTAGCCTAATCAAAATTTTCTTTTTAGTTTATAAGCATTTTAAAATAACAGGTACAGCGTGGACATTAACATCGAAATAATTAATACGTGAATCTCGAAATCAACAACAAGTGAACGCCATGAAGAGTGTTAAGAACATTTGGGTGATTTTTGAACTAGTGTGACTCATTAATTGAATATCTATGCTGATATTTACACCAATATCAACGTCAATATCTATGCTGATGCCTATTCCAATATCAATGCCAATATCTATGCTGATGCCTACGCCAATATCAACACCAATATCTACGCTGATGCCTACACCAATGCCAACACCAATAACTACGCTGATATCCACACTGATGTCTACACCAATGCCAACGCCAATATCTACATTGATGTCTATGCTGATGCCTGTGCCAATGCCAATGCCTGCGCCAATGCCAATGCCTGCGCCAATTTCGATGCCAATGCCTATGACGATGCCAACGCCAATGCCGACACCAAAGCATACGCCAATGACAATGCCAACGCCTATTGCTGACTGTAGTATACCAGAAACCAGATGTTATGCAAAACAGATTACATAAATCAGTTATAATATTTAATAGTTTGTTGATTGGAATTCACTCGATCCTACATGTTTTAATAGAGATTACACACGTTGAGTATTAATCTTTGAGACTTATTTATTTCTAATATTCTACATGGCGCAGTCGGTAAATAAAAATCACAGCAAATGTCAACCATTCGATGGAACAACCGAAGATTGGATATATTGGCACGAAAGGTTCAAGATTTTCCTACGAAATGGAAACATCAAAAACGAGGAGAAAAAACGAGACTTACTACTTGAGAATCTGGGACCGCAACCATTCAAGATAGTTTTCGATTCTATGCATCCAACCCCCATAAACAACATTGGATTTAATGATGCGATAGAAGTCTTAAACAAATACTACACGAAACCACAAGCACCTCTATCCCAGAGAGTTTGTTTTTCTCGACGATTCCGGAATGAAGGTGGGACCATAACTCAATTTGAACTAGATTTAAGGTTTATTGCAGGAAATTGTAATTTTGGTGATAACCTGGATGAACGTTTAAGAGATCAGTTCATATTAGGCATCAACAACGATAGTTGGCAACTTGAGTTATTGAGAATGCATGTATCAACACAAACAACTTTTACAAAAATAGTAGAATCAGCAAAATTGCTAGAAACCGTTAACCTTCAACAGCAAGAAATTAAAAACAGTTCTACAAATTTGAATAGAGTAAAAATTTCTGATAAAAATCAGGCAATGGAATCTAACCCTCAAAAGTACAACGAAAAATATGAAAAGAAATCGACTCTAAAATTGGATAAAAATAGCAACAGCAGCTTTTCAGTGTAAAATGGATCAAATCTTGGCTGGCTTGGAAGGCGTTGCATGTCTTTTAGACGATGTAATAACAACAGCTCCCACAAGAGAAGAACACATTAACAGAGTCAGGGAAGTGTTAAAACGTTTTGAAAACAATGGACTTCGAGTACAAACCACAAAATGTAAATGGTTTGAGGAATCAGTAAACTATTTGGGACACAGAATAGATCAAACAGGTATACACCCCACAACTGAACACATAAAAGCCATAGAAGATATGCCATCACCGAAAAATGTCAAAGAACTAAGATCCTTCTTGGGATCAATCAACTACTACAGTAAATTTGTTCCACATTTACAATCACTGTGCGTTCCGTTACACAAATTACTTCAAAAAGGAGCAAATTGGCACTGGGATAAAAAACATGAACAAATCGCTACAAAATTGAGACATTTATTAACAACATCAGATACTTTAGCTCATTATGATGAATCACTTCCTTTAATTCTTGCCACAGACGCAAGTGAAGTCGGATTAGGTGCAGCTCTTTTTCACAGATATACTGATGGTACTGAAAGGCCAATTTTGTTCGCATCAAGACGACTTGACAAAGCTGAAAAACGGTACAGTGTGATTGAAAAAGAAGCATTAGGTTTAATTTTCGGAGTAACACGTTTTGAACAGTTCCTCTATGGCAGACATTTTGAGATTTGTACTGATCATAAAGCTTTAGTGAAAGTTTTCGGTGAAAATTACTCTATTCCAAAAGTTGTTTCCAACCGTATTGCTAGATGGGCTTTAATTTTGAGCTCATACAACTACTCAATAAATTATCACAGAGGTGCAGATAATGCAACAGCGGATATGCTATCAAGGTTTCCTTTGGAAAATGTATTGAAGTCAAAAAACGAAAAGTTAGGGGAAAACAATAGAGCACATCTTTTCCACCTTCGATTTCAAGATATACCATTATCAACAAAGAGCTTACAAGAAACAACAAAACATGACACAACACTTGCAAAAGTTACAAACTATCTCCGAAGTGGTTGGACAACAGATACAAATGTAAACAAAGAACTACTACCATATTACAATAAACGAGAAGAACTATCATTTGAAAATGGCATACTCCTCTGGTCGGGTCGTTTAGTCATACCCACAAGATTAAGAACAAAAGTACTACAAATTCTTCATGAAGGTCATCCAGGAATTGTAGCAATGAAAGGAAAAACACGATTCCAAGTATGGTGGCCTGGACTGGACAAAGATTTAGAGGAACATGTAAAACACTGCACCGCATGTCAAGAAAACAGAAACAGAGATGTTGAGATGCCACTTTTCTCATGGACTCTTCCAACAGAAGTGTGGTCTAGAATCCACATAGATTTCGCAGGACCATTTTTAGGGAAAATGTGGTTAGTCATTGTAGATGCTAGATCGAAATGGCTCGAAGTAATACCCATGTCAACAACCACAACAAAATCCACGATCAATATATTACAAGATCTATTTTCTAAATTTGGCTACCCAAGAATAATTGTAAGTGACAACGGTCCTCAACTGACTTCGTATGAATTCCAAAATTTCTGCAAAGAACTGAACATAAAACATGCACGTATCACCCCATATCACCCAAAAAGCAATGGATTGGCGGAGCGTTGTGTACGAACGTTCAAAGAACGTATGGGAATTTCAAAAGGGAGTACTGGCACCTTACAAGAAAAACTAAATCAATTTTTATTCGCTCATAGAACATCCCCAAAGAGAGCAACGGGAAAAACACCTGCTTTTATGATGTTCGGTCGCGAGTTACGCTGCAAAATAGATCTATTACTACCAGATGTTAACGACAGAGTAGACGAAGAGTTAGTTAGACAAGGGAACAGCAAGCTGAGAGTCAACGCAAAGATGTTCGGAGAGGGTGATGGCATATGGGTACTAGACAGATCAGGCAAAGGCTACAAAAAAGGAAAAATCGTTAAAGTAAATGGACCATACTTATACCTAGTGAATGTTGAGGAAACGATGAGAAGATGCCACGCAGATCAACTGCGATATGCAGATTGAACTTAAGAAGAAAGGGGGAAGATGTAGTATACCAGAAATCAGATGTTATGCAAAACAGATGACATAAATCAGTTATAATATTTAATTGTTTGTATTGGAATTCACTCAATCCTACATGTTTTAATAGAGTTTACACACGTTAAGTATTAATCTTTGAGACTTATTTATTTCTAATATTCTACACTGACCATGTAACTCAAACTTCAACACTACCACATTACCTGGAGGTAATTGCCATCCATGTTCACGTTCACAACTTTGAATTCAGAATAACAGTCACAGTATCATGAAAGAAATTGATTCAAAAAATCCTCTCCTAAATTATTCCTGTATGCAGAACTCTAAACCTTGAAAGCTGAAAATATCAAAAAACCAAACCTTACCTAAATTAATCCTCACCTAAGTTAATCCTGTATGCAGCGTCTATCTCTTTTCCAAAAAACAAATTACATTGTCATTTCAAGCCTGAAATGTACATTGTATAATTATATGATACAAAATTTACGTGACTCTGTATCGAGTTTGGTATGCAGCCATCTACTACAAGCATGAGGCAATGCTAACTGAGATGTCACCTGTATCGAGTTTGGTATGCAGCCGTCTACTACAAGCATGAGGCAATGCTAACTGAGATGTCACCTGTATCGAGTTTGATATGCATCAGTCGACTACAAGTATCAGCCCAACACTATGTGCATCCAGATCAGCCCAACACTACGAGTATTCAGATCAGCCCAACACTGATGTCATCACACTGGAGTCACACTTAACTGAAATTCATACTGAGTGCCTTAACGGACTGTTTTCCAAAATTTGCATCAATAAAATCAACTGTGTCAATAGTGAAAGAAATGAACATTTTTTGATTTATTGAAATTTTATGTGAAAATTAAGTGTAACAATTAATTCATTAAAAAAATTTTTTTTGTTCAACATACTAAATTTTTTATGCAATAAAAAATTGAATTTTTCTATCTACTAAATTTATGTGCAATTTCAAGAACTATTCTTTATATATATTTAAACTTACCATTGAGATATTTTCCTTAAATTATAAAGCTAAATCAAAAGTAATTTTGATATTCTATACTTTGAAATATTGTTTGGAAATGTATAACAAATGCTATTGATGAATTTTTATAATAATTTTCAATATTATAGGATGACATGTAATGTTTTTATAGAAAAAATTGTTACTGTTCTCGAATTTAATTTCAATAATTTTCATTTGTCTCAATGTAATTTCTTCTTTAAATTCTCAAACAGTAAAATTTTTTATGTCAAGAGGGGTGTATTTGTAATATTACATTTTTTCTCAATTAAAATCGAATCTTCAATTCAAGATCTATAAAACTTGATAGTAAATATCAGAGTAATCGATATGTGGACAACTTTTAACTGAGAATTTATCATAAATAATTGTGTTCACATTCCATGGTATCACTGAAACAGAGTTCTATTCCAGAATTAACAGATCATTATAAACAGCATGGAGGATAAATAAATTGAAAATAACAGTTTCAAAACAAAGTTTTATTGAGAACAAATGTAAAATGTAAATTCTAAACTTGTAATTGATAATTTTTTGGAAATTAATATCGATGACGTGTTCATAACGTCACTGTTCTTGGCTTCATCTAAAATGCTGTCTTTGTTCTCTTCTCTAAAAAAAATGGTGGCTGGCTGTTGAAAATGTTTTGTGCTCTCTGAATATTTTTCTGTTTAATTGAAATTTATAATGTTTTTATTTGAGATTTGAACAGTTTTGTGGTGTTCTAATTTTGTATAATTTTATTTGAGTGTTTATAAGCCTATAGCCATTGTTTTTCAACTATATAAATGGATAAGTATTTTAGCTTATAATGATGCTATATGTTTAAGTGTTGTTCTGTGGATTTCTGTTGTATATTGCCAAAATTCTTATGAAAATTATAAGTTGGTTTGCTCTGATAACTGGATTTGTTATTCATAAGCAATAGATCCATTCATAATTTATCAAGAATTTTCCATTTTGGAGCCAATAACTTTCTTTGGGTTAATAGGTGAAAAATGCTATCCAACCTATTTAAGAGAAAATGGTAGCACGGCACTACCTAACTCATACACAAGAAGGAGGTTATAAAGTCCATTTCTCAAGGATGGGGTAGACCCCCCATTAGTTTCCCAGGAAGGAGATCCATGTCAGTTGATAGAGCTGATAAATAACTATACAGGGTATGAATTTGAAAAAAATCATCTTTGAGAAAATTTAGAAAAACATGGTTTTTTAGTAATTATCCGCCATTTTTCTCAAGAATATTACGGAGTTGCTGTAATTTCCCCAGAAATGAGACTCATGTTAGTTGATAGGGCTTTTAAATAGCTATTCATGATATAGATTTAAAGAAAATCGTTAGAGCTGTTTTTGAGAAAACCATGAGAAACATGGGTTTTAGTAATTATTTGCCATTTTTTCCACCATCTTGAATTTAATTTTATTGAATTTCTTATTGTCAGATCCTCATTGTATAAGGACCTTAAGTTTAAAATTTAAAGTCAATCAGTTAATTTGGAATGGAGTTATCATGTTCACAGACATACACACACACACACGCACACACAAAAATCATGTTTTTGGACTCAGGGAACCTTGAAACGTATATAAAACTTGAAATTAGGGTACCTTAATTTCTTTTGGAAAGAACTACTTTCCTTACCTATGGTAATAGGGCAAGAAAAGTAAAAAAACACAGATCGGGGGAAAAAAGGATACTCCTTCCTTCTACTACGACGTATTTCTCTGCCAAATTTAAGTAACATTAAAAGTCTGAAATGGGGTTATGTCTGAAATAGGGAAGAATACTCCTGGACCTTGTAAAGGACACTGGAGTTGGTTTACCTAACTAACCTATTTCGGACACACAATAAGCTTTGGTTGATGTGTGAGGTTCTCTGAACCTTTGGATCTTTGAATCCGTCCCTTTAAAAGCATAAACATACTGATATACATTTGAGAATTTAGCTTCAATCTGAATGGTGTCATTTTGTCCATAATACATAGCTGTGGAAAATCTCACACTCACAACTTTCCTCTTGATTTTTCTCTTCAACAACAGCAACTCCTTCTCCTCCTCCTCCTCCTCCTCCTCCTCCTCCTCCTTCTTCTTCTTCTTCTCCTCCTTCTTCTTCTTCTTCTTCTTCTTCTCTTCTTCTTCTTCTTCTTCTCCTTCTTCTTCTTCTTCTTCTTCTCCTCCTTCTTCGTCTTTCTCTTCGTTCAACCTCTTCAAACGTATTTAAATTCATTAGATTTTCTTGGTCTATTTCAGCTGTTTCAGCAGACCTATGACATTCAAGAAAGAATTTCTCTCCAAGGACCAATCCTACACGAAGCTGATCAATATAGATGGCGGCGATAATTTGGTCATAGGATCAAAACCAACTCAAACTGTAGCACAGTCTAACAGTAGATATATGTAAGTAACCAAATACAGTATAATCATAGAGACAAGAAAGCATACGAAGATATCCCATGGTAGAGGGCAATTATGTTCCAAATTTCAGGCCGTTTTTTCTTTAACTCAAGTCGACTACTCAAGTCTATTATTATTATTATTATTATTATTATTATTAATATTATTATTATTATTATTATTAATATTATTATCATTGTTTTGAAGGGATCAGAGTGTAAGAACAGCACAGTATGAGAGGAATACAATTAGTAAACAGTAAAATAATACAATATAATAAGAGCAGACAGTGAGATGCCTAACACAATAAATTTAACAATGTATCACAGTTAGCTTTGGTCAGACAGAATAGAAGCTTTTTTAGATTTGAATACCAAAGAAATAAAAGAGATTTTTTTAATTTGTTGTTATACTTTTCGAGACATTCAGCCCCAAAGATGAAATTTTCTAAACAAATCATTTCAAATTTTTATAGCAGATAAATTCATGAAATTTTGAGGAGTCATTATTCACAGCTTTGATTTTAGAAGTAAGTCTGAGTTCCTTTTCAAGATTGAAAATTTTCCAATTATCAGTGATGATTTAGTGAACTATTTTTATTTGGGTTTCTAGAACTAATAGAATTAATCTGGGTTTCAATCCACATTTATAAATATTTTGTACTAAAAAATGGACAACAATTATTATGAAGTGATAAAAGTAACCCATTATTCAACTATTTCTATCAAAATTTGGAAAGGAACAGTTTTGGTCTTTAAGCCCATTATTGATCCTCTCCTAATCATTCATTTAAGAATGTTACTGTATCTATAGGTGGGTGCAGACTCATGTGCCATGAACACGCACATTTCACTTTTCATCAGCTGATGCTAAGCTTAGTTGATCGAGCGAAGTGAGGTCTAAGATTCAAGTCGACGGTAATAGATTTTCATGAAATTTGAGAGGTATGTTCCTTATCAAATTGCGCGTCGACATTGCGCGATATATATATTCACGGTTTTTGGAAATTTTGCATTTCAAGGACAATATAAAAAGAAAAAGGAGCCTCCCTCATACGCCAATATTGGAGTAAAAATCAGACTATAGAATTATTCATCATAAATCAGCTGTCTAGTCGACTATAATGGGTAGTATTCAAAAACATATAACATCTTGAAAATGTATCTTTCCATCAACGTTAGTAGACAGTTAACTATAATACTACCCATTCAAAAACATTGAACATCTGGAAAATTTATCTTCCCATCAACATTGTAGACAGTTGCAGCCAGACCTGATAACAGTGCTCACACTCACATTCCGGGATGACACGTCACGGTACGATTGGACAGAAAGCTCTATGTTTATTTAGGATTTTTTCTAGACATTTTAAATTGATAAACACTATTCATTAATTTTTGAGAAAACATAAAAACAGGTCAATGTAACTTACTGAGCGCGAGGTCTATTGTTCACAGAACTACCAGTATCTTACTGATTCTGTATGAATACATATATAACAATCTTAGCTTCAGCTGATGAAAAGCGAAATGCGAGTGTCCATGGCGCATAAGTCTGTGCGCACCTTATGAATGTTATCGCCAACCAGTTGCGGTAAGTAACCACTACCAGCACTGCCTACAGAGCTATTTGAACTACAGTATTGTTCGCCAAGGAACTGTACTCTGAAGGAGTCGTTCTCTAGTCATCGTTCACTCAGTTCACTGTGCAAGTTGATCCTGCCTCCTGCTACATCTCATGTCGTTTTCCCGCTCCAAGTTACATTCATGTCGATTCTCTACAAGATTTATCCACTCCAAGTGTTTTATTACTGTGATACCGCTTCAATATCAACCTGAGACTTATTATTGTTGAGTATAATTCATAAAGACAGTACAGAACTAAGCAAGTTGTGCTTCCCCCTAGTGTAGTGAGATTCCCTCCTTTGTATGAAAGACTTTGTCTTACACCACCTTGTTGTATTGAACTTGATTTATTTGTGTAATTCATTTGATCAACTTATTGTTGGTCTGGTCCTCCAATTATTAATAAAAGTGTATTCGTTTCAATTTGTGTTCTCTCAGTCCAACCTGGCTCCACCAGTAGAAGCTACTAAGTAATTTTTTATTGCGCCCACCTCGGTGGCCGTAACAATGAATGGCCCATAATCTTGGAACTAATATAATAACTGTATAACAGCTATCATGGTACTATGGTTATTATTGTTACTGTAGGAACTAACATCAAATATTCTGTTTGCAGATGTACCCAGTTCGGATATGATCAGATATCGTACGAGAAAAGCAATCACAAAACAGTTGTGAAAAAAGCAGGGATAGATGATGACAGTTATTTTGTGCTAATAACTAGAGCTGTTTGGTTGTGTAAGGAAGATGATGTAATAGGAGAAACATCACAGGTAGATTCTCTGCCATGTCAATTTCTTCTGTAATATTATATATTATTATATTAAAAAGAGATATCTAGTTTATATATTGATATCATAAAGGTGCGTACAGATATACGCGCCGCGAACATGAGCAATCACCGCTTCATGAGCGAACCATGAACACTTTCAATCAGCTGACTATATCTGTATTTTTACAGAAACGGTAAGATACAAAGCTTGGCATCAGCTGATTAAAAGTGAATTGCTCATGTTTGCGACGTGTATATCTGTAAGCACCTTATTATATCATATAGCTCATACCAGTATATCTGATGAAATATCAACTACCGTATTTATTCTTGTTGAAAATGATAAATGATATTTTATCAGTCAAAGAATAGTATATTTCACACCTAAGGCCGAAAATGAGACTTTTCCGGCTCGAAATCGGTTTTCAAGTCCAAGGCTGTAGGCCGTGGTGCAAACGCTTTTTTTCGCCACACAGAAAAATAAACAATATATTATATATATGAGAATAATTGTTTATTAAGCACTTTCGAAAGCAAAAGTGGAAGGTCATAGCTCTAGCAAATCTGAGGTAATCTGAATATCAGGAAATTGTCCAAGTATTTTTATTTTTTATTCTGATTTGTCTGAATAACCTAAAATATTATGTTCAATTATGTGGGAGGTTGAGTTTATACTTTTTTATTCTTTCAAATGACAATAAGATGATATTATTATAAATGTTTTAATTATTGAATAATAAACTCAAATAATGAAAAGACTTAGCACATTTGAAATTTAGCGGCTGGAAAGAAACCTGTTCTGACGTCAGAAGAGAGTCGTCTGCAAACAATGTCTTTCAGATCTATGTAGGGTCTGGAAAACAGCTGCTTTCTGTGCAGTGTGGCGAAAATATATTTATCAATTATTCAATGATGAATTCTCTAGATTGAGGTTGAATATATTGTTAATTAATTATATTTCTTCATTGTTGTAAAACGATATGGCAACATATCGGAGGTAGAACAGGATATTTCTATCTGCTTTGTCGAATGATAGACAAGGATAGCAACACCTATGTTTGCCATTATAACGTGGACCTCACTACAGCTAACTTACAAAGTATGTGCTATCACATATCAAGAGCTGACAACCTTATCAATATTCAAATGTATTCAATATCATAAACTGAATATATTCACTCTTCTTTATTGTATGTTTTGAAGTGTATATTATTTTTATGAACCAAATAGACCTAGGTCCTAATAAAAAACACCTAGGAATCAAATAAATAGATTACAAGTAGCTTAGAAGTACACTTTTCTCATTGCCAAATGGCCAGAAGAAATGACAAACCGCAATGTGTCGGGTTGAGGTCTATTGCAAAAGAAAATACAAACTTATAATACTAGTAGTTCTGTGAACAGTATACCTCGCGCAATTCAAAACCACAGCCTCATCCAATGCTGTTCATCCGAGTAAATTCTGTCCTGTCGTGTTGGCGTGATATCAGTGTGAAAACAACTAATGGCTGTTTGAGTTGGTGTTTCGACATCTGTTGTAAGCAAGATACTTTCATCAGAAGCTAATTTCCTTCGCCAATATTACCGTGAAAATCAGTCTATAGAATTGTTCATAATAAATCAGCTGTCGAGTGGATTATGAATCGCATGCAATGATGCATGCAATTGATGACTCAAAGAGTAACATAGCATTTTCTCCCGACCTTTCTCTGTTTTCAATTCGGGCTGAACAGTTGCCAGTATGTTTTGGACGAAATAAGCTTCTGATCATAGTACTTGTTTACAAAAGATGATTAGCATTGTCCATACACTAACCCAAACAGCCATTAGTCGTTCCACACCGATATCACGCCGACACGACAGGACAGGACAGGACAGAATTAATTATTATGATGGACAGTATGGGCAAAGGAGACTGTGGTTTATAACTGCGCGAAGTCTACTGTTCACAGAACTACTACTACTAAAAATGTAGAATGTAGTAAAGTTATAATATTGGGTTTGTTGTAGCTGTCACATTTCGTGAGAGTCGAGAACGATCTGATTAGCATCAAGCCAATTGCTGCCGTCGAATTCTATGATGGTGTATTCGTGAGTGCCACTAGATACATTGGCCAGAGATATGCTGTCAAAATAAAAGAAATAAAGTATTTACAGTCTACTTCCACAGATCTAAACAAATATGAAACAGCTCCAATGAATGTTGTCCAGTATGGTGAGTTGATATTTCTGGGTGAAATTATTTTCAAATTTTAAGGCTGTGCAAAGGCTAAAAATGAACTTCTTAATGGTGATATTTTTCAAAGTTTTTTTATTTGTATATTATGATCAAGCTATCAAAATTAAAAAGTTTTCTCAGGAAAACATCTTTTTTCGATCATTACATTTTGAGATATGTGCTCCTTAAGTTTAAATTTTTGGGACAGAACATTTCAAATTCGGTGAGAGATAAATCCATTAGAGGATAGATTCTTCATGGTATTGTTGATTGCATAAAACAGAAATTTTCTGAAAATATCAATTTTTGAGAGTTATTCAATTTACTAAAAATGACCAAATTTTAGTAAAGTTATTTTTGGTAAATTGAATAACTTTATCAAAAATTCATATTTTTAGAAAATTTTTGTTTTATTCAATCAACAATACCATGAAGAATTCACCCTCCAAATATCATGGATTTATATCTTACCGAATTTGAAATGTTCTGTCCCGAAAATTTGAACTATAGGCGCACATATAAGTTATCATAAAGTAATGATCGGAAAAAAATGTTTTCCTGAGAAAACTTTTTAATTTTGTTAGCTAGATTATATACAAATCGAAAAATATCACCAGTAAGAAGTTAATTTCTACCCTTTGCACATCCTTAAGTACTAGCAGGACCTCCTAAATACCGTACCTGCGCCTGTATGAAATTTTTTTTTTTTTCAAGATTACGTCCTATAAAGACTCCAGTCATGGAGTATAAGACAAGACAAAGGAATTCTTGTACACTATAAAAAGCTCTATCAACTAAATATTTTTTAATTTGTTTTTTGAAAATCTTCAAATCATCATTACTTTTCAAGATTTGAGGTAGCTTGTTATAAAATTTCCTACCAATATAATCTGGTTTTTGTTCAAATAACCTACTATTGTGACCCATTATATGATAATCTGCTCTGTTTCGCGTATTATACTCATGAACATCTGAATTCTGGATCACACCACTCGTTTTCACATGCATTACAACTTCATATACATACAAAGATGGCACAGTTAATAGACCAAGCTTTTTAAATAAAGGCCTACAAGAGTCTAACCTATTCACTTCCTCTATACATCTGAGTGCCCCCTATAGGAGATGCAACTCCTATATAGGTAAAATGGCGCCGATATTTTGGTGGAGTCTCAACTCAGCTGACTCTGATATTCGTCATCAGTTTTTATTATTTAGATGTAGTTAAGAGAAGTATGTTTACAAAAAATGTCACAGGCTTTATAATATTTGCGAGTTTTATAATTGATCAATATATTACTAGTAGTTCTGTGAACAGCGTAGACCGTAGACCTTACGCAGTATTCTCATCCACAAGTACCTAATTGAAACTATAGACCTTATGGAAATACAGCAATAGACTGGCTTCTCCACACATCTGTGTAATCACTTGTCAGCTGATTTATGATGAATAATTCTATAGTCTGTTTTTTACTCTAATATTGGCGTATGAAGGAGGCTCCTTTTTCCTTTTATATTATCTTTGAAATGCAAAATTTCCAAAAACCTTGTATATACGTCGACGCGCAATAAAAAAAGGAACATACCTGTCAAATTTCATGAAAATCTATTACCACGTTTCGCCGTAAATGCGCAACATATTTAAACATTTGAACATTTAAACATTAAGAGAAATGCCAAACCGTCGACTTGAATCTTACACCTCACTTCGCTCGGTCAATCATTCTATAATTGATTATTTTTATAGAGATTCAAATTATTTTTTTTTAGTATCCAAAGTGTTAGAGTTTCGTAAGTGTTGAATGAATTCAAATTGTGAATAGTAAAGTTTTAAGAATACAAAATGTATAGTGAGTGTTGAATATTCAAAGTTTATTCAGTGTTCAAAGTGTTTTAATGAACAATAATTTATTTTATAAAATTCAACCGTAGTTTATTTTTTGTTTATTATCCGAAACTCAACATTTAGCTTTATACAACAACATGCTACAATGAGTATGAACAGTTATTGAACATGCCTATAAATTGTGTTGTCCCTGGGTGTAAATCGAACTATTATAGAAAAACCCTCTTAGTGACAATATTTACTTTCCCCCAAAGATAAAGAGCTGAGGAAAAAGTGGACAAGGTTTATCCATAGGAAAGATTATAAAGTCACTAACAATTCGGATGTGGGTATCAATCATTTTAAAGCATCAGACATTATTAAAGAAGACAATTTTTTGTGTGATGATGGTTCTTATGTGACTGCTCCAAGAAGAAAAGTAAAACTATGTGATGGTGCCTTCCCTACAATTTTTCCAATTCAAAGTCATCAGCCTTCTTACAACACAATTAAATCATGATTATTTATGTGAAGGTATTGGTCAATATATTTCTAAACAATTACTGCAACATGAAGAATAATAATCAGTTGTCCAAGCAAGCAAAGTCACGAAAATTGAGAACATTGAATTTTTAGGCTAAAATAAAATACAAGAAGGATAATTATAAGCTATGTGCATGTGAATTCACATGCAAGAGAATGCACTTGAATGTGACTGATATAAATAAAGTCTAGTTACCCTGTCAAATAGTTACTTCTTTAATAAGAACCTTATTTAAATTCTTAGAAATAATTTTGAACAGTAATGAGTTATTAGAGAGAGCTGAAACCTAGCTGATTGCAGTAAGTTAGTCAACCAACTGCGGCGGCCATCTTGTTTGTATGCTCAGGTCCGATATTTAGGAGGTCCTTGTACTAGGGCCTACGTTTCTTCTTCTTCGTCTTCCACTCACTCACTTCCTCTCTCTCTACTCATATTTTGTTTGAAAGTACGTTGTGTTTATTTGAATACTTATTTTATATAATACTGTTTTATATTATATTTATTTCATGCTGTTGTATTCTATTTATTTGTTTTTTATTGTGCAAAGGGTCTATCGAGATCTAGCACGTCATAATAAAAATCAATCAATCACTTTCTCTCTCTATTTATCTCATTATTCTCTCTCAGTATTCTATTCATTTACTGATCCCCTGCATTCTTCTGAAGCACCATGTCTCAAAATCAGAAATTCTTTTCTCTTCTTCCACACCCATCGTCCAAGCTTCACTTCCACATGTTGCAAAGCTCCATACATGCGTTTCGAGCAACCGTTTCTTCACCTCTTTTATTGAATCAATGATACACAATAATTTCTAGAATAATTTGGTGGAGGATCGACAGGCACAGCCCAAAACTACTGTTCCTTTTGATTCATTAAAAATTTTTCAGAAAGTAGTTCATGTTTTCTCCACTTGATAAAATTTTGTCCAATTTTCTGACCTCAAGACTTAATATTTCTTCTTCTTACAGACATGGAATTAATAGGCCTGTTCATACACACAATCAGCTATCTTCTGTATAATAAGAGAGAGTAGGGTTGTGTTTGTTAGCATTAAAGCATGTCAACTTGTGGATTACATACCGGAAAAACGGGAATGATTTAGATCTTCAATTTTCGCAAATAGATTCTAAAAATATCAATCTCGTGCACCTCGAAGCTCAAATTTCAATTTTCCTTCTAGATTTTTCAGAATCAATGTTCAAATTTCATTCATGGGACATGAATACATACCATAAATATGTTAATATAGAACTATAATCTAGAGAGACTACCTCCTCGAAACAGATGGTTAAAGCTGGTAACTGAATTAATAACCAGTCAAATTTTGTCAGGTTGGCATTAAGTTGAGGATGTTTCTAAACAAGATTCAAGTTCTGTCACTTTATTATCTTAGTGCCAAGTTGAAAGGAAAGTATTGGCTTATACGCGTATGGGATAGGAAAATTATGTTTGACGCATCATAGTGTAGAAATTGTATTTATTTTTCAACTATTTATTGTAACTATTTTCGACAACACTGCAGTCTAATTCGAGTCATATCAATACAACTTTTCTACTGACAATATTCACTCCATTCCTTTACAATAGTAATTCTATTTTTTTAATTCAATAATTATTTTCAGATGGGTTGATAGCATTTAAAGAAGCTCTGTTTCCCCCATATCAACCGGGGTAAGTGAAGAAAGGATTTTCATAATTATTTTATTCAATTATATTATCTGCTTACAATTGAAATTGGTTTCACCACAGAAAAAAAGTATAATATCCCGTGTGTTCTTTACTCAGTGGCTTTACACATTGTTAGGATACACAATAGCACCCATGGGCGGCAGAGGGAATTTTTTCCGGGGAAATTTTTTGTTACAGACCGTGCTCTGAGATGGGTGAAAATTACAAGGATAATCTTCGAAACTTGGAAATTTGTAGCGAAAAAAATGGGTAGCGAAAATTTATGGCGTGAAACAGAATATGCAAAATCCAAAGTCATTTTTATATTATAATATATAGCATTGATAAAAATTATTATTAGAGTATCGATTTATTCCATTTTCAAAACAGTACTAGATATATCCCAAATAGAATTATTTTTTGAAAATGGAATAACTTGCCCATAGATTCAAATTTTGAGAAACATTCCTCCATTCAATAAACAATAGAATAAAGCAATGTACCTAGAATACATTGGGCACATATATACAATATAATGTATTCTATGTACACTGGGTTGAACCGTGAAGAATATACCCTCTAAATTTCAGGAATTTATCTGTAACAAAATTTGAAAGGATTTTCCACTAAATGTCATCTTTAGACGCTCATATTATGTAAAAGGTGATCCTCAGAAATTATATTAATTTTGTTAGCTAGATAGTATCCAGGATATTTGAATAAGCAACATATCTCGGTTCATCCTGAGATAGGCCAGCTGTTGGTTTAAACCCCGAATGAAACATAATAATAAATGCCTTAAAAAAACATAATAAATAAAATAAATAAACATAATAATAAATAATGCCCCATAATAAATGCCTTCATGTAATCGTAGATTAACGGTAGGACTTTTGCATTTTCAGTCTTCCACTCAAACTGCAGCAATATGATTTCAATGTGCCCAAGCCAAACAAATACGGTGTTGAATGCTGGTATGATATACCTGATAGAGGAGAGCTAAGGATTTCAACCTACATCACAACTCTGGTCGAGCGTTTGCGATTGGTACTCAGCAAGAAGAAGTATTAATATTCCCGCCACCTAACTCTCCCTGCCCCAAGTGAGTAGCTCTAAACAGTAATATAACTAGTGACCCCCTGGGTTGGAGAACTCACTCGAGAACTGCTGTATTGTAATCTTTGAAACCCGCAACGTTTAAGGCTGTGCAAAGGCTAAAAATAAACTTTCTACTCGTGATGTTTTTCAAAGTTTTTCGATGTTTATATCATCAATCTATCAAAATGAAAAAGTTTTCTCAGGAAAACATTTTTTTCGATCATTACTTTTTGAGATATGAGAGCCTGAAGTTTGAATTTTTGGGACAGAAAATCTCAAATTCGGTAAGATATAAATTCATGAGATTTGGAGGATAGATTCTTCATGGTATTGTTGATCTAGTAAAACAATTTTTTTTGACAATATCAATTTTTAAGATAAGGATGAATTTAGTTGAGTTATTTTTGGTAAATTGAAGAACTTTTTCAAAAATTGATATTTTCAGAAAATTTTTGTTTTACTAGATCAACAATACCATGAAAATTCATCCTCTAAATCTCATGGATTTATATCTTACCGAATTTGAAATGTTCTGTCCCAAAAGTTCAAACTTCAGGCGCTCATATATCTCAGAAAGTAATGATCGGAGAAAAATGTTTACCTGAGAAAACGTTTTCATAGCTTGATGATATAAAAATCGAAAAACTTTGAAAATTATCACGAGTAGAAAGTTTATTTTTAGCCTTTGCACAGCCTTAATCATACATAGTTGGTGAAAATCATGGACAGTAAAATAGCTGAATAAATGATGATGAATTTTGTAAGGAATAATGCTAAACTAAATGCTGAGCTGATCTTTTATCTGTTCATTTTTGATATGTCTATCTTTCAATCTTTCCTATATTCTTTGATATGTTTATCTTTCCTGTTCATCTAATATCTGTAATCTTTATTTTTCCAAATATAGATGTTTCACGATCAATCCTGGCACACCCTACCACAGTGTATACAGAACTGAAGTCATTGAATATGTAGACAGTGGATTAGAGGCAATTATGAACGATGAGGAATTTTCGAAAGTGTTTGTCATAGCATCTAGAACAGTGCATGTCTGTTACCTCCTAGATGTAAGTACATTTCATCATTCTACTATTCTATAGTGAGCCACTTTATAAGGACCAATGAACACGAACCGTTTTTTCAGGCGTTTTCATACCAGTCGGCAGGGCAGAAGGCTCTCCGATTGGCTGATTATAGTGACAGTCAGCATAGAGCTGACTCTCAGCATACCATAGGAGAAATATCAAGCAAGTTTCCAGGCGTCTACATAGATTACAAGTTAACATGGGAGCCTCATTGTAGAAATCTTTGTGGCAAGCTCTCAAAGTCTACTTACCTCATAAGATGTCTCAAGAGTCAACTGTCAAATGATTATTTGCGTATGGCATATTTCTGTTTGTTCCACAGTCCTCTGTCATATGGTATCCTACACTGGGCTGGAAGTAGTCATATTTCTGGAGTTCTTCTCCCCAGAAAAAATCTAGTATGGTACACTCACACAACTTTCCTTGCTCATTGAACTGTAAGCCTCATTCTTAAAAGAGAATAATTTAGGGGGATAACATAATGATGATTGGCGGCAACATATTTGAAACTACGATAGGACTACTGTATTATGTTCATTTATATTATAATTATTGTTTTCAGGGTACTTTTCCTTTGTGTCAATTGTGAAATTCGATGATTTTTTTAATTAAAAGTCGTCAAAACAGCTAATCTGCAGATGAAATATCTCGACTATGTGTACTTTTTATAAACTGCTCTACCTACCTACCTCATGCACGAGAAGGAGGTTACAAAGTCCATTTCTCAAGGATGGGGTGGACCCCCATTAGTTTCCCAGGAAAAAGACTCATGCCGCTTGATAGAGCTTACAAATAACTATACTGGGTATGAATTTGAAAAAAATCGGTCAAGTCATATTTGAGAAAATCGTGAAAAACATGGTTTTTTAGTTATTATCTGTCATTTTTCTCAAGAATATTACGGAGCTCCTGAAATTTTCCCAGAAATGAGACTCATGTCAGTTGATAGGGCTTATAAATAGCTGGTAGTTCCGCGCATGCGCTGGTTTTAGAAATTCATTGTAAGTGTAGCTCTGTTTTTTTAATAGTTTTTGAATAGTTTACGTAAATAGTTTCAAGAGATTTTCAGTGATATTGCATAGCAATAGTGATGTTTCACTATTTGATTCGAGTGAATTCTTTGTGCAATGTGAAATAACTCTGCTAACTCTTAGTTCTTATTCGTATTTGACCATAACCTAAGATTTGGTTAGTTGTATCTTCTTGGATTTTTGACTGTAGTTTGTCGATTCACGCTTATCGCTTGCTATTGATATTGATAACATAATATAGACATCAGAATTGGAACTGTTAACTGTTATGCCGGTGCCGATTGTCGAATAACCTAGAACGATTTCGGCGGAAATCCGTGTCAGCTGTTACACACCTGTTTTTGACAGCTCTTATAGTGCGCGTCCTTTCGTTGCTATAGCAACCAATCTAGAACAGTGCATGTCTGTTACCTCCTAGATGTAAGTACATTTCATCATTCTACTATTCTATAGTGAGCCACTTTATAAGGACCAATGAACACGAACCGTTTTTTCAGGCGTTTTCATACCAGTCGGCAGGGCAGAAGGCTCTCCGATTGGCTGATTATAGTGACAGTCAGCATAGAGCTGACTCTCAGCATACCATAGGAGAAATATCAAGCAAGTTTCTAGGCGTCTACATAGATCACAAGTTAACATGGGAGCCTCATTGTAGAAATCTTTGTGGCAAGCTCTCAAAGTCTACTTACCTCATAAGATGTCTCAAGAGTCAACTGTCAAATGATTATTTGCGTATGGCATATTTCTGTTTGTTCCACAGTCCTCTGTCATATGGTATCCTACACTGGGCTGGAAGTAGTCATATTTCTGGAGTTCTTCTCCTCCAGAAAAAATCTAGTATGGTACACTCACACAACTTTCCTTGCTCATTGAACTGTAAGCCTCATTCTTAAAAGAGAATAATTTAGGGGGATAACATAATGATGATTGGCGGCAACATATTTGAAACTACGATAGGACTACTGTATTATGTTCATTTATATTATAATTATTGTTTTCAGGGTACTTTTCCTTTGTGTCAATTGTGAAATTCGATGATTTTTTTAATTAAAAGTCGTCAAAACAGCTAATCTGCAGATGAAATATCTCGACTATGTGTACTTTTTATAAACTGCTCTACCTACCTACCTCATGCACGAGAAGGAGGTTACAAAGTCCATTTCTCAAGGATGGGGTGGACCCCCATTAGTTTCCCAGGAAAAAGACTCATGCCGCTTGATAGAGGTTACAAATAACTATACTGGGTATGAATTTGAAAAAAATCGGTCAAGTCATATTTGAGAAAATCGTGAAAAACATGGTTTTTTAGTTATTATCTGTCATTTTTCTCAAGAATATTACGGAGCTCCTGAAATTTTCCCAGAAATGAGACTCATGTCAGTTGATAGGGCTTATAAATAGCTGGTAGTTCCGCGCATGCGCTGGTTTTAGAAATTCATTGTAAGTGTAGCTCTGTTTTTTTAATAGTTTTTGAATAGTTTACGTAAATAGTTTCAAGAGATTTTCAGTGATATTGCATAGCAATAGTGATGTTTCACTATTTGATTCGAGTGAATTCTTTGTGCAATGTGAAATAACTCTGCTAACTCTCAGTTCTTATTCATATTTGACCATAACCTAAGATTTGGTTAGTTGTATCTTCTTGGATTTTTGACTGTAGTTTGTCGATTCACGCTTATCGCTTGCTATTGATATTGATAACATAATATAGACATCAGAATTGGAACTGTTAACTGTTATGCCGGTGCCGATTGTCGAATAACCTAGAACTATTTCGGCGGAAATCCGTGTCAGCTGTTACACACCTGTTTTTGACAGCTCTTATAGTGCGCGTCCTTTCGTTGCTATAGCAACCAATCAAGAACAGTCATTTCCATGATTCAACCTTGAAAATTGAGCGTAGATAAGTGTTGCTGTTGTACTGGTTATCGTATGCTGAAAGTGAAACTGACCTACGTATTCCGTACTATAGGCTTGTTATTCTGCTCGCACCCACCGATCAAAGCCAGTTACAGAGCGCTCAATTCAAATAATTTTTTCGTATGTTATGTTTTTGAAAGACTTACGCTAACGGAGAAGTAATTTCTGTCATAATTTATTATTGAGTTGTTCTTTTTACTGTACATTTTTTGTACAATATGTCATTGATTGAGTTTTTGAAACAAAAAAGAGGTATATAGGTATAAAAGTTAATGGTTTTAGTTATAGGAAAGACCGTGCATTATTGATAGGTAATCGGTAGGTTATTGAAAGGTATCATGGCGTTGTCTCACGGTTGGCTGTTCTGCGACTGTAAAGACTGACAGTAAAATGGCAAAAATTATCGAATCTGCTGGTGCACACAATCATATGGACTTTAATGCTGATATTATATATTCTGCAAGTTTGGAGAACATTAATAATAATTGTAATACGCCTACATCACAAGTTGGTTCGCCTGCTCCCCAGTGCACCCCAGAAAAATCGACGAGTTGTGTGGACATGGTGCACTATGTACGCCGAAAACGCATGATATGGGTGTCAACACACCAAATTTCAGAACAATTAATGTGGACGAATCACAGAGTATAAGAGAACTGGAACTTCTGCAGCAGAGGGATGATCTTATAACTTTCTCGAGTGAGTTGAAAAATGAGGTTGAAAGGATGAATGCTGAAATTCACACACAGAGTACTGATCTCAATGAAATTATTAGGACGCTTAGAGAGGAGAATAGACATTCGTCTGAAAAAGTTATGTCGATGTCTGTTTCTATCGAAGCACTAGAGGCAGACAACTTAGCATTAAGGAATGAAAAGATTATGGTTGGAGAGGAGAGAGATAAGTGGAGAACACTTTATGATGAGTTGTATGCAAAGTCAAAACAGTGTGCTCAGTGTCTATCAATAACAACTAGAGATGGTTTTCGCAAGAACGCTTTGGTATATGAGGCTAATAGCAAGATCAATGTTAGAAATATTGCACAGAAAAAACAACCAGTTGAAGAAGTGTCAACGGTTCAATTTCCTTATAAAATCAAGTTGCATCATTATGCTGACAGTCAAGGAAGAAATGTTAGAAACGAGTTTATAAAGGAATGTAAGTATGATATCACTTCTTTCGTGAAATCAGGTGCCAAGTTTACCGACGTCCTGCCAGAAAAAAATTGCAGAATCTGATCGAAACGACTTTTTGGTGATCCAAGCTGGCTCTAATGATCTTAGTAAAAATGAAGCGAAAAACATTCTTGTGGCTCTACGAAGGAATCTGGCGGCTCTCTACAGAACCAATGTTATTGTATTTTCGATTCCGCGCCGTTATGACTTGGTGAAGTGGTCCTGTGTGAACGAGTTGATAACATAAACTAATAGAGCAATGAGGAAGATTTGTCAACTTTTCTCAAATTGTAATTTCATAGACATAAGCAACATAGGTGGAAGATTCCATACATCGCATGGCATGCACCTGAATGGATATGGTAAAAAGTATGTATGTGATAAAATTATTCAGTGTGTGACAACCCATATTACAAGCTCTGAAGTATCTCCGCCAATTCCGCTTCATGGTTCTTTTTTAGTATAGGTGACTGCACTGAATGGAACTGCCCGGACAGAATTGATTTGAATAATGAAATTTTTGGTGAAAGTAGCACTCATAAGAAAGTATGTTTTCTGAATCTACAGGGTATGTCTGGAAAATTGAACATTCTTACGCAAATGGCAGACTAGAAAAATTTCAGCATTATGTGTTTTAGTGAGCACTGGCAGCGGAGTGATGCGCTAAAGTATGAGATAATTGAAGGCTACGTTCTAGCATTTAGCTATTGCAGGAAAACTCATGTAAGAGGAGGCCTGACTGTTTACAAGACCTAGCATATGAGGAGATTGAGTTGGATTGGTTATGTGAGGAGCGGATATTTGAAGCAGCCGCAGTTGACCTTGAAGAATTGAGAGTGATTGTAGTGAGCTTGTACAGATCACCGTCGGGGGACCCAGTCATTTTTTTACAAAAGTTAGAACAGCTCCTATTCTATCTTTTCAAACTAAAAAGGGATATATTTATTGGTGGAGACTCTAATGCGCATTTTGACGTGACAACTGATCAAGCTTGTGTGAAAAATTTTAAAAACCTGATGACAGAATTCAATATGCACTACATTAACAGCTTGCCAACACGTGATAGTGCATGTTTAGATAATGTCATCACAACAATGGATCAACAGCACTATGATAAGGAAATACTTGATTTTGATTTCTCTGATCACTCTGGAATTACTGTTACATTTGAGACAAAGTTTAGAAAAAGAAAAGAACCTGTTTTTAAAAGTTTAAGAAGAGATTTGTCTATGGAGAGAATTAGAGTGTTGGAACGGCGATTGATGTTGGTGAATTGGATGCAGATGCTGGAAGGGGAAGAAGATGCTCAATTGACATTCAATAAATTTTTTGAAACCTTTCACAGAATATTCGATGAAATATGTCTCAAGAGGCCTTTGAGATTAAACGCTGAGAAGAGAAATGTAGCTAAGTCAGGCTGGTATACACCGAAACTGGCAGAATTGAAAGACAAAATGATGACTTTCGACTCCATTTTTCTTATAAGACATAGCAATGATGCGCAACTGGCTTATAAAAGGTGTAAACAAATCTATAAATGGGAAATAAATAGAGCGAAGCTCTGTTCTAATGCCAACTGTATCGAAGAGTCGGGTAACAAATCAAAAGCTGTGTGGACTCTGGTGAACAAAGTGAGGAGTGGAGGATCAAAACGCACAAATATTGAGATCTCACCAGATCTTTTCAGCACGTATTACACATCATCCGTCCAGGAAGCAAAAGATGGCATCGAGCAGCCACAGGTTACTGCAAGAGATTTCATGGAGCATCCACCGTCCACACATGAAGAATTCAAATGGACACAAGTGTCATGTGCTGATGTTTATGAGATTGTCATGGATATGAAAAACTCAAGAAGAAGGGACATTTTCGATTTATCCAACCACGTTTTGAAATGTGTAATCCAGTCTATTATTGTTCCATTGACTCACTGTATAAATTTGTGTCTACAACAAGGAGTTTCCCGACAAAACTCAAAATTTCGAGACTTGTACCTTTGTTTTAAAAAAATGGAGACAGACTTACACCAGAAAATTATAGGCCTATCTCCATAGTTCCAATTTTTGGAAAAATTTTAGAGCATGTTGTAAAGCTTCAGATATGTACCTACTTCCATAGTTGTAATCTTATAAGTGACTCCCAATTTGATTATAGGGTGGGTAAAAGCACAACAGAGGCAGTTCTTACAATTATCGATCAAATAATAGAAGCTTTCGAGAATAAATGCCTTGCTCAGATGACTGCCTGTGACTTGAGCAAGGCTTTTGATTGTGTCAATCACTCAATACTCCTTCACAAGTTGAGTCACTTTGGAGTACGTGGTTTGTGTCTTGATTTTTTTAGGTCACATCTGGAGAATAGATCACAAATAGTTGATGTCAATGGAAAACTATCTGCATTTCTTATCTTAAATTTGGAGTACCACAAGGTTCTGTTCTGGGACCACTGTTGTTCCTTGTAATGATAAATGATCTACCCAAGTGTTTAACATCTTCTTAAACCATAATGTAAGCTGATGACACTTCTTTCCTAACTATTGACAGAGATTTCCAAAATCTCAACAGAGTTGCTAGTCAAACAATAGACAAGGCTAATTCATGGTTCAAAGCAAATGGATCCCTCCTCAATGAATCCAAGACACGAAATGCAATATTCACATTGAATAATAGACATGAATTGTCAAACAATTTTGTAAAAAAATCAAATTATCAGGAGTACAAATAGATTACCATCTGACTTGGAGTGATCATATTGATTTACTGTGCAGCAAGTTATCAAAGTCTATATATTTGTTGAAGACTCTGAAATATCATGTTCCATTCAACTATGTTTTAAATGTGTATTATGCTTTGTTTCATTCCCACTTGAGTTACAGTGTTATTCTGTGGGGGAATTGTTCACAGGTGTCTGAAGTTTTGATTCTGCAAAAAAAGCGATAAGAATAGTAACTAACTCAAATGTTAGAGCTCACTGCAAACCGCTATTTGTCAAAACTAGAGTCATGACTGTCATTTGTTTGTATATATATATATATATATATATATTATATATATATATATATATATATATATATATATATATATATACGTTGCTTTTGTATATAAAATTGAAGGAAAGAAACCTTTATTGTAATATTAATATGTGCACAATCATAATACGAGGAGCTATAGAAATGTACATATTCCTCAAGTAAGGCTATCAAGGACTTTGAGAAGCCATTTTAATGTGGGAATAAGACTTTGCCATCATATGTCAGAGATCTATCTTATCCTAGTTTCAGAAAGGCAATAAACAAATTCCTAAGTGACAACCCATTTTATAGTTTGACTGAATTTTATGAAAACTCCTTCAATTAATGTTTGTCTTATAAAATACTGTATATTGTAGGACCTACTAGTATGTGTATAAGATTATATTTGTTATTTATGAGTTACCTAGATGATATAAATTTGTATTGAGTGGGTCTCCACCAAAATTATTAATGTAATGTTTTTTTTAAATTCTCTGACATTGTCTAATGCAATTTTGTAATTGTTCTTTGACAAAAATAAATTATTTATTTATTTATCCATGGTATAAATTTGAAGAAAATCGTTAGAGCCGTTTTCGAGAAAAAATAGAAAAATATGGTTTTTTAGTAATTATCCACCATTTTCCGCCATCTTGAATTGAATCTCATTGAGTTTTCTCATTGTTGGAACCACATGGTATAAGGACCTTAAGTTTAAAATTTCAAGTCAATCGGTTGATTAGGAATGGAGTTATGGTGTTCACACATACACACACACACACACACACACACAACACACAACACACACACACACACACACACACATACACATACACACACATACACACACACACAGACCAACCCCAAGAATCATGTTTTTGCACTCAGGGGACCTTGAAACTAGGATAGAAAATTTGAAATTAGGGTACCTTAATTTTTTTGGAAAGCAATACTTTCATTACCTATGGTAATAGAGCAAGGAAAGTAAAAATCTGTGAGGATAATAGTGGAGGTCACTTTCAGGGAACATTGTTCTCGTTATTTGTTTCTCTTGGTAAAACGGTTTCTTATTTAGTTCACTTTAAGGGGAGTTTTAGTGTCCTTGGGATCACATCAAGTGAATTAGTTTCACTATCATCCTACTCAAGGTCGGTATTTATGAATTCATCTTCAGCATCACTAATGTCATTGAAATCGAGATCTAGAATTAAATTTGTACATTCTTCGAAGTGTTTGTTCAAAACGTACATATTGGCTGCTTGAATCCAATCACTATTTCGTAAAAATGTACATTTGAAGTGGTGACCCCTGGGTCCCGGGGACCCAAAAGCATCATTTCACAAAGACAACAAGTCACAGAGCACTAACACTACACGAAGGTTAAGAGGCTGTTCACATGACAGCGTTTTACGCTCGGTTGTCGCGCGATCGCTCGGTTTTAGTAGTCGCCGGCAAAACGCGGCGGTTGTAATCTCAGACTTAACCGAGGGCAGATCGCTCATGAATCGCTGTCATGTGTACGAGACTAGCAAATCGAGCCGTGCGACAACCGAGCGTAAGTCGCTGTCATGTGTCTAAGGGCCTGTTTCCGAGCTCGGGATTCAGCTAAGTTCTTGACTTTGAACAGCTGGAGTCAGAAAATTGGCTTTCTGAACCGGGGAGTAGTCGCAGTTTTTATGATAATCGTTATTTTCTCATTTAACAGTTTTTCCTCGACTAAATGAAACATTCCTAAATCATTTAAAATAGCTGAAACTACACTATTTTCTCTTCATTTTATTTTGTGTTCATTAAACGTGGACTACGACCACGCCCCGTTTCGGAAAGTCAATTATCTGACTCCAGCTGTTTAAAGTCTAGAACTTAGCTAAATCCCGAGCTTGGAAACCGGCTCAAAGTGTCTACTGACATGAATTTACATTGGTCACAATAGACTTATATATTACATAATTATATCTAAAACAAAAATTGCCTGGGTGAGTGGGACCCAGGATCACGACTGAAAAATTGAATGAATAAAAACGTTGTTATTGTTGTTTTATGGCAGGAATCAGAAGCGGAATTCATTCGAGTGGAGCAGAAAGTGATTGGTCGGGCAGCTATCAAACGTCTGCGCCTTTACAGCCACACCATAACACAGATGACGGTCATTGAAATGGACGCCATTAGTCAAACATTCACTGCTGTGTTCACTGAGGTCAAATACATCCAAGCCCATAGATCTGCTTTGAAACAACTAAGTAAGTACCTTAGAATACCTACTACACCTACCTTTACCATGGCATATCTTCATGCTTCTTCTCCTTCATCTTCTTCTTCTTCTTCAAACTGAATTATGTCATTAATTTTGTCCATAGTGTTGTGTATCAAGTTGAAATGATACAGTATCATATTGTGTTGTTACGGTATCATGTATGGTGATACTATATCATTTTGTAGTGATACCATCCAGAAAAGATGGCATAAGAAGATATCCCATAGCAATGGTGACGGGCGTTTAAGTTCCAAATTTCACTGTTAATTCAAGCCGATTGTCCTGGTAGTTATTTTTTGTGAAGCTGTGTGACGCTGGTTGTGCTGTTCTTACACTCTCACCAGGCCAAAACAGTAATAATAGACAGGAGTCTACAGTAATCGGCCTGAATTAAGAAAAAATCGGCTCGAAATTTGGAACATAAACAACCTAGACTGTGGGATATTTAGTTATGCTATTTTTCCTCTATAATTAATATCGCTATAATTGGTCAATATAAGACAATGGGACGTGTCAATAGACGTTTTTTATAGTGAGATTTACGCTATAAACTCAGCTCAAAACATAAATTTTATATCAGGTAACTACGGGGATGACTTGTATCATGACAGATATCCACAATAGATGGCAATGTATGAAGAGATTTGGCAATTATGTGGCCCTATCATATCCGATAGTTTTGTAATTTATATTTGATAGATTTGATTTGAATCTGATGTATATTCTGTATTTGCAGGAGAACTACCTTTCAGGAATTTATCTCCTGAGAAAAAGCCATCAACTACTTATATTGGAAAAGCAATGTGAGTATTGTTCAAAGACAATTGGCAACTATGTGGCCCTATCATCCGATAGTTTGTAATTTATAATTCATTCATTTATCCATCCACTGATTTATTAATCAGTTAATAAATTTATTAATTGAACGAGCGTTAGCGAGTTCTCACTTTTGACTTACTGGAGGCCAGAGTCGTTATCTGTCTGTTTGTATGTTTGACAAAAACTTCTTCAGAATTGGTGAATCAGCTTCAAATTTCTTTCAGCCTTTTCACAGGTCAAGTTTGTTGACTCAATTGACTCACTCCTTTGTCCTTTTTCCAGGATATAAAAAAAACATTAAAAGAAAAAAGAAAGAAAGAGCATAAGAAAAAAATTGTTGTGATTTAGACGCACATAGATTTCTCCTGATGCTGTGTCACCCCCACCATTGAGCCGACTGTGTTCCGATGAAGGTCATCACAAATAGACTTTACCTTATCATAGAGAAAAATCAAATAGACCATTGACTACCTCCAGTTTGACCAACCCAACAGCTTAAAAATAAATATGATAGAATGAAAATAAATTAAATAAAGTGTTGAAGATAAATTATTTGATTCTAATTCTATTATTCTTGATAAAATCTATTTAATAGTATTTCTATAATATTTACAGTTGGAATGTCCAACTTTTATGAATTTTTATTGCAAACACATCTTCTACACAATATCAAGTAAATGCAATGATGCTATCATTCATACTGAAACTAATAACAATAAAGCAATGATTCACTCACTTGAATAAATAAATTAACTCTTATTTCGTTATGATTTTTAAGAATCAACTCCAGACCTGGTGTTAAATACCTTAGTTATTTAGAAGGTTTCCAACCATGACATGCACACGCTAACCGCCAATTATGAACTTCACTATGAATAAGATAAGTATTTCACATTAAAAATTGTTTATGTATTTCACATGAAAATAATTCTTGAGTTTCGATTATTGAATACGCTCTATTCTTGTCTTATAGCACATTTTTGATCGATACTTAGTGAGGTTGGTACCTTAATATTCAAAATAGAATACCATATCTATACTGTGTTGACATTTCTGAAAATATCTTTGGAAACAATTGGCAGAATCAAAAGTCAGGGCAGTGGACTGTAAATGATAATTGATATTAATACCTACAAAATAAATCTTTGGATTCTGTGCATAAAAAACTGATAGCATGAAGTGCTGGGAGTATGCCAATAGAAGACAAAATGAGTAAACAAAGTTGAGATTTGATATCAATGAAATAATAGGCAGATGGCCACATACAAAAACAAATGAATGGAAATTGAATCAAATAAAAATCTTTAGCTGAATTTTATGACAATATGAAAAGAAATAATTACAAAATTTTGAATTAATGTAAATTAATGATACTAATGACCATTGAAGACTGACAACAATTGATAAGGTAATGTCAATGACACCTGAATTGAAAATAGAAAATTTTAAATGATACAATAAAGTTAATGTTGAAAAATTCAATGTTACACAAGTTCAGAATCAACGTTACATACATTGAAATAAATTGCATGTCTTGAATGACATTAACACAAGTAAATCAGCAATAACAATGCTCTATATATTGAAATAGTTGAATGTCTTGATTGACACTAGTACAAATAACCTTAGAGTAATTGAATGTCTCGGCCTTCAATGAAAACACTTGTAAGCCAAGGGTAGCTGTCAAATACAATGAAACAATTATTAATGTTGAGTACATTAATAGAGGCGACATAGGCCTTCAATGAAAACACTTGTAAGTCAAGGGTAGCTGTCAAATACAATGAAACAATTATTAATGTTGAGTACATTAATAGAGGCGACATAGGCCTTCAATGATTTGAATGTCAAGTTAGACATCAATACAAATAATTCAGATATGAAAATATTAATTTGAGGTTGGAAATTGAAATGCTTCACAAGTAAGCCAACTGATAATTGAAAACGATAAGATGCTCAATAATACAATTATTATAACCTTGAAATAACATAGGACAGTGCTCTCAATGAGACATACACTGTAACATATTAAATTCATGTACATAGGCTCGATTGCCGAATAAGTACAGACAATTGAATGTTTTTAATTGCCGTAAAAGCTGAATAATAGCTACAAAAATAATATGAATTAAAATTGAATTGTTTGAATACAAAATAAATTAGAAATAGAGAACAACATGGTCCAGTTTCGACACGCTGTTAATTTTTTCATGAACAATTATGCAATACATGAGTAAAAAATGAAGATTGAATAAAAAGATTTATGTAACCTGAGTTAAATTTTGAAGAAAGAGATGTGACCAGGCAGACAGGCAAGGAATCCACGGTACCCCAAGGAACAGCACATTCAGCAAGCGATGACACAATAGCCACGCGATGACGAAATGGAAGCATCAAACACAGCAGACAATTCCCCTACTGGGAATGTGGACAGGAACATGTAGAACTCCAAACAAATAATTCGAATTCCAAGTTGTGGAATTCTCAGATCAATTTCCAAACGGTAGAGATGATGAAATTGAAAGTCTGAGTTTCAAGTGGTGAAGCCATGTTGTTAGAAAAAATGGCGAGAGACGCCAACACAATACTATGGAACTTTGACAAAGTCTATCAGCGTAAATACACGAAGAAATTGATAAATAATTGAATCACAGTTGATGAATACATTTGAAGAATTCATTTGAAGGAATATTTCACATTTAAAACGTTCAGTAAGCCAGATGAATTTGGATGAAGAAAGGTAGACCGCAGAAGCGATGTGCACTCACCAACTAGACAGGATCAAAAAATGAGAAAGCAAGCCAACGCTTTACCAACAAAGGAGAAGACGGAAATGCCCGACACATATGCAAACGTTCGCGACAATTTGATGAAAAAGTAGCAATTATTTTGAAAGTAAGATGCCTAAAGGACAAAATAAAATACCAAAAATTGAATAATAAAAATATTAAAATTGAAATGACGAATAATATTAGAAAACACAATCTTGAATATGAAGTATGCCAAGAACCATGAACCATGCTAACTGAGAAGAATATGAGCCATGCTAACTGTAACCGTGACTGTGATGTCACCGGACAGTGCAAACGGACAAAATAATGACAACGGAAACGGAACGAGTATCGAAGTGGAACCGTTCCAATAAATGCTTTGTCAGATTTTACAACAATAAAATGTAAGAACAATGATTTAATCTTATTAATTTCTATAATAATTAAACACTTGATTAAATGGTTTGAAGTGAAAAAATTAACTTTTCTTTGAATGCGGCTTTTGATGGAACTGGTAAAATACCAATAATTTTATCAGACTTTTATTTGAATCCTTGTATGATTCAAATAATTCTTGATTACTGTATGATTCATACAGTTCACAACTTTATGTTTATTTATTTGTTTCTATTTCAATTATTTTTGTTTTTCTTCATTGAACATCCATTATTTTTTCACTTGTTGAATATATCACAAGTGTTAACTTTGAAGTATAAATAGGTACTGTATTTTTAAAACTCATATCTATATGGCTGAGTTCAATTCCCCCACCACAACCCTCAAATTTTGAGAGTCTACTGTTTGAACATAGTTTAGTTTGATGATGCAGCACACAACGAAACGGTAGTCACTAACATGAGTTTTTAAAATATTTCTACTTTGAAGTTTACATGTGTGATATATACTAATAAAATGAATTTGAATTGAAATTTTGATATATTATTGGATGAGGTTGCCCTCTGTATTTACTGTACATCATAAGCCTTATCTACACCAAGTGCGCAATGCAAAATGTTACTGTGAAAACGACATTATAAACAATCAAGTACAGCAGTACCTACGAAGGCTAGTCAATATGCAAGGTTTATTGCGATAGACTCTTCATACCTTGGTCAATGAGTAATAGGGTTTTTGAAACTCAATTATTATTCTGAGTTTCTATTTAAATCCTCAGTAAATTCTATACATGAAGATAATATTAAAAGTTATTGAATGTCAAAATGTGAGGCTTGATTTTTATTTATATAGATTATGGGTAACTGTAAATAAAACAGCTCAGTTATTGAATAACTAAAATTTATTGCAAATGCTCTCTATAATAACATCGATAAACTTAATTTATATTCATTTAGAAATGAAACTCACTTTATCAATGATTATATTAGTAAGTATATCTTGTTTATTGAAAACCAATAATATAAAAGCTCATTTTATCAAATGACATTATAGTAAGTTACCCTTTCTTTGAAAAGTTTTTAACATAAAATAGGTACAAGATTAAAAACACAAACTACAACTACTAGTATCAAGGTTTCACATAATCTTCATAAAGGCATTATTATATCGTTTACATATCTGTACTAATATAATACTGTAACATTCTGTTTTAGAGGGTTAATATCATCAACTATTTTAGATCTTTCGAGTTCATTATAGTAAAAATTTGCAAAATATTCTGAAAGTGGTAATCCCATTGCCAAACCTACAATGGAAATGCAAGATAGAAAAATCTATTTTTCAGATTTTATAGATAAAAATAAGTAACTTGCCCTGAATACATACATTTTAAGAAAATGCAAGCTTATTTTTATACTGTGCAGAATGGCCATAACGCTTTTATGCCTATTTACACATTAGCTAACCATGATTCTAGTTTTCTCATTAAATCATAAAAAAATTAAAATCCATGAAAAACGTGGTACTGGTAATGAATTTTAAATATGATTCAATTGTGAGAAACCTCACAGATTGCTTGTTAATGTGAAAGGGGGGTTTCAATCGGAATTTGGACCGGCACTATTGAACTTGTCTACAATGATCAAGCTCAATGGTGGTGGTTTACCATTCATACTATCTATCATACATTTACTTCCATCAACATACATCTCTCACACTAAGGACAACACACTTGAAATGATTTACAAAAAAATCAGTGATGCAGAATGCTGAGGAAACGCAGAAAACTCATGAACAACGCTGAAACCCACCTTTTTTGGGTCGTATCATTGGTATTAGTTCAAATACTAGATGAACTTCTCAATGAAATTCGAAAATTTGCTCTTTATCTGTTCTCCAAAAAGCTTAGAAAATGCAGAAAATGCTGTAAAATGCAGATTTTAGGCGTAAGTTGATTTGTTTTTGTTAAATCCCCACGGCAATCAAATTTCATTTCCCCCACCCGAAATCAAATCCTGGCTACTTTTCGAATAATTCTGTGCCATTGTCTTTGGTGTTTAGAATCAATTGATTTTTAGTAAATAATTTATTTTGCAGTTGAAAAATTATCTACATAAATAAAATCCATGAAAATTAATAATTGGAATAATATGAATAATATTATCATATCAATAAGTTACCAGCTGTACGTACACTAAGCTAATTTTAAGATCTGAGGAGACGCAGCTTGGTGATACAAAGTGTTGAGCTTACGAAGATTGCCTTATCACACTGTTCCACGCCATGTCCCATTCAGTGTGTGTGTGTGTGTGTGACTGCTTCCATTCAAACCAATATGCAAGAAGCACCTGGATGCAAAATGCCGCATCGCGCCTCCTCAGGTGTGCATTCAGCTAAAGTTTGTCATGAGATGCATTAACTATTTGGCGGTACGAAGTTCGCCGGGCCAGCTAGTATAAAATAATTATCCAATGAAGTGCATAATACCTTTTATTTTTTCAAAACATATGAAGAATTGCGAAAGTAACAGTTAATTGGTAATTTACATAAACATGACAGAACACATGCTTTGTGATGTTCAAAATAATTATTATACAATGGAAGTGGGATATACTATGATAATAGTAAAACGATGTGTACAGTGTCAAACTATGGGTTTGCATAAGAAACAACACACACGATGAACTGTCTTTGTGGCCTCTGTGACACATTTTGGTGCCTGAAATGAAAAATAAAATAAATTATTTTCAAAATCTGCAATTGATTGGAATAAAAGGATACTTAATAACAAAAGTAATGAGTTATACAGAAATGTTGTCACACAATAGTCTAGTCACTATATACATTGGTGCTTGCTATTAATATTGTAGTTCTGATTTTTTAATATATTATTTGGATACATGAGAGAAGTCCAGAACCAATTTCCTTGTGCTAGATACAGAATTCCCGATTTTATGTTTTTTTTTTTTTTTTTTTTTTTTTTTTTTTTTTTTTTTTTTTTTTTTTTTTTTTTTTTTTTTTAATTTTATTTTCCATTTATTCCCGATTTTATGTTTTTTTTTTTTTTTTAGGTTAGGTCTGATCAACTTGGGTGACCTTGAGGTTAGGTTTGGTCAACTTGGGTGACCTTGAGGTTAGGTTTGGTCAACTTGGGTGACCTTGAGGTTAGGTTTGGTTGACTTGGGTGACCTTGAGGTTAGGTTTGGTCGCCCTTTTGTTACTACTCACAATTATTGTCGATACATGACTTTCGTTGTGGTTGCTTTGCCATTCCAGAAGTCTATTCTTTCTTCATCTCTTCCGGCAATCTTGAAACTGTTCTCACTCCTTGGCAGAATGATGCACATGTTAATTAGAGCGCTATTGGGCTTGTGGTGAATTTTCTTCACCAGCTTGATCATCCGCTCTGCAATGGTTACTGGCCTCTCTCTCTCTCTCTCTCTCAAGGGCATGTTGTTCATCCCCAGGTAGAGAACCTCATGATCAAACTCATCATCATTACGGCGATTGGACTTCTTAAATATTTCCACCTGATTTGAAGTTGACTGTCACCTGGAAATATAATTTACATTGAATTTATCAAAGTAAAATAGCTCATACAGAATCCAAGTCTGAAGCACTTGCTAGTATCATCAAGGCATGAAAACAGCCTTACAGGAGGCTGAAGCTAGGATGATAAACGGTTCATAGAACATAGTCGGTTTACTGCTCTGAATAGTTGTAGAATTAGGGTATAAATAGGGTAGGATTGTCCTCACTTTCAAGAGATGAATCTCATTTTACAGTATATGGTGAGTAACCCACTTTTTATTTAATAGAGGTGAATAGTGAAGTTTTTTGTTTCCATGAATTGTTTCAATCTCATACCAATGAAATAAAATGCTTTGTCCTGACTGACTCATAAACAGACCAGAGCTTAAACTACTAGGCTTGAAAGCTTGAAATTTTGCACACGCCCTTCTTGTCGCCTCCAAGCACCAATTATGAAAAGATTTTCTAAAACCCTTAAAAATTAGGCTCAACAGTTATTCATAGTTTACATGTTATTCTTGGTAAACGTAAGGTAAGGTATAAAGGTATAAAGGTCTTATGGATGTTTTTATTTAGTTTATTGTGCCACATGTATTTTTAATCAGCTTTTATAATCATTGCATCTACGGTATTTAGATGAAAATATAATTTCTTCTTATAAAAAACACTTCATTCACATGGGCTACTTTTTAAATTAATAAAAACAATATAAAAATCTTGAAGCACCCTTTATTGAAAAAAAAACTTTAAAATAGATTTTATAACCTGACGATGGTGTGATCACCGAGACTAGCTGTTTAACTATTTTAAAGTTTTTAAAAAAATAAAGGATGCTTCAAGATTTTTTATATTGTTTTTATTAATTCTTCTTACCGTACATATACTGTGATTACATCATCTAAAGCTGCGTTTACACCAATGTTATTAACAAAATGTTAATATAATCCTTATAGATTCTATTAGATTGAACATAACTTATCATACAAATGAAGATCATATGTGTTTGTCAATTTCCTTTCAATCTATAAGGATTAAGTTATTAACATTTTGTTGATAACTTTGGTGTAAACCCAGCTTAACACTATTGGTAGTCATACTTTTAAATGTAAAAAAAAAACTGAAATTAATAAAAACATAAAGTACCATAGCCTACTATAGATAGAATAAGCTATACCTTATCTAAAGTAAGCCATGGAAGTACACTTCTAATTAAAACATTTAAAAACTTTAAAACATTTCAACAACTAGTTTTGGCATGAATTGGCCATTTTCAAGTTTAAATGCCAAAATAAACAAGTTGATAGTAGATAATATTTGCTCATATGATTTATTTATTTTTTATTCATTATTTTTTTGGATAAAATGATTTAATTTTAGTTTTATTTAATTATAATTTTTCTATAAAATAGAATTATAGTACCCTTTAAAATTGAAAAATATTAAAAAATAAGAATACAAATTGTAAGGATATTGAAGGGTACTATAGTTCTATTTTATAAATACAAGAAAGTAGCCCTGAATTCATACATTTTATAATTTTCTATTTTTAGTTTAAAATCCCACTTTTTTGGATTCAGGGTACTTTGAAACGTATAGAAATTTGGAAATTGGGGCACCTTATTTTTTCGGAAAGCAATACTTTCCTATGGTAATATGGCAAGGAAAGAGGAAAGTGAAAAATTAAATAATGAAACACGTTTGGTTGTAATTCGCATCGCCTACTGTCCCATGTAACATTTTCTTATCTATCAATTGAAAAAATGATACATAGCTGTTAGTTGTACAATGAAAGTTTTTTCAAGTCTATAGCTGATTAATGTCTTCTTAGTTGTTAGGTGTGGTTTATAATATTGACTCCACGAAATGGAAGTTGTTGTACTAATCGAAATTAATGCATGGCCTACCGGCCCGTGTGTACCCAGGCTAACAAACAATTAGTAGGGAACATCTACAGAACCCAACCAATGAAGAACGGTCCTGTATCAAAAATTTGTTTTGGAAACATCAACAATATGAATGTTTCGGGCGGCCTCCATTAGGAGATCAAGACAGTATTGTAATGTTGGAATGCAAAACTCTAAAAAAAGTAAATTTTTGTGGCTTTTGCTGGTGGGGAGTCTCTTGCGGGAAGGTCCCACAGCCTGAATGTATAATTTAAGCCGCCAATGTGCCTTACGACTGTCATACTTACTAGCCGAGACCGACAGTTTAGCATGTCCATCCGATAACACGATAATGCGAAACTCTATTATTATTGGTATTGAAAGCAATTTGTGATTTATATACAGCATTGACAGGAAAACAAACATGATTTGATAGGTTGATAATTACAAGAAAGCTCACCTGATACTTGACATTGTGATCATCAGCCATAAACTAGCAAGATAGACCCAGCAGCAAGTTTCAACCATAGCTCAATCAGCCTGTTATTCTCTGAAAAAAGAAAAATAACTGTTTCTAGACCTGCTAAGAGTTTATTTGTGAATACAGTAGGCTACCTGTATCATGCGTATTTCAATGATTCTTTTAAAAAATCCGTTCTGACAATCTATTTTTTGGATTTGGTTTTAAGGTGTTCAATCCTGAGTGAGTCAGGAGTCAGGTGTTACGGTATAACGTGAAGCTTTATATGCAACCTAAAGCATGCTATATCATGCAAACCTATAAAGAAAAAAAAGAAAAGATTGTTTCTTTGTTAAATGATAGGAAGAGAAAAAATAAGGTAACCTTGTGCTATACCTCTCCTACTTCAATAAACTCTATTGAGAAAATAGAAGATGCACATGGATTACATTTTGATCTTGTTCAATGACTATTAAATATGTTTGTATTAATTTTGTTTATCTTTAGATTGACTAATAGACTCTTCTGTATAGTTAGCAATATTTGTTTTAAAGGTAGACTACATTTCAGATGTTAAAATCTAAAAATTATTTCAAATAAGGCCTAGGCAATTATGTTAATCTTACCTGGTACAGTGATGAATAGCCTAATCATACTATTAACCGTTTCAACTTTCTTTTTTAAACGAATTCATCCATATTATGTCTTTGTGTTTGATTAGTCTTCTGTTAAAGAAGGACTTATTTATAAGAGTAAAACTACCAAGTTATGACTAATTTTGTATTTACTGTGCTTTGTTACATCTTATTCTTAACCTGACTGTTCAGTTAGTTGATAAAACATAACCTAATCTCCTTACAATTCCGCTAAACATTACCTAAAAAATGATCAGTAGAAGTTTTAAACCGTTATGTTGGTAGTGAGGTCACGTGAGGTAGTCATTGGCCTATTTGCGTTTTCTCTTTCCTTAAGATCATTCTCACAAATATTATAGCAGCTACACCAATTTTTCCACAAAAATAGACGCACTACTACTGTTCGTAGTTTTTTTATTCACCTATGATATGTGCGGATAATTTATGTACACATTGTATTTTGTGTTATTACAGAGACATTTCGTACTTGATTGAAAGTGCAGATGTTGTGTCAAGGACTCTGATCGGTAATGAAGGATATGATCTACGCATTGGTGAGACGCAGCTGGTTAAAGAACGTCAGAAACGCTTTTAGTTAGTAAAATATCATTCTATTCTAGACCATGTCATGTAATTTTTCAATAACGGGTTGCCCTGCTTGGCTGCAGTCTGTAGAGCATGAGTAAAAAACTATATAACTCTTATTGTGATTCTTAGAATATATATTATACCAATTTCTTACTGGCTTTGTAATTTCTTACCAGCCCGGGCAAGATATTTATCTCAGGCCACTCCTGTGTTTCGGATGGACACGTTAAGCCGTCGGTCCCGGCTGCCTAAAAAGTAGTTGTTGGGTCATGTCAGAGGCCCTGAAATTGATCAGTTGCGACCTGAAAACTCTGACACCAGACCTGAGCCAGCCAGGTCCCTCGATATTATTATTATTATTATTATTACCAATTTCTTACTGGCTCGCCCAGGAGCTCCCGCAATTCTCTGCTCTTGGACAATTTATATAAATCTCTGGAACGTATTATTTCCAAAGATTTGATTATCAATGCTATTATATTGCTGTCTTAACCAACTTATTCGGTGAAGAATAAATTCGGATGGTAATCTTATTAATATTTCAATACTGGCAACTAGATAAATAAAAATGATACTGGTCATGCATGGAAGTAGGGAAACAAATAAAGGATATACCATAAAATTTTTAATATGTATATTACACAAAAAAAAATCAACGAATAAATAAATATAGAAATATATAGAGCAACAAGCAAAAATAGTAAAAATATTAACAAAATATATCAAAAAGAAAGTATCACAGATTAGCTCCCTAGTTTTTTAGCATGAAACATTACCATGTGCTTTTTAGAATCATTAATCATATGCATTTATTTTATGCAACTCAGATATCGACTTGTTGCTGCTTGTCGACAAAAATCTCAAATATATCTTCTTTCAAAAAATAATAAAAATAATCAATTGATAATTATAAATCACAAATATAATAATCTGTATATATCTCAGTATCTTTCTCAGGGCTTAAGGTTCGGCCTCTGGTGGAATTAGATAAATCAATTTATCTGGTGAACATGAGCTACATTTAAATCTTTATAATTTGCTAATAAAATTAATGATTGAGTGAGCATATACCTACATATATATTACAACATTAAATTTAAATACTCCTTTCATCTGTGCATCTTTAGACATATAAATCTGATATAACTCTTAACTAATAAAATATGCTCTTTGTACCTTCTAAGACTAGCACAAGTTTTTATATTAATTTCGATATTTATAACCTTTCGACGAGCTAGCTTTTTATATTCTTATTTCACTCGAAGCACTGAGGGTGCCCTAAATTCATATATTTTGATAATTTTCACTCACGTGCTAAAATTCCCAAGATGATGGTGGCGATCCGAATTTCCTATCGTACTGGATTTTCTGGTGGTTGAAGTCGTCTTCTCCAAGGGGATAAATAAATATCTAAGTGACTTACGCTTTAATATAGCATCACCAAGTCTTATAAAAAATTAATTAATGAATTTAGACTTTAAATCTCTCAAACATACAATTTAACAAAAGGGACTTGTGCTCTATAAAAATTTAGTGGTGCTTCAAGGCAGCGTCTGGCAAGCAAGTGGGCCCTGATCCACCCCTATTTTCTACAATCATACTTCCGACTTACAAATTTGCATATATTTAAATATTCAGTTACTATGCCATTAAAAAGATCAAATAGTCCATGCCAATCTGCTAAGTTATTACCTATATCTTGGGTATTACATTTTATAATTACTCGGATTACATCCGATACATAAACTGAGTAGTGATAACTTATGAATTCTTATCATTTATATAAATATCTATAGATAAATTTGAATCGGCTCATTATTGCCGCCCATCAACCACTGCAATTTGATTGGTTCATCCAAAATTCATAAATGTATCCATGCACCTACTGAATATCATACTTCCTCAATATTTTTATTTATTTTATGTGTTTTGTACATGCTCATTACAAATAATAAATTTTTTAAAACTTTTTAAGTTGTTTTTCCATTTACAACAAGTTGCCACGTGGTTACCAAATCCTCTAGTTGAATACTATTTGTTTATAACAAAAATTTGCCAAGGTGTCTGGCTAGATTTCAAATTACATGGCTTGATCGATTATTAGGTTGCCGACCAGTAGGTGTTATAACCTAACCTCAAAATTCCAATATTTTATATAATATAATAAATGGCAAATAAAAATTCTTTTCTATTTGGCTGTTCTAATTTTAGCCAGTATACCCGTTATCTAATCTTTCATTTGTTGCTATCGCACCCGGTGATAATAGAGCAGCTGTTTGCTCAAGACCCATAAAATCCTTTCAATTAGTGATTTTGCTTGCTTATCGAATTTAATTTATTACAACCAATAGAATAATAGTAGTTTAGGAGTCATAAAATACATTTGTATTTTAATAAAATGCCATAAACTATTGTAATAAAATACAGAAACTTCTCAATAAGAGAGTTCAACTTCTGAAATTTGAAATGAGGGTTTTTTGGTCTAGATTTTATTGTTTTTTTTTCATTTTGTTCGTTATAGGGTCATTCTGTTTCAGATAATATAATCTAGTAGATAAAATAGGCCAGGAATGTTCAATATCATCAATGAAGCTGATTAAGATGTTTTAAATCTTGATTAGATAACTATAGTGAGGTCTATGTTATAATAGCCATATTCGATAAACATTAGTGTTGCTATCCTTGTCTATTATTCAAAAAAGCAGATGGCGTAATCCTTTTCTAGCTCTGCAACGTTGCCAGTTAGTTTTTTTAACAATTTATAATCGAAATACTTCATTTCAATAATAAAATGTATTATTCAATAATTCAAAAATATATTTTCTTGACGAATAAAATATAATTGATTCTATTAAACAATAGTAAACAGTTGATATTACATCAGATATCAGCTTTCCTTCTATAGAAGGCAGTGACAAGTCAGAGAATCGGCAATGCTGTTCTAATATCTCTTCTCCACGACTGTGGATCCATACAACTCTGACTGGCGGCTCTGGAAACTGTAAACTTGATGAATTAAAAACTTTATAAACTAAAAACTTGAAGTAGGTCTTTAACCATCCTCTGTAAATTAAGAATCTATATTCAAAATTTCCATTTAATCAGTTCAGTACCTAGTTCAGACGTGATGATACGCCATTTCAGAATTTTCCATCTACATGTATAAGCCGATTCTTTCCTTTATTATATTAGAGTAATATAGTGGTCGACGAATAATTTCAATATGTGTTTAGCATTATTCTATGATGTTATCTTTGATGTTTATCTATGATGTTTTCTTTGTTAAAAGCGAGAAGGAGGAGGTCTTGTGCGAGGAATATGCGTATTCAACAATAGTGAGGAATGAAGCTGATAAACGTAGTTGGCCCATAGAGACCAAAGTTTTCATGAAAGTCAATAGCAACAACGCTTTTCATACTTTGAAACAAATTGCTGAAGACAGGCAGACAGAAACATTTGGGAAGCCATTCTATGAACTTGTGCAAAGAAAAATATGGAGATGCTCCATAGTAAGCATCATTCACTCTTCTCTTAGACTCACTACCTTGTTGTATTAGTAATTCTGCCCAATATTAAAGTGATCCAATTATACAGGCTGTTCTGAAAAAAGGTGTCCATAAGTCAGGGCCTGATTCCTCGCTTCGAAAGAAGAAAAAACGTTCTAATTAACATAGGTCCGAAAATGCTCGGTTACCAAGTTATACAAGGTGAAAGATTTCGTCTGAATTTCAGTTCCCCTGCTGAAACGAAGCCCTACGGGTATTTGTTGGCTGTTAATTAAGATGTACAATTTAGCGTACTTTATGTAAAATGAACTGAAAAATTGAATAAAACCGTTTCCAGACCTGTAGCTACAGTAATTTTCAAGATATGTGACGAAATACGCGAAACTTGGTCCTGAAAAACAAGTTCGTTTAAGGCTGTGCAAAGGCTAAAAGTAAACTTTCTACTCATGATATTTTTCAGAGTTTTTCGATTTGTATATCATCAAGCTATCAAAATGGAGAAGTTTTCTCAGGAAAACATTTTTTTATGATCATTACCTTTTCAGATATGAGTGCCTAAAGTTTGAATTTTGGGACAGAACATTTCAAATTCGGTACGATATAAATCCATGAGATTTAGAGGATAGATTCTTCATGGTATTGTTGATCTAGTACAAGAAGAAACATTTTCAAAATATCAATTTTTGGAAAAGTTATTCAATTTACCAAAAAAAACTCAACCAAAAGTTATTTTTGGTTATTTTTAGTAAATTGAATAACTTTCTCAAAAATCAATATTTTCAGAAAATTTTTGTTTTACTAGATCAACAATACCATGAAGAATCTATCCTCCAAATCTCATGGATTTACCTCTTACCGATTTTGAAATGTTCTGTCCCAAAAATTTAAACTTTAGGCACTCATATAAAAGTAATGATCAGAAAAAACTTTTTTCTAGAGAAAACCTTTTCATTTTGATAGCTTGATGATAATTATACAAATCAAAAAAAATTGAAAAATATCACGAGTAGAAAGTTTATTTTTTGCCTTTGCACAGCTTCAAGGTTTGAAGCAGATTTACTATGTTAAATATACAATAAACACAAAATATTTTCCACTGAACAAATGTTTTCAATTAACAGCCTACCCATAGGGCTTCGTTTCAGCAGGGGAACTGAAATTCAGACAAAATCTTTCAATTTGTATAACTTGGTAACCAAGCATTTTCGGACCTATGTTAACTAGCAGCTCTGTGAACAGTAGACCTCACGCAGTTTTCTCATCCACAAGTATCTGGTGTTACCTGTTCACCGGCTTCTCCAGACATCTTTGAAATGCATGCAATGAATAATCCACTTGTCAGCTGATTGATTATGAATGAACAATATAGTCTGATTAATCCTATCTCCAGAGTAGATGATATATATAGTTTAAAATAGGAGGCACATGACATAGATAGATTGAAATAGTATATTTCGCACCTAGAGCAGAAAATTAGATTTTTCCAGCTCGAAATCGGTTTTCAAGTCCGAGGCCGTAGGCCGTGGACTAGAAAAGATTGAGAGCTGGAAAAACATTTTTGCCCGTGGTGCGAACAATATTTTTCGCCACACTACAGGTATTGCTGACAAAATAAATAAAGCTATCGTACCTATCTCTTGATTTTAGTGGTAGAAGATTTGCAGTCAGGACTTCAGATTCTTTTAAAATTTCACTTGGAATACCACAGTCATCTTCAAGCATTTTTGAAAATTAGGAATGCACTAATCAACAATAAATAATTGAATAAAACTGGTTGTGAAGCAAATTAGTTTGATTTGAAACTGGAACTGAAATCATGGCGACTTCAGCTGATGATGAAAGTGGACACTTGCCCGATCTAGCGGATGACTTATTAACTACTTCCATGAGCGGCTGGAAAGAGACAACTTTCTGGCCTAGACCGGAAAAAAAACCCTTTTCTGACGTCGTCTGCAAACAAGGTCTTTCAGATCTACGTAGGGACTGGAAAACAGCTGCTTTCTGTGCAGTGTGGCGAAAACACTGTTCTAGGCGTTGGCAACGCTAAACCGAGTTAAACATAGCGTTCTTAGCGCGCACAATGAAAATTCAGAACTGACTAGACAATTAGAGTGCGAAAAAAGTAGACGCAAGGAAAATTTTGAAGAGTCTTTATTGAATGAAGAGAAAACTGATGAGGAAATATGGAGTTGAAAGCGTGCATCAAGAACCACGAGCATCAAACATTCGTTTAAAGGAAGAATTAATTAATAAAAATGAAATAATTCGTATAATTGAAACTGAAAAAAATAATGTACTTATGAATGAAAGCATTGTATCGACAAGGCAATCTCTCAGAATGATGGTTTATTACGCCAAGACACTCAGCTAAGGCAAGACATAATGTTAATGAGGCAAGAGCTACTATAAAAGTGACGAATAGATTTGAGTCGCTCTCTGGGGATACGTTGTCTCCATCAAAAAATGATGAGCCTACTACTCACAAGCTACTAGTCAAAGCTCAAATTCACAGACCTGATAAGGATAGTGAATCTAAGACTCTTTGCATGAAACGTAGTGATTCAACCTATAGTAAGAAGAAAAGGAGGATGACAATATTAGCAGACAGTCAAGGAAAAGAGGTGAGTGAATACCTCCATCATCTATATGATGACTTCGAAATTTTTGACTACACCAAGCCCGGTGCTAAATTGAAACACATCATTCACGATGGACTCCATTTTGTCAGACACTTTACTAAGGATGATGTCATTGTTATATTGGCTGGTACTAATGATTCTCATAAAAATGAACCTCATCAATTAACCATCTTCCAAGGAATCAGCTCTCTTCTTGAACTCAAGCTCAAGTCGAAAATTGTAATATGCAGTGTACCCTGCCGTTATGATGACCTCACACTTAATGAGAGCATACTCCACTCCAACTCTTACGTATCTAGAGTGGTGGATGACTATGTTGGTGCACAGCAGCTCTTCTACCTAGAAATTAATGACTTCCTCCGGAGATTCAACTTCACAAAACATGGTCTCCATCTCAATCGACACGGAAAACGATTATTCTCCAAACACTTGGGAAAATTTGTCAAACAGACTGTGATGAGTGAAGTTGGTGAAGCGACGGTGCCGATGACTGATGTTGACGGTGACAGCGGTGTGCTTTCTAGAGATAGGAGGATCATCCGGTTGTCAACTTCTCCCGACATACGATTTCTGGGATCTTACCCTATCACACCCAACCAATCACCTGGTGCTCTCGATTCTCCTGCACCCTGCAACCCGGCTTCTGATTTCACGACCCCAACAGAACCATCCCGAGGCTCCATGTATATTGTTCTGCTCCAGTGCACAGTCCAACAACACCGAGAAACAGAGTTTAGGGTATCTACCAAAAGTTCTCTTCAATAGAATGTGACTGAGCCTCGATCTGCCCAATTCCAAACGTACCGCCCAACTCGGTGATGTGACATTCAACAGAAGAACACGTTTCAGAAAATACAACTGTGCTCTTTCCAAAACATCAGCACAACCAAGACCCCAAACTTCAGAGCCATACAGAATCGAAGGCAGCACTACCACATCATAGAGTTTCATCTTAGCTTCCCATGTGTCAGACTTGGCTCTTCGAAGAACCTGGACGACTGACTCTCCAGTAATTCTCGCCTTCCTAATTAAGCCTTCACAGAATTTCCGGAAGCAACCCAACACATGAAAGTCTACTCCAAGGTACCTATATCTGCTGACTATCTCTACTTCCTCACCTCGATAGTGAAATGATAAAACTTTTTTGTGGCTCCTAGCATGGAAAGGTACAATTTTTGTTTTTTCAATATTGACAGTCAGCTTCAGGGATTCACAGTAGTCGGAAAGACAATTTAGCTTGTTACGCAGGTCCACCTCACTATCTGCAAAGATGACAATGTCATCAGCAAAGAGTAACATCAATATGTCAGTTTGGTTTTTCAATGGAATGCCATGGAAGCCTCTTCCCCTGAAAAAGGACTCAATATTTCTCAAATAGCAGGAGAACAAAAATGGACTAAGTGAATCCCCCTGCAACACTCCTTTTGTAACTTCAATGGGGTCTGAAGTCCTATTCTTGCTTCTCACAACCAATGAAGCCCTGTCATAAAGTCCATTCAACAGCCTTATCATTTTACTGCTGACTCCACACAACCTAAGCTCGTCCCATAGAAGCCCATGAGGAACAGAGTTTAATGCAGATTGGAAATCGACAAATAAAGCAAAAAGTTTGCGGCATGTAACCTTCATCTGGTGGAAAACAACTGTATGCAAAACAAATATTGTCCAGACATCCACGCCCTCTCCTAATCCACTTTGACACTCAGGCAGTATGTGACATTGATCAGCCCACTCTGACAGCCTTATCTCTAATGCATGTGTGAAAGTTTTGTGATATTATTCAGCATTGCCAATCCTCTATAGTTATTAGGGTTGTCCTTATCTCCCTTCTTATACAGAAAAAACATGACAATTTTAGACCATTCCCGGGGTACCTCCTCTATATGTACTATTTTATTGAATGAATTTAGCAAATAATCTCTCCATTGCATTGGTAGAGCCTTGAAAAATTCATAATGTACTCCGTCAACACCAGGTGTTTTTTTGTTCTTTGATTTAGATATTACCTGATCTAACTCCCACAATGTGAATTCTCTATCCAGAAAGGGGTGTCAAGCATCACTCAACACAAACAATTGTTCCCTCTCACCTGCATATTTACTGCCAAGAAAGCATGACCAAGATTCCAAAGAAACACCGTTAACATGCTTCTTTCCACCCTTGAAATATTTAACTGCTGTCCAAATCTCATAGGGATTTTTAACGTTTCTTATGTTGTCTTTAACTTTACTTAAATATAAATCTTTTTTAATTTTGATTGTATCCCTGTAATTCATCTTCAAATCAATAAATGCTTTCATAGCTGTATCCTCATATAACCTGGACCTAGCAAACCTGAATGCACTGCGTACGTTCTCCAGAAAAAGTGAGGTGATCAGGGTATCGTAATTGCATGGGGAGATAGAGCTTACCTCTTTCACAGGTTGAAGGCTGTACAGGGAATCTTGTTCAGAAATCATGCAGATAGTTTGTATGCGGAAGATGTAGGAGCAGCACTCAGCTCTATGAATTTCCCTCACTATAGAGAATTTAATCCCAATTTCAAGATGGGTGAGCAGCTTGGATTCCAAATGCCCATTGGCAAAGTCCGTTGTATCACTCAATTGCGAATGGCCACTAATGCATCTATATACTTGTATGTTAATAATAGAGGTACAAAATTGAACTGTATGTCGAATTGTCCTATTTGTAATATTCGTGAGAGAGAAGATATAGAACATTTCTTAGTACGCTGTCCAATGTATAACTCTATTCGTTCCTACTTTCTTGGCGAATTCATCTAAAATGTTGTGTCAGATGCTGACAAAGTAAATAAATAGAGTATTCCTTTATGTAGTAAAAGCAATTGATATTCGCTTCTTGATTTGTAGTGTTGATACTTGAGTACATGATTTCACAAGTGGGATTTCCTGTAACTCATATAAAATATGTGTGATGATTGCTATTGCATGCCCCAAGTAAATTAATCACATTTTGTTTGGCTTGAAAAATTGAATTTCCACCCAAGTTTAGTGTATTATTATTATTATTATTACCAATTTCTTACTGGCTCGCCCAGGAGCTCCCGCAATTCTCTGCTCTTGGACAATTTATATAAATCTCTGGAACGTATTATTTCCAAAGATTTGATTATCAATGCTATTATATTGCTGTCTTAACCAACTTATTCGGTGAAGAATAAATTCGGATGGTAATCTTATTAATATTTCAATACTGGCAACTAGATAAATAAAAATGATACTGGTCATGCATGGAAGTAGGGAAACAAATAAGGATATACCATAAAATTTTTAATATGTATATTACACAAAAAAATCAACGAATAAATAAATATAGAAATATATAGAGCAACAAGCAAAAATAGTAAAAATATTAACAAAATATATCAAAAAGAAAGTATCACAGATTAGCTCCCTAGTTTTTTAGCATGAAACATTACCATGTGCTTTTTAGAATCATTAATCATATGCATTTATTTTATGCAATTCAGATATCGACTTGTTGCTGCTTGTCGACAAAAATCTCAAATATATCTTCTTTCAAAAAATAATAAAAATAATCAATTGATAATTATAAATCACAAATATAATAATCTGTATATATCTCAGTATCTTTCTCAGGGCTTAAGGTTCGGCCTCTGGTGGAATTAGATAAATCAATTTATCTGGTGAACATGAGCTACATTTAAATCTTTATAATTTGCTAATAAAATTAATGATTGAGTGAGCATATACATATATATTACAACATTAAATTTAAATACTCCTTTCATCTGTGCATCTTTAGACATATAAATCTGATATAACTCTTAACCAATAAAATATGCTCTTTGTACCTTCTAAGACTAGCACAAGTTTTTATATTAATTTCGATATTTATAACCTTTCGACAAGCTAGCTTTTTATATTCTTATTTCACTCGAAGCACTGAGGGTGCACTAAATTCATATATTTTGATAATTTTCACTCACGTGCTAAAATTCCCAAGATGATGGTGGTGATCCGAATTTCCTATCGTACTGGATTTTCTGGTGGTTGAAGTCGTCTTCTCCAAGGGGATAAATAAATATCTAAGTGACTTACGCTTTAATATAGCATCACCAAGTCTTATAAAAAATTAATTAATGAATTTAGACTTTAAATCTCTCAAACATACAATTTAACAAAAAAGACTTGTGCTCTATAAAAATTTAGTGGTGCTTCAAGGCAGCGTCTGGCAAGCAAGTGGGCCCTGATCCACCCCTATTTTCTACAATCATACTTCCGACTTACAAATTTGCATATATTTAAATATTCAGTTACTATGCCATTAAAAAGATCAAATAGTCCATGCCAATCTGCTAAGTTATTACCTATATCTTGGGTATTACATTTTATAATTACTCGGATTACATCCGATACATAAACTGAGTAGTGATAACTTATGAATTCTTATCATTTATATAAATATCTATAGATAAATTTGAATCGGCTCATTATTGCCGCCATCAACCACTGCAATTTGATTGGTTCATCCAAAATTCATAAATGTATCCATGCACCTACTGAATATCATACTTCCTCAATATTTTTATTTATTTTATGTGTTTTGTACATGCTCATTACAAATAATAAATTTTTTAAAACTTTTTAAGTTGTTTTTCCATTTACAACAAGTTGCCACGTGGTTACCAAATCCTCTAGTTGAATACTATTTGTTTATAAAAAAAATTTGCCAAGGTGTCTGGCTAGATTTCAAATTACATGGCTTGATCGATTATTAGGTTGCCAACCAGTAGGTGTTATAACCTAACCTCAAAATTCCAATATTTTATATAATATAATAAATGGCAAATAAAAATTCTTTTCTATTTGGCTGTTCTAATTTTAGCCAGTATACCCGTTATCTAATCTTTCATTTGTTGCTATCGCACCCGGTGATAATAGAGCAGCTGTTGCTCAAGACCCATAAAATCCCTTCAATTAGTGATTTTGCTTGCTTATCGAATTTAATTTATTACAACCAATAGAATAATAGTAGTTTAGGAGTCATAAAATACATTTGTATTTTAATAAAATGCCATAAACTATTGTAATAAAATACAGAAACTTCTCAATAAGAGAGTTCAACTTCTGAAATTTGAAATGAGGGTTTTTTGGTCTAGATTTTATTGTTTTTTTTTCATTTTGTTCGTTATAGGGTCATTCTGTTTCAGATAATATAATCTAGTAGATAAAATAGGCCAGGAATGTTCAATATCATCAATGAAGCTGATTAAGATGTTTTAAATCTTGATTAGATAACTATAGTGAGGTCTATGTTATAATAGCCATATTCGATAAACATTAGTGTTGCTATCCTTGTCTATTATTCAAAAAAGGAGATGGCGTAATCCTTTTCTAGCTCTGCAACGTTGCCAGTTAGTTTTTTTAACAATTTATAATCGAAATACTTCATTTCAATAATAAAATGTATTATTCAATAATTCAAAAATATATTTCTTGACGAATAAAATATAATTGATTCTATTAAACAATAGTAAACAGTTGATATTACATCAGATATCAGCTTTCCTTCTATAGAAGGCAGTGACAAGTCAGAGAATCGGCAATGCTGTTCTAATATCTCTTCTCCACGACTGTGGATCCATACAACTCTGACTGGCGGCTCTGGAAACTGTAAACTTGATGAATTAAAAACTTTATAAACTAAAAACTTGAAGTAGGTCTTTAACCATCCTCTGTAAATTAAGAATCTATATTCAAAATTTCCATTTAATCAGTTCAGTACCTAGTTCAGACGTGATGATACGCCATTTCAGAATTTTCCATCTACATGTATAAGCCGATTCTTTCCTTTATTATATTAGAGTAATATAGTGGTCGACGAATAATTTCAATATGTGTTTAGCATTATTCTATGATGTTATCTTTGATGTTTATCTATGATGTTTTCTTTGTTAAAAGCGAGAAGGAGGAGGTCTTGTGCGAGGAATATGCGTATTCAACAATAGTGAGGAATGAAGCTGATAAACGTAGTTGGCCCATGGAGACCAAAGTTTTCATGAAAGTCAATAGCAACAACGCTTTTCATACTTTGAAACAAATTGCTGAAGACAGGCAGACAGAAACATTTGGGAAGCCATTCTATGAACTTGTGCAAAGAAAAATATGGAGATGCTCCATAGTAAGCATCATTCACTCTTCTCTTAGACTCACTACCTTGTTGTATTAGTAATTCTGCCCAATATTAAAGTGATCCAATTATACAGGCTGTTCTGAAAAAAGGTGTCCATAAGTCAGGGCCTGATTCCTCGCTTCGAAAGAAGAAAAAACGTTCTAATTAACATAGGTCCGAAAATGCTCGGTTACCAAGTTATACAAGGTGAAAGATTTCGTCTGAATTTCAGTTCCCCTGCTAAAACGAAGCCCTACGGGTATTTGTTGGCTGTTAATTAAGATGTACAATTTAGCGTACTTTATGTAAAATGAACTGAAAAATTGAATAAAACCGTTTCCAGACCTGTAGTTACAGTAATTTTCAAGATATGTGACGAAATACGCGAAACTTGGTCCTGAAAAACAAGTTCGTTTAAGGCTGTGCAAAGGCTAAAAGTAAACTTTCTACTCATGATATTTTTCAGAGTTTTTCGATTTGTATATCATCAAGCTATCAAAATGGAGAAGTTTTCTCAGGAAAACATTTTTTTATGATCATTACCTTTTCAGATATGAGTGCCTAAAGTTTGAATTTTGGGACAGAACATTTCAAATTCGGTACGATATAAATCCATGAGATTTAGAGGATAGATTCTTCATGGTATTGTTGATCCTAGTACAAGAAGAAACATTTTCAAAATATCAATTTTTGGAAAAGTTATTCAATTTACCAAAAAAAACTCAACCAAAAGTTATTTTTGGTTATTTTTAGTAAATTGAATAACTTTCTCAAAAATCAATATTTTCAGAAAATTTTTGTTTTACTAGATCAACAATACCATGAAGAATCTATCCTCCAAATCTCATGGATTTACCTCTTACCGATTTTGAAATGTTCTGTCCCAAAAATTTAAACTTTAGGCACTCATATAAAAGTAATGATCAGAAAAAACTTTTTTCTAGAGAAAACCTTTTCATTTTGATAGCTTGATGATAATTATACAAATCAAAAAAAATTGAAAAATATCACGAGTAGAAAGTTTATTTTTTGCCTTTGCACAGCTTCAAGGTTTGAAGCAGATTTACTATGTTAAATATACAATAAACACAAAATATTTTCCACTGAACAAATGTTTTCAATTAACAGCCTACCCATAGGGCTTCGTTTCAGCAGGGGAACTGAAATTCAGACAAAATCTTTCAATTTGTATAACTTGGTAACCAAGCATTTTCGGACCTATGTTAACTAGCAGCTCTGTGAACAGTAGACCTCACGCAGTTTTCTCATCCACAAGTATCTGGTGTTACCTGTTCACCGGCTTCTCCAGACATCTTTGAAGTGCATGCAGTGAATAATCCACTTGTCAGCTGATTGATTATGAACGAATAATATAGTCTGATTAATCCTATCTCCAGAGTAGATGATATATATAGTTTAAAATAGGAGGCACATGACATAGATAGATTGAAATAGTATATTTCGCACCTAGAGCAGAAAATGAGATTTTTCCAGCTCGAAATCGGTTTTCAAGTCCGAGGCCGTAGGCTGAGGACTAGAAAAGATTGAGAGCTGGAAAAACATTTTTGCCTGTGGTGCGAACAATATTTTCCTCCACACTACAGGTATTGCTGACAAAATAAATAATGAATACAAAAAAAAAGAATACTCGTTAAGCTATCGTACCTATCTCTTGATTTTAGTGGCAGAAGATTTGTAGTCAGGATTTCAGATTCTTTTAAAATTTCACTTGGAATACCACAGTCATCTTCAAGCATTTTTGAAAATTAGGAATGCACTAATCAACAATAAATAATTGAATAAAACTGGTTGTGAAGCAAATTAGTTTGATTTGAAACTGGAACTGAAATCATGGCGACTTCAGCTGATGATGAAAGTGGACACTTGCCCGATCTAGTGGATGACTTATTAACTACTTCCATGAGCGGCTGGAAAGAGACAACTTTCTGGCCTAGACCGGAAAAAAAACCCTTTTCTGACGTCGTCTGCAAACAAGGTCTTTCAGATCTACGTAGGGACTGGAAAACAGCTGCTTTCTGTGCAGTGTGGCGAAAACACTGTTCTAGGCATTGGCAACGCTAAACCGAGTTAAACATAGCGTTCTTAGCGCGCACAATGAAAGTACAGTACTATTGCCCAGTTGATGAGATGCTAAAAACGCTGTGTTAACGCAGCATTAGCGCTCGTATAACATGAGCCTTATAGAAATAGACATGGCTTCTCCAGACATCTGTTTAAATAATGCAATGAATAATCCACTTGTCAGCTGATTGATTATAATTAATTCTATAGTCTGAGTAATCATATCTTCAGAGTAGATGATATATATAGTGATATCAGAGTAAGGAAGAAATTCCTTTTCCTTTCATATAATCCTTAAAATACAAAATTTCTAAAAACCTTGTGTATACATCGACACACAGTTAAAAAGGAATTCTCCTGCCAAATGTCATAGAATTCTAACAACGCGTTTGGCCGTGAATGTGTTACATACATACAGACAGACGAAAGAAAATTCTAGTTAAAACAGACCTCACTGCGTCACAGAGTACATACAGTATGGAAACTCGGCTAGTACCCTGGCGCAAAAATTCACCATCTTGTTAGGAAGTTCCGCATTGTAATAGTATTGATGGGAGTTTCGGATCACTTTACTGATCCGGATCAATTAATCTCGTTCACTGCCGCGAACCAATCAGAAGACCAGGATTGGAACGTGACGTGTCTAGTGTATGCACCATGTAAAAAGCATTAGTTGGATAGGCATTTGATTGGCAGTTTCCATTCTGTATCTATTCTGTGACTGTGGTCGCTCAATTACAACTTTTTTACTTTCCTTGCCATATTACCACAGGTAAGGAAAGTATTGCTTTCCAAAAAATTTAAGGTACCCTAATTTCATGTATTCTATACGTTTTGAGGTCCCCTGAGTCCAAAAACATGATTTTTGGGTGTTGGTCTCTGTGTGTGTGTGTGTGTGTGTGTGTGTGTGTGTGTGTGTATGAGTGTATGTGCGTCTGTGTACACGATATCTAATCTCCCAATTAACGGAATAACTTGAAATTTGGAACTTAAGGTCCTTATACCATGAGGATCCGACAATAAGAAATTCAAAAAAGTTCAATTCAAAATGGCGGAAAAATGGTGGATAATGACTAAAAAACCATGTTTTTCTCAAAAACGGCTCCAACGATTTTCTTCAAATTTATTCCCTAGATAGCTATTTATAAGCCCTATCAACTGACAAGAGTCTCATTTCTTGGAAAATTGCAGGTGCTCCGTAATATTCTTGAGAAAAATGGCAGATAATCACTAAAAAACCATGTTTTTCACGGTTTTCTCGCAAACGGCTCTAACGATTTTCTTCAAATTTATACCATGGATAGCTATTCATAAGCCATATCGACTGATATGAGTCTCATTTCTGGGAAAATTGCAGGAGCTCCGTAATATTCTTTAGAAAAATGGCGGATAATTACTAAAAGACCATGTTTTTCACGATTTTCTCAAAAATGACATGACCGATTTTTTTCAAATTCATACCCTGTATAGTTATATATCAGCTCTATCAACTAGCATGATTCTCCTCCCTGAGAAACTAACAGGGGGTCCACCCCATCCTTGAGAATTCACTTTGTAACCTCCTTCTCGTGCTTGAGGTAGGTAAGTAGAGCAGTTTATAAAAAGAACACATAGTCGAGGTATTCCATCTGTAGAGCAACTGTTTTGACGACTTTTAAAAAATCATCGAATTTCACAATTTAGACAAAGAAAAACAATTATATATAGACATATACAGTAGTCTGATCGTAGTTTCAAATATGTTACCGTCAATCGTTATTATGTTATTCCCCTAAATTATTCTCGTTTGAGAATGAGGCTTATAGATCAATGAGCAAGGAAAGTTGTGTGAGTGTACCACACCAGATTTTTTCTTCTCTTCTTCTTTTGACTGATCTTCTCTCCTCCCTGACTTATGGGCACCTTTTTTCAGAACATTCTGTATTGTAGCTACACAATATAATAATAGAGTGATCTGACAATAGAAGTGGCCTATAATGAAGTCCACGTTATAATGGCAGCATTTGATTAACATTGGTGTTGCTATCCTTGTCCATCATTCAACACAGCAGATAGTGCTATCCTTTTTCAACCTCGCAACGTTGCCTGGTCGCTTTTTCAACAATGTAGAGATATAATTAATTAGCAAAACAATATTTAATCTCAACTATTATGAAAATCTATTATTCAATTATGTAACACTTATTCTTCTACAGAACAAAAGCCTCTCCTTTCGTAGGTAATGAAGGTTGCATATTGAACAGAATTAATGTTGTAAACTTTCATTAATAATTGGCCGTTCATTTGATGAAATGTTGACAATTTTCCATGGACCTTGGTCGGCTCATTAGTTAAATAAAGGAGTTTGTTGAAGAAACCAATTCTTGAACATTAACTCCAATGTACAGTACATTATATTATCATCTGCAGTTAGTAAGCGTCCTATATAGAAAGTAGACGATACCTCAAATCGGAAGTGCAACTTTCTTTGCTTTTAAAATAATTATCATACATTTATCAATATCTAGACATTCGAAATTTATTATGACATAGAAGTATAAATGATGATAGAAATTACCTCAACGTGATACTGTTTCAGAGATTTAATTATTGTAAATAATATAATTGTGTATCTGAATGAAAATAGAAATCTGTTCACAGCTCTTGTAAAAAAGTACAGTTTTCGTTCGCCTACCATTTTTCCTGTACCACGAACGGACCAAACTGTGTGTAGGTGGCAATTTGATCATATATGCCATAAATTGATCAATTGTATACCGGAAAAATTTCTCATAAACAGGATCTCAAAGTCAACTTTGCAAGTAATAGAGGAATGGATAAAATTGCAGGCTGAATTCAATAATATCTTGTAGTAATTGAAAACATCTGTACCTTTATATACTTTTCATTTTTCCTTTTCTTTCTCTTTCTCCTTGCATTCTTCTTTTGCCTTTCATCCTTCTTTCTCTTCCCTTCTTCTTCTTCCCTCACTCTCTAACATTTATCTTTTTGTTGACATAAAAGTGTTTTACATTTTCTCTTACAAACTCTATCATTTTAGTACTATATGTACCTATGCCAGCGCACAAACTTAGGTTTTGCTGGCATGGTCAGATAGAAATATTATATTTATAAATATCTAGACATTTGAAACTCATTATGGCATAGAAATACAAATAATGATAGAAATTACACATATAAATATATGTAATGTTATAAGTTATAATATATTTATCAATAATCTGGACATTCGAAATTCATTATGGCATAGAAATACAAATGATAAAAATTAGGTACCTCAATGTGATACTGTTTTAGGGATTTGATAGAGCTTCAACTTTAATGGTCCATTATTATCTAGACTAACAGTCTAATAGACCACTTGTAGAGGTTATGTTACAGAAATGTTTGTAGAAGTTAGTGAATTGAGGTAAAATAATCATTATCTTTCAGGGATATCCTTTGGGAATGATCTTTATCAGAGTGGAAAACAGAATAAGGTTCTAGTGCCTGTAAGAGAGCTAGAGTCCTATGATGGAGTTAAAATTTTCAAAACTCGTTTGGAGAATGGTCAATGGTCGGTGGAAATCGTGGAGGTTAGACTCCTTTCATTCGGATACCCCCATGACAGCATACGTCTCGGTAAGTAGAGTTTATTCATTCGAGAAGTAAACATTTGAAAACTAGTAAACATCAAAAAATAATTGACTATTAGCTTTTTCCCCATCAAATTTTACAGATGTCTTACTAGTTAATCCAAATCATTTGGTTTAAACCTCCTGTTTTGGAGGTTCAAACATTCCCAGAGTTTAAACTCAATACAGAGTTTAAACTGATACTGCACAAACGGAATTTTTGTTTAAACCAAAAAAATCCAGATTTGGTTTAAGCTTTAGCTTAAACTTACACTGTGCAAACGGCCCTAATAATTATAAAACTAACCATATTATTTGTTTAAGTTCCAGGTCTTACATTCGATACATTCAATGACATAAGAGATCCAAGTGATGTAATCAAGTACACGTTAGACAAGTGAGTTATAAAAATTATCACAATCATTTATCTATTGATGATTCAATTATAATTGAATCATAGAAATAATGGAGTAATAATTCTTAATTTACCGAGCATGGTTATTGACCTACTTAAAATTCTTCGAGATTTCAGTTGGTCAAGTTTTCAGTTTGTCAAGTTTCTAATTATTATACCTATGTGGAGGAGCATGGCTTACCTATTATAGTGAGGTCCACGTTATAATGGCAGTGTTTGGTTAGCAATGGTTTTGCTATCCTTGTCTTTCATTCAACAAAGTGGATAGATCTTTCTCGCTTTGCTCTGTTGCCTGATCGTATTCCAATGTACAACATAGAATTAATAATATATTAACAAAATATTTCATCTAAATTATGAATATTCATTTTGAAATTATTATTGTTGTTGTTTCTTAGCACTACAGCCCTGGGTGGGCCTTGGCTTCCTCCATCACTCGCCTCTACTCGTTCCAGCTGATTCTTCGTGATTTGATGAACTGAACTATGTCCTGGTTTTGGAGGATATTGTTTATCTCTCTGTTGCTTCTTATTCTCCATGTTTCATCTTGCCCAACTGGTCCAAAAATTCTTCGGATGATTTTCCTTTCAAAGACTCTAAGTGTGGATACATCGGCTACAGTGAATGTCCATGCTTCGTTGCCATATGTAACTACTGGCCTGATTACTGTTTTATAGAGTTTTTTGAAATTATTGAAAAATATAATTTCTTGCTTAATGAAATATAATTGATCATTTTAAACGTGAATGAACAGTTGATATCACATCAATAATTCTGTATCAGCTAGTGTGTATGAAAGGCATTTACAAGACAGTGTTTCAGCAACATTGTTCTATCTTCCTTCACTGCCATTATAACGTGGACCTCACTATAGTAATATATCATTAAGATATTTGTAATGATCAATAAATGATGGATTGATTAGTATTTATGCATTTATTAATTTTCTACAGTGAACCATCATTGCTGAAAAAGTCAGGCGAGGAAATGGTTCATATTATGGGCGCTGGAGCTGAGAAAGGCTTGAATGTGAGGGACACAAGACCGAATGATGCCGACTCCCGACCTATAATCAAGCAAATCGGCCCCGGAAGTCATTCAATCAAATTCAACCTTGGACATGTTTCTCACATTGGAAATGCTAATGATATTGCTGAGTAAGTAAGCTGCTATGGATCATCTTTCAATTATATGAAGCACAAATTTTTAATTGAAATTTATCAAGCTACAGGCTGTACTTGTTACACCATTATGTGGAAATTATTATGAGTTGCTAGCTTGTAATAATGTTCTCTATATAAATGACTTACCTTCTTACCTTGAACCAGCAAAAAGTGTTTTATGTGCAGACGATGTTAGTATTTTACTAAAAAGCGATAGTCAGCCCAATGCCGAACTGGAGAGCAGAGCAGCACTTATTAAATTACAAAAATGGTTAGCTGCTAATATGTTAATTCTGAACAAAGAAAAAACCGAAGGAATACCTTTCTAAACTACTAAGAGGGTAGCTTTGAAATTGAAGTCAATAATATAGATTCTCTAAGTAGTATAAAGGTGCGTACAGACTGTCGCTCTGCTCCGCAACCGAACGTCACTCTAGCAGAGCGATTGATGATTGACCGGCGAGCAAGAGTCGTTCGACCGGGGAACGCGAGAAGAGCTAACATCTTCCGTAACGTTCATGATGGGTGCGTGGGCGGTGCGACTGTGGTTCGATGGTGGTACGAGGGCGATGCGAGGGCGGTACGAGGGCGGTACGAGGGAGGAGCGTGCTCGGTGCGGGTTGGAAGCGCGAATATGTGTACGGAGCTTTAGAGTTCTTGGAGTGGTGATTGACTCTGATCTTTCATGGAAACCACATCTGGAATGCCTGAAAACCAAACTAAATTCAGCAATTTTCATTCTCAGAAACCTAAAGGCTTCTCTGGATTCGATGGCTCTTAAAAGTGTGTATTTCGCCCTGTTTCACTCCCTCCTGAACTATGGAATTTTTTTGGGTAATTCTAGCAGTGTAGTGGAGGTGTTTAGACTTCAGAAGTGGGCATTGAGGATGATGATAGGGGAGTCAATCCGAATCAGTTGTAGGCCCTATTTCAAAAAACTTGGAATTCTCCCACTTCGCACCTAGCCTATATATTCTGGAAACAATCTGCTTTTTAAAAAAACACATAAATGAATTTAATACAGGAGAAACATTCCACCAATATTCGACCAGATACAGGAATAATTTAAGATATGATGCACACCGTAGTACTATGTATGAGCGACGAGGGGTAAGGAGTTCAGGTATCCGGATGTTACAACTTATTGCCATCTTACATAAAAAAAAGTCGAGTAAAGCTTTCAGATTTTTATTGAAAAAAGAGCTGCTATCCATATGTGCCTACTCAGTGGAGGAATACAAAGATTTTTACAAACCTCAAGATGGAGGTTTGAGAAGATAGATAACATGTTACTGTTTGATTAATGACAATTGACATATCCTTATATCCCTTTTACAGGTGGTCAGTGGATGAAATGATAATAATAATAATAATAATGATAATAATGAATGCATCGCTTCGTCTTCATACAATTATCTCCTGTGAACTGATTATTCCACTACTATTAATACAATTTCCATTTATTCAATATATATTTATATAGATTTACATTGTTTGAGAAAGTAAAATACAATTTTTCATGTTGTGGATCTGATACCCTATTTATTATTTTAACTTCCATTGCTAGAGTGAGGTTCACGCTATAATGGAAGTGGAGGAAGATAGGAGACCAACGTTGCTGATCCTCTGTCTTCTCAATGCCTTCTGTAGACGGTAGCTGATACACGTTTATTGATCCTATTACATTAAGCGAGCAATTTCTGTATAATTATATGGTTATGTGGTTATATGGGTATATATTTATGTTCAACGGATCTCGAAAACGTCTGTAACGATTCTCACGAAATTTGGAACGAAGTAGGTTTATGATATGAAGATTCGATTGCACTAGGTCTCAACCCTAGGTCTCAACTCGCTGAAGGACATTGAATACGTCCTTGGAAAAACAACTGGAAAATTTGTCATCTGTCAATACCGTAATGAAAGAGTGTGAACGAGTGCATTAATTTTGTGGGATCATCCAGCTGATCTCAAAAGAAGAAAAATTCATTAGGTTAAGTTTTCACTTTGTAAAGTTTTACAATAAGACCCTTACGGAGCACGGGTTACCTGCCAGTTATTAATAATTTTGCTGTTAAATATGTAAATCAACTGAACTAGACTTTATCTTCTGCCTGCTTGGCTTGCTGAAAATATACATTCCTTTTAATACCTTCAATTTTTACTTTCCTTGCCCTATTGCCATAGGTAAGGAAAGTATTGCTTTCCAAAAAAAATTAAGGTTCCCCAATTTCTAAATTTCCTAAATACGTTTGAAGGCCCCTTGAATTCAAAAAAGTGGTTTTTGGTATTGGTCTGTTTGTATGTATGTGTGTGTGTGTGTGTGTGTGTGTGTGTGTGTGTGTGTGTGTGTGTGTGTGTGTGTGTGTGTGTGTGTGTGTGTGTGTGTGTGTGTGTGTGTGTATGTGTGTCTGTGTACACGATATCTCATTTCCCAATTAACGGAATGACTTGAAAATCGGAACTTAAGGTCTGGTGTATCTGGGTTCTGGTAGCTTGCAGAGAGCAAGCGGATGAATGAAAATAATTATTTGTATCCAGATACAACATATTTATTTAGCGTATGGCAGTATACACAACACATTTATGATCACAAAATTCGAAAAAAAAAGAAAACAATAGAAAATTCATATATAAATCGAATGAAAATATCTTAGTCACTTTTGACCTGGAAATTAGAGGCATGCTTCCAGGGTATTTAAGTAGGCTATTGATGCTGGTTTAGCCACCAGGAAATCTTCATGTGCACCTGTGTATGCTGATCTGGGACATTCCTCCACTATGTGTCTCACAGTCTGGACTGCTCCACACTCACAGAAAGGGGAGTCAGCCTTCCCCCACTTATGCATCAGATAGGCACATCTACCATGATGAGTTCGTACCCTATTCAATGCCGACCATGTTTTACGAGGCAAATCGAAGCCTGGTGGCCTTTTGGTTACAAATGGGATGTCAATGTTCTGCTTTGCTGACCACGCTTGTTGCCAGGCCTCAGTTATACGGAAACCTGAATCTAAGGCTGTAATTGCCGTCCTAACCGGTGGCTTACGAGATTGCAGACGTCTCTGATTGGCATCTTGTATATCCTCATGTATTGGCAGGCTTCGATTTTCCTGTATCTTCTTGTACTCTCTAGTAAGGGCATTCATGCGTCGAAGATTTGGGGGTGGGATGTGACTCAACACCGGGAGCCATTCCACAGGGGTAGATTTCAGAACACCACCTATCATTCTCATTGAGTTATTTAGCTGAACATCAACCCTATGAACATGAGAGCTATTCATCCAGACTGGAGCACAGTACTCAGCAGCTGAAAAGACAAGGCTTAGGGCTGTAGAGCGTAATGTAGATGCTGAAGCTCCCCATGATGTTCCGCAAAGTTTTTGCATAATATTGTTTCGGGTTTTTAGTTTTTCTGCTGTCTTTGTTAGGTGCTCTTTGAATGAAAGTGTCCTATCAAGTATCACGCCCAAATATTTTGGAGCCTTATTGTGTTTAAGGCTTCTATTCTCAAATTGAATTCTTAGCTCTCTGTTAGCTTCTCTGTTGTTCAGGTGGAAGCATGCAACTTCTGTTTTGCTGGCATTTGGTTGGAGACGCCATCTTCGAAAGTACCTACCCATCTCTCTCAAGTCATCTGTAAGAATTTTCTCTGACTCTTCAAATGATTTACACTGTGTTGATAATACCCAGTCATCAGCATAGCCATGTTTTCTAGTCAAGGTTTCTGGCATGTCAGCAATATACAGACTGAACAAGAGAGGGGCAAGAACTGAGCCCTGAGGCAGACCATTCTTAAGTTTCCTTTGTGAGCTTATATCAGATCCAATGATGACTTTGAAAGTTCTATCACTCAGCATATTATTCACAAGACGAGCTGTTATTTTACACTTGATCACTTTTAGGAGCTTATAGATCATACCTTCTCTCCAAACAGTGTCATAAGCTGCTGATAGATCGATAAAGGCAGCAGATGTTTTCAATTTCTTCTGGAAACCAGCTTCAATGCATGTTGTAAGTGATAGAACTTGATCAACACAGCTCCTGTTTGGTCTGAACCCAGCCTGCTCAACAGGTTTGATTTCAAATATTTTCTGGCATACTCTATTATAGATTAGCCTCTCCAGTAGTTTATACACCACCGACAGTAATGCAATTGGTCTATAGTTTTTTGCTTAGTTTGCTGGTTTTCCTGGTTTCAAAATTGCTATAATCTTTGACTGCCTCAGCTCTTTGGGTACATTGCCAGTTTGCATAACATCAGTGAAGAATTTAGCCAGCCATACCTTTGCATATTTTCCACATTTAACTAGAAATTCTGGGTTTACACTATCAAATCCTGGTGCTTTTCCAGAAGCTACATGCTTGAGATACAACATAAAGGTAGTTTGTTCGAAAAAAGGAGGACCACTGCATTTGTACATAAAATGCAGGAAAATTATTGACATATAAAGGTTAATAAAGGTAAATAGCTGAGATAAAATAATAGTCTGATAGAAATTGACAAAAGGGTTTATATAGGCTCAAAAGATTTGATACAATAGTCAAGCAAAATAAATTTGTCAATAACATGAAAATATCATTAAACTAACAATGGAATTCAAAAATCTTTATTCCAGATAAAGCATAGAGTTCGAGAAAAAATATTAATTAAATTAATATGGTTACAAATACACTCAGCAGATTTAAAGTAAGCTAAATTGAAAATATAATGATTAATTGACTTGGAATAAATGTTATGCAATATTAACGCTTTAAATTCTATTGTAATCATACAATTCTATTGTAAAATTGATAATTTTAGTGAGTGCTAATTAATTTGAATCAATTTAACTTAAATTGATAGTTTGATATAGAGTAGGTCATCTATATTATATATGTAGATTACTAGAATTGACAATAATTGAACGGACAATAAAACACTAGTGTAAACAAAATAATCAGAATAAAAGATCATATGAATAAGTTACAGAACAAAGTTACTGCAATAATAAGTAGTGATAATGATTGCAGTCATGAGCAATAATAAAAGCCAGCAATGTGGCATAGAAATCAAATTCAATTGGGTTCATATTGAAATAAACAATTGGTAAATATTGTAGCTTGAAATAAATTAAATATTAAATACCAAATAAATTCACTGCAATAATACATGATAACAATTGGAGTTATGGATAGTGAAAGCCGACAATGTGTCATAGAAGTCAAGTTCAGTTTGGTTCATATTAAAATGAACAATTGGAAATATCGTTTGTTTTGGAATCAATTAATATGAGTTAATAATCAAATATAAAGACATGAACACACTCAGCTCTTTAAATAGACTCCAAAGAGAAGCAGACCCCAAGGCTCCTGGGACAGCTATGAACAGCATGAGAAAGTAGGCCTACTGCTATGGTAGTTGGAATCCTCAAATAGCATCAGCAGCAAGGCAGGTAGGTGAGCATAAATTATGTAGATGATCCATTTGGTCCAAGATGGGAAAAAGTGATGTATAGAGTTCAAGTCATTGGAATGTAATAGGTAAATGTCTAACAAAGCATACTATGTATAATGAATATCCAGCTCAGACAAAATACTGCAAGTCAAATCACTGAAATGTTGTAGAAACTTGTAGATAAAGTTCATGTGTATGAACACAAGTTGAAATATGTTCAAGCACAAGATCAAAAAAAGCCAAAGGTAATAGTTCAAATAATTCAAAATGTGGAGATGGATTTACAAATTTGAAAGAATTTGAAATAGTTCAACACTTGAAACATTGAATAGGCCGGGTGTGGTAGTTGAAAATGCATCACAATAACAGGAACTGGAGAATACAATATGGTAGTGTTTGTTATGAAGCACAGTAGATATATATTACCAATCCTGGAGCAAATGTCCCAGAACTGCCTTTAACCTCAAGGTCACCCAAAACGACCCAACCTAACCTCAAGGTCATCCAAGATGACCAATCCTAACCAAGGTCACCCAAGACGACCAAACCTAACCTCAAGGTCACCCAAGATGACCAAACCTAACCTCAAGGTCACCCAAGACGACCAAACCTAACCTCAAGGTCATCCAAATCGAAAAAAAAATGGAAAAAAAATTGAAAAAAAAAAAATTAAAAAACACATAAAATCAGAAAAAAAGGTTAGGTTAGAGGTTAAAAACTTGGGTTTTGTGACCTTCGACGGGGGATGATGACCTTGGGCGGGGGAGGGGGGATTTGGGTTGGAGGCTAAAAACTTAGGTTTGAGGTTAGGTTACGTTAGGTTAGGTTAGGTTAGGTTAGGTTAGGTTAGGACTGATCAGTAATTGAACTGACTGACTGATCACTGAGTGGATGACCCCCCAACCATGCCCATACAGACATGCGACAGGAGGAGTGAGGGTCATTGAAAATCACCATGTTAAATATGTCATGTCTAAACATGGCGAAGGTGGAGTGGGAATCGTTGAAAATATCTATCTTCAATGCCATTTTGATCTCTAGAGCAGCATGGCCATGTTGATCTAGAGTCTCTCATGGACATCTTGATCCAGTAGGTCTACCATGGACATATTGATCTGGAGTGATAGGTCTCCATGACCATGTAGAGTGACAGGTCCTGCATGACCATCTTGAGCTAGAGTCCCTTAATGCTGGTGGGCATGGCCATTGGTCATGTGACAGAGGGAGGTGGAGTGGGGGCCAGCCTGGCAAATGAGTCATCTCCCAGACCAATTTTAATTTTTTTTTCAATTATTTTTTATTTTATTTTTTTTAATTTTTTCCGATTTTATGTGTTTTTTCATTTTTTTTTATTTTTTCATTTTTTTACGATTTCATGTGTTTTTTAATTTTTTATATTTTTTATTTATTTTTTTTAATTTTTTTTTAATTTTTTTCTAATTTTTTTTCTATTTTTTTCAATTTCTTTTCTTATAATTTTTTAATTTTTTTTTTTTTTTTATTTGGGTGACCTTGAGGTTAGGTTTGGTAGTCTTGGGTGACCTTGAGGTTAGGTTTGGTCATCTTGGGTGACCTTGAGGTTGGGTTTGGTCATCTTGGGTGACCTTGGTTAGGTTTGGTCATCTTGGGTGACCTTGAGGTTAGGTTGGGTTGTTTTGGGTGACCTTGAGGTTAGATTGGATCGTCTTGGGTGACCTTGAGGTTAGGTTGGGATCGTTTTGGGTGACCTTGAGGTTAAAGGCAGTTCTGGGACATTTGCTCCAGGATTGGTGATATATATCTACTAAGCACATTTGATGTAATATGAATTGAATAGTTCAATGGAAAATAGCACAGCATTAAAGTTGATCTTGAAAATTTGATCAAGAAATTGATAGGACGCTTGCATAGCTTGGGTCAAACAAAGGAAATCAACACACAAGTTTTGTAGTTGAAATAAATCACTGTTATGTGATACACGCTAATAAGTTACACGACTTGCACTGAATACTGATTGATGAAATTTGATTCCATGTGGTAATCAAAGATATGAACAAAGACGCTTGCATCATTTGTCATCGAGGATCAGGAACGTCATGCCGAAGATGCTGGGATGGGAAGATGCCACTCCGCCATTAGAGTCGTAGTTACACAACAAGAATGTAAGTAGATGAGAGCGCCACATGATGGAAGTAGAGAGCGCTAAAAGCACACAGCTGACAACAGCAATGCTGGGATTGGTGGAAACAAAAAATAGCACGTAAATACAAAGATTCAAAAATCGGCAGAGATGAGATTTCAAACCAGACTGTGAAATTCAACAGGTACTTACAATATAAGGATCCAACAAAAATTTTCACCTAAAATTGAAAATAAGCTTGAAATTCGAGAAAATACGATTATTCGATTGTAAACTGTTGGCAAATGTGGATTCTATAAAATTATTCACTATGAAGAGATAGCAGACCTCATGTGTCTCTAGCGTTATTGTCCTGTCACCAGCTGACTCAGATCTCTGAAGAGTAGACTTGAGAGGCGCGTGAACACTAGCGTCAGGTAATTTTCATAACGGCAAGGAAAGTTGTGTGAGTGCGCCACACCAGAATTTTACTTTATTTTCAGTGTTGCTGTCGAATGAAGAAAATAATCATCATGTTCATTGAATGTTTGCAGTTGTGACGTATTGCAGACGGGAAGCTACTCTTCTGATAAGATTCTGCCAGCTTTCACAATAATTGATCCACAGCAAAATGAAAAAGTTATCTTAACTTCTGGCGCTAGAGCTGTTCATGACAGAGTTTTCAATGATCTCTCAGCAAAAATATGGAAATGCACTATCAGAGGTGTGGCACAACAGGTAAAATAATTCCATGCATCTTCCTTACATCATTTATCAGTGTAACATCTCGCCTAATATGGCCTATCAGTTAATCCGACCATTATGCCAAATGGTCAAGCGCTGCCTTCCGCTTCTTCATCTTCTTTCTTCTTCTTCTTCTTCTGCATCTTCTTCCACATCCTCTTCATCATTTTTTTCATCTTCCTCTTCTTCTTCTTCTTCCTCTTCTTCTTCTTCTTCTACTACTTCTTCTTCTTCTTCTTCCTCTTCTTCTTCTTCTCTTCTTCTTCTTCTTCTTCTTCTTCTTCTTCTTCTTTCTTCTTCTTCTCCTTCTCCTCCTCCTCCTGCTCGTCCTCCTCCTCCTCCTCCTCCTCCTCCTCCTCCTCCTCCTCCTCCTCCTCCTCCTCCTCCTCCTCCTCATCTTCTCCTCCTCCTTCTCATCCTTTCCCTTCTACACCTCCTCCTCTTTTTCCTCCTCCTCTCTACTTCTTCTTTCTTCTCCAGTTTTCTTCTTCATCATCTTCTTCTTTCCTCTTTTATTTTTTTTCCTCTCCTGCACTGTTTTTTATTCTTCTTCTTTTCATAATGACTGTTATGTGGGCTTCTCTTTTTTCTCTTCTGAGCTATTCTATACTGAGTATTCTCCTAATTATTTATAATGATTCTCATTGATAGCTGTCACGAACCATTCATGTTTCAGAGTACACAATTCCTAAGGGTTGTCTATGACCATACCCTGAAGACGAACTCTGAATATGACATTGGGACAGTTAAGCATCTGCAAAGAGACGAGGTTTGGTTGGAAGTTGAAGATGGCCAACCTGTGGTCAGAGTGAGAGAGACCAAATACCTTGATATTGACAATTATCAAGTTCTCAACTACCGTATGTATACCATTCTTTATTCAATAATTCTTTATTCATTTCTTATCTTTACTCTCCATTCATTCATACAATGAGTACATCATCATTGAAAAATATGTTTTGCAGTGTGATATTCACGGCTTTGCAAAAACATCAGATACCCAAGATCCTTAGATGGAGGAAGCTCCCTACACACAGGGATTCTTGCAACATATCACCAACAATGGAGAAAGCATGTTGAACAAATGTCAGGTGATTTGTGCTGTGTTGTGCTGAAAGGACGTAATTCTAGAAAGCTCTTGGTGTATCTTTTTGGATGCAACACATCGCTTCTGAGAAAATAAAAGTCTGGTGTGGTACACTCACACAAGTTTCCTTGCTCATTGATCCATAAGCCTCATTCTTAAAAGAGGATAATTTCGGGGAATAACATTATGCCGATTGGCGGCTAAATAATTAAAACAATGATAGTTATTGTTATTGTTTTCAGAGTACATTTTTCTTCGTTTGAATAATGAAATTTGAGGGTTTTTTGAAAGTTGTCAAAACAGCTGTTCTACAAATAAAATATCGACATGTGTTCATTTGAATAAACTGCTCTACATACCTACCTCATGCACGAGAAGGAGGTTACAAAGTAAATTTCTCAGGGATGGGGTGGACCCCCTGCTAGTTTCCCAGGGAGGAGACTCATGCTAGTTAATAGAGCTGATGAATAACTATACAGGGTATGAATTTGAAAAAATCGGTCAAGTCATTTTTGAGGAAATCTTGATAGAAATTTAACAAAATTTATTCTTCTAGGAATATTACGGAGCTCCTGCAATTTTCCCAGAAATGAGACTCATGTCAGTTGATAGGGCTTATAAATAGCTATCTAGGGTATAAATTCGAAGAAAATCGTTAGAGCCGTTTTCGAGAATACCGTGGAAAATATTGTTTTTTAGCCATTATCCGCCATTTTGAATTGAATTTTATTGAATTTCTTATTGTCGGATCCTCATGGTATAAAGATCTTAAGTTCAAAGTTTCAAGTCAATCGGTTAATTAGGAATGGAGTTATCGTGTTCACAGACACACAGACACACACACACACACACACACACACACAGACCAACACCCAAAAATCATGTTTTTGGACTCAGGGGACCTTGAAACGTATAGGAAACATGAAATTAGGGTACCTTTAATTTTTTTGGAAAGCAATACTTTCCTTATCTGTGGTAATAGGGCAAGGAAAGTAAAAAAGATCATCTGTTGCTATGGAAATATACAATTTCAAGAATGTTCAATGTTTTTGAACAGATAGTATTGTAGTCTAGTGTCCCTCCGCCATAGGCAAAGCTACAGGACATGGATTGTAATCTTGTGATATTTCTCTCCAAATTTAGATATGGTTACACATAGGCCTGGTTGCATAAAAGCTAGTTAAATTTTAACCATGATCAATTCCACGAGAACCAATCAGAAAAGGCATTTTTGAAAATACGTGGAATTAATCATGATTGAAACTTAACTGGCTTTTGTGCAACCAGCAAATAGTCTGTAATAGGTCAAGTTTTGTAGTTCTTCACTTCACAAAATTACCAGTTATTAATTATTTTCACAAAGTAGATTTTCAAATTTAGATGCTATGAGAGTGTGCACACATCAGCAAGAAAAGAATACTAGGTTAGAACCTCTGTAATTCGTAGTTGTTGGGACCAAGCATCTACTACGAATTATGGAGGCTACGAATTATGGTGGCTATGCAGAGGGGGATGTGAGGGTAGGAGGAATTTGATCAAGTTTTACCCTAGTAGGAAAATTTGATCTCTTTATAACATTATTCTAATATCATGAATGATTCATAATACCTGATGAAAAATTGTATTGATATAGTGAACATTATTATTATTCCAGAGGGATTACATCTGTTGATGCCAGAGCTGAGTTCTGAATGGAAAAGTGGTACTCAAATAATTGAAAACTATCAAAAAATCTCAGACACGTAAGTGAATTATTGATCTATTCACAATTTTATCCAAATTGAAGTCTTCTTTTTCCTTTTCTCTTCCTTCTCCTCCTTCTTCCTCTCCTTTTTCTATTCCCAATTCTCAGCAGATGAAACCCTTTGAAAAGCCAATTGTCAATATATTTTTATCTGTAAAGAACATTATATAGTGTAAAGCTTCTCCTGGGGGAGTCACTCTCGCCTCCAAGGATAGGTCGATACACATATAATGAATCTGACATGGAGTACAAATAGCACCAAATTACTAGCCAAATCATGTAAAGCATTTATTTTACACGCCTCACACACATATGATAAATCTTGTACTGAGTCACCGGTATTGAGGTTATAAATTTTGAAAATGCGTGCGTGGACACTAAGTGAGTACCAGACTGATCGATTCACTACAAGATTTGATACAATCGTCTGAATCGCGGGAGGCATAAACACTTGCTCACCCTTGATTCTTCTTATGACAGATTGTATAATGATAAAAATTTTTAACAGCAGTGTAGCGGCTGCTAAACACTGAATACGGATATCTTAGAACTATTACCTGTAATGGAACAGCATACAAAATCTTACAGGTCGAGCAAAAATCCCGATGTAGATAATTTATGGGACTGCGTCTCTAATGAGTTCCGAAGGATAAAGATAGGGTACTTGGACCAGATATCGTTCGGAATATACTTCGAGAACAGAGTCTTGTTGGGTTTTAAGCTCTATTGTAGAAAATTATATGATCTCCAGCTGCATCTGCCATACAGTTGACAAATTCGCTCCTAAGTCGAAGTTGGTAACAGATAGAAGCTGATATATAAGCAGGTAAGGACAGAGAATAAATAATCTCGATCTGACCCCACACACTACATCCACTTAGATCTGTTCCAATATCCAGATTGATTCAATTATTTCAATGATCGTATTCGATCAGTTCTTGATGATATAGAACGTATCAGACACAATAATTGACAGGTTTGAGAAATAATCGAACTCAGAAGACGAATTAACAAAATTGAAATATAATATAACAAAATATATGATTTGACAGTGCAGATTCAGAGCTTGATTTACAGATGGAAAATAGTTTAACATTAACAAAATGATCAAAAGTGTGCTTGTACTCGCATGATACCATGCATGATTCAACAGAATTTTATGATAGATAAATTTAACAGTTTTGTGAAAAATGGTGGAAATAAATTATAAAATATTTTTTTAAAATTGCTCGGGGTCGTGGTTCTGGCAGCGGAGGACAGTAAATCAACTACAAATTCTTATAAATTCTAGGATCTTAATAATTAATAAGCGCTTGTCGGCGTGGCCATTAATTTAACGAAGAAAAAATTTATATTCTCTGCACTGTAATATTTTTTGAAGCGTAGATTGGGGCCCCTCTAAATTTTAAAACTCACGTGAAACTCCTTGGCGGTCGTGGTTTTTTCTTTAGATCAAAATTGTTTGATCGGCGGTGATCCAGGCTTCGGTCTCAGCACGTGTGGAATTTTAATTTAATATCTCCTTCACCAAAATAATTAGGGGATAATTGAACTTGAAACTCTTGAACTATCGATTGATGAAGTAAATTCACAAATAATGAATAAAATAGCCTGAAATATTGGCTCACAGATAAAACATATAAAATCAAACAAAATTTCACAAATAGGTCTTTGGTAACTTTAACAAGGTCTTACTGGTGAGGATTTCAAAAGGGAAGTGCTTGTCTTCTTCTAGGCTTCTTGGCTAGAGTTTTTTCTCTGAGAATCTCTGTGTAATTAATTTGCATGAAAATTTGCCATTGGTGGGATGATTATGACATAGGCATGACGTCAGTGGCAAGCAGTAAAATATAATTCCTTTAATCACAACAATAACTTAATTTGTATAGCTTTTCAAATTGCTTAATTCTCTAGACACAGTTCCTCTCATACAGTGTACATGCACTAGCATATATGAAAAGGCATGTTTGTTGTCTGATAACAGATTAACATAATTATGATGTTTTCAAACGATCACCCTTTTGGTGCTATTTCTATGCTATATGATTGGCTTAGACTTGTCAAAGAGATTCATTCACCATGTGGTTCAGTTGAAACAATAATTAATAATTTAATATTCCTATACAATTTTTATTATGTTCGAAACTGTTATAATCAATTTTTGCTGCCCTTATCACAAATACAATATTCATGCTATGACCTAGTTTGTTACAATAATACTTGACATTATAATATGATTTTGTAAATAATAATTTCAACAATAATACATACATTTAATTTTTTCTATTCGAAATTCTTGGTCCTTTATCGATAGTTCTTAATTTTAGAAATAATATTACAGCTTGCATGAAAACCTGGCATGACATTTTACAATATATTGAATCAGTCAGCTGTGTTTGAGCTACTACAAAACATCTGATCAATAGTAAACAAAGTGTAACCTCAAAATTCAATGAGCAATTCATAAACAATTCATACTCAATTTGCAAAATAATTATAATTTTATTAAATAATTCTCTAGAAAAATGTGTAGTACAGAACAGTACTTTTATCTGATACTCAGTTGTTGATAGGGAAGCTTTATCGCTCGGTCGCTAACTATTCGTTTAGCAGATTCTTTCATTCTGTAAGGGTAATTATAATTTTGCTGGTTGATTTTCTCCTCTCATGAGATTTATTTAAAAGTTTCATCACAATAGAAATATGATAAAATGTAGATAAATGTATTTCAGTTGTTCCTACTCATCTATGAATGATTGAATTGATAAACAAATCAATTTATTTTCAGAGTCATTCAGCGCGAATTGATGAGAGATATTGAATATTTGGATGATTTGCCTCAATCTCTAAGTATCACGTCCTCATCAAATATTATCATTACCATTGACACGAGATGGCAGAAAACGTTTGGAAATGCTGGAATGACATTGACGTGAGTTCGATGAGATAATTATATGAAATAGGGATGTTCTGATCTGTTGATGTGTTGCATCCTCTTGTAGATGGTACAGTACAGTCCGCGTCCTGTAGCTTTGCCTATGGCGGAGCGCCACAAGACTACAATACTACCCAAACAAAAACATCCAACATTCTTGAAAATGTATCTTCCCATAGGAGTAGGGGGATATGAGACTTCAAGGAAGCTTTTTTGCTCGAAATCCCCCTCCCCCCTCTCACCCCCTCCCCATTTTTGAGGAACTTCAGGCATTGAAAGAAGAGAACAAACAGCTGAACGATAGAATTCGTGAGCTAGAGGTGTCTTGTCACCTGAGGGTCAACGACCTCGAGCAATATGGGCACCAACATTCAATACATATTTTTGGGATCCCAGAGAGCGACAAAGGAGACACAGACCTGCTGGCGCTTGATGTCTTCAACAAGAAGCTGAATGTGCCCGTGACTCTAGCGGATGTCAACCGCTCGCATTGCGTTGGAAGGCATCAACCACCTCAACAAGGACAAGCGAAACCCAAGGACCGACCCATCATAGTTCGACTCTGCAGCTACCGGACCAGGAAGATGATCTTCGACGCTAAGAGGAAGCTGAAGGATTCCGGCGTCACCATTCGCGAGGATCTGACTGCGGAGCATCTCAAGATCCTCAACGCTGAGGCCGACTGTCATGGGCACAGGAATGTCTGGTCATCTGACGGGAGGATTAAGATCTCTATCGGCGAGGGAGGATCCAAGAGGGTCTACAAAGTCGAGAGGATGACCGACCTTCAAAAAATAAAGGTAAATTGAATCATTTCAGGATTCAATGACTAAGGTGCCCTTCACTACAATAATAGGAAATTCGTATTAATAGATTTCACAGTAGATATACCTTGGCATTTTTCATGAGCTGGCTTTCTGTTCTATAAATGAATCCTTCCACTGCTATTTATGATTATAATATATAAGGCAATTATTTCAAACTGAAGAGATCCACATTTGTTAATACTGATTAATAATTTATCTTGATATTAATTCCCAAAACTACGTTCAATGCATCAACTACTTTACTCCAGAGGGTACTAAGAAAATTATCTCTATTCTTACTAATAATTACCTCTCTTACCAAAAGTATTTCCATAATTAATAATTATTTTTGAAATGCTGAATTTCAAATAAATTGGATGATTAACATACGTTATAGATATGGATGTAATCTATAGGTAAAGATAGTAATCTCTTCCATATTAGGTGTACATAATGATATCTTCTACTGTTGCCACAGCTCGAACAATAGAAGCTAATGTGTGAAGAATTATTGATAGAACAGAGGGGTGGGTAGTCTGTTCATATGCTTATATAGGGACTGTGTTTCATTTGACATTATCTTAGACATTCATCACTAGAATATAACAGTTCTCAATTTACTACTTTTATCATTATTGCAACTCCCAATAGTTGATTATACTTCTAATACTATATAATATTTTTCACACTTCACTGTTCAATCCTATTTAAAACTCATCTAAAATTATCTAGCACTTTCTCCATCGTCTCCTCTACTTCTTATTTTTCTTTCTCATTTCTCTTCTTGATCTTATATTTATAATGATTACTTGAATATTGTTGTTTGCGATGATGATTATTATTCTTTTCTATTCTTCTTCTCCTTCTTCTCCTTCTTCTTCTTCTTCTTCTTCTTCTTCTTCTTCTTCTTCTTCTTCTTCTTCTTCTTCTTCTTCTTCTTCTTCTTCTTCTTCTTCTCCTTCTCTTCCTTTTTCTTTTCTACTTCTTCTTCTCTCCTTGATTAATTCAAGATCACAATACGATGTTCTATTCTTATTCTATAGTTCAGTTTCATAAGTTCTTCTCAATTTGTGCACATTCCTTCTTTCTCTTCTTTTCTTCCCTATTATTATCATTATTTTTCCTGTGATTTTTCCACTAGCTATCCAGCATGTTCAAATGTTTATTTCTCTTTTCATATCGATTTATCTTTCTACCTTTTCACTTTCTATCTGATTACCTTCTACCAATATCCATATATTATATTATAATATTGTGAAGTGGTAAATTGCAAATCCTTTATAGAGGATGCAATGTTCTTGATATTTATAAGAGCAGTTGCTAAAGTCCCTAATTTGCGAATAAATTCACAAATAGTTAAGGCCATCCGGCTAGCAAAATTGCTGGGTTCAAACCACAGCTTTAGCTCAGTGGTAGATACATGAATTTTCCAAATATATTTAATCACCACAAGGTTCAATAACTGGTGATTAATAATTCTTACCGCTGCTTCTATGAAGCTCTTGAAGAATACCAATGAGGAAATCAAAAGAATAGTTGATGACTGATTATCAGTAACCATGTACACAATAGAGAATAATAAAGACCAACTATGGTTTTTTCTAGTTGATCCTTAAAACGCTTGTCATGAATACAGGTATTCACCAATTTATCCTCTTGAAATTCCTTAGAACTTACAACGCCAGTTCTTGAAGCTCTCTGGATCCTTATATGATCTAACTGGAACCTTATTAATATAATTATCAATATATTTTTTCTGGCAGACTAATGTGACTATCATCAAAGGATGATAAGTACTGAATGCTCTTAGTAAGATCAATATTAATTGATTCACTAATTCTATATGCTGCAGAATATTTCTCCTTGATACTGAGACAGCCCAAACTGTATATCACAAGATGAATTAGGATAAAATAAACTTCTAGGATTTGTATGCTGACATAAAACACAAAATATATTCCCATAAAACAATATATATATATATATATATATATATATATAAAATATTCTATATCTATAATTTTCTTTAAATAAACTCTTTTATGATATTTGAATAATTATCACAAGGTTTACTAGCAATCACAATAGTGAGCTTTAAGACTATAAATATATTATATTTAATACTGATGCGTGGACTTGGTTCAATTCAGAATTCTACAATTTAAAACCTGTTCGGTCTATAGATTTGATATGACATACTTTGATCAATTAGCAAAAATAATAATTATCAAATTAATATTCAAATATAAGATCTCAGGGTTTTATATGAGTTCGTGCCGTGCATGGAAGTAAGCTTCCTACATATATCAAATAAATTCATAAAATGTCCTTATAAACTATATGATAGCACTCAACACGTTGCTAAATTTCCCTGATTTAAGTTAATTAATATAGTGCTTTGACTAATTCCCCAACTCTGAACAGAAAGGCCTTTTTAACGAGCTCGTTTGATCTAACACTCACATTAATGATGTTCTTGACGGTCTCGAAGAATGAATTAATTATTTCCAATAATTAATTATGCAGGTCCCTTTCGTCTCCTCTGGGCTCGCGTGTGGTCCAGGTTTCTTATAGATTTCTTTCCGAATTAAAGATATATTTATGGGAATTGATTACAATTACAAACTCTTCAACAACACTGAGTTCACAGATAAATTAACATTAATCACAAATAGTTTACATTTAAAAATGGGATTGGCTAGATAATTTTAAAATTCAAAGGAAGAAAGATCCCTAAACTCTATGTGCATCCTCTCAGAACGAGATCACAAGCCAGAAGAAAGTTGTTTTCAGAAAAATTTTATCTCTTCCTTGAACGATTTGTAAGCTTCTTTTTGATTGGCTTTTAATTCAGCAAACTCAATACAATTGTTTGCTTCAGAATCAGGGCTTCTTCAACTTTAAAATAGAAAAAATGAATAAAAGTTTTTATATAAATATATGGAGTGATTGTCTTAAAACTATTCTGATAAATAAATCGCGATATACAATGTTAACATGTAATATACATATAGTTTTTTTTTATATGAGTTTTGTATACTCTTGATCTTGAAATTGTAATGAATATTTATACAGCAATAATAATTGTCCGTATTTCGATACATAAACCTCCCCTATATATATAATACATCTTTTGTGAATAAACTTTTGTGAATAATTCAACCTATACTGGTTAATTGAACAATCAGCTGATTCACTAGGTATTGAATCAAATAACTATCAATTTATTCTAGATCAATTGATTCATTTAAAAGTGTAAATAAGCAATTCTAACCTCAATGTACATGCAAACTTTTATTTTTTATAATCTGCCAATAATAAATAAGCCGCTTTATAATTTGCAATTCTGCCAATGGATCCTCATAGTTGTTGAATCACAATTATACATGTTTTTTCTTATCATTTTAGATAATATGATTATTCTTTATCGCTAACAACATTCAATTTTATTTGAGCGGTTCTTTGACTAGGTTAGCTTTCTTTTCCATTTTATAATTTTATTATGGTTCAATAGTTCATTTCAAAATATTTTGTGGTGCTAGAATACCACATGACAATATCCATATATTTATCCATGTAATATTCGATTCTTTCTCACATTAAATCATACTATTCCTCTCCAATTTTATGCAAAAATCATTCATAATCAGTTGTATTATGTATCTTTTCTCTATTGATAACTTTCTTCAAAGATTTTTCGTTTTTCTGCTGGCTTTTCCTTCTCTTTTTCAGTTTTTACTGGATCCCATTTCGCTCTAACTCCACCATGAACACGATCTTCCACCACTGGATTCCTTCTCGCTCTACCTCCACTTGGACCCGATTCTTCCACTACTGGATACCTACTCGCTCTATCTCCACTTGGACCAGATCTCCCACTACCAGTTCTTCCTCAATCTTCATCTTATTCACCATTAGGATTATTAATCACCGGAACTCCACACATCTACATCTTATTGTGTTTAGTGAATTTTTTGAACTAGTGCTTTAGATAGTGGAGGGAGCCGAACTGTCAAGGCATACTGAATGCACTCGAATCAAGAGACTTTTTCATTTAGGTTAAGTTCTATCAGTTCGATCCCTATTTTCCCCGTCATGTGTCGTTCTGAGGTCGGTTCACGATTGGTCTGCTGCTTCCATGATGCCTCTCACTGACATGTCAGCTCACTCGCCCTTAAGTAGGTATGATTATTTCAATAATAGTAATAATGACGCAGGTATGTTTCTAGCAAATAAGCTCCACTCTTTCAAAAAACTTTTCAAGGCTGCTCACCTTAACGTACAATCCCTCAGTTGCCACATTGATGAACTCAGAGCAATCTTCCGTTTTCAGGACTTCAATATAATTGGAATTTCGAATCATTTTTGAAGCCTAGTATTTCATCAAATTTTGTTGCATTGCCTGGATATAATCTTTTCCGGAATGATAGATTAAATAAAGCTTGTGGGGGTGTAGCAATTTATGTGAAAGATGGTATCAAAACAAAGTTTTAATCACATCTAAACAAGAGTATTGTTCCAGACCAGAGTTTATGCTACTTGAATTATCCTTATCTAGTACTGATAAATTACTCGTTGGTATCTGTTATCGCCCACCAAAAATAGGTCATTTCACAGATTTCGAAAGTGCCTTGCTTTCTCTTATGCCTTGTTATAACCGTATACTAGTTATGGGGGATATGAACACCGACTTGAACATGACAAATCGTAACTTTGACTACTTTCAACTGACTACAATTTTCCAATGCCTAAACATGACTATTTTACCTCTCGATCCAACTCATCATACTAATGAATCAGACACACTCATTGACCTTCTCATTGTTAGTGATCCCAATGAGGTTGTTCAAGCAGGCCAAATCTCAGTCCCAGCTATTTCTAGACATGATTTGATCTACTGTGTACTTTCCCATAAGATACCCAAGCCAGAACAGAAAATTATCACTTATAGAGACTTCAAAAACTTTGATGAAGCCGCCTTCCTGACTGATGTGGCTCAGACTCCATGGCATCAAATTGAAGCATTACCCTCAGTTGATGACATGGTCAAGACTTTCGAGAATTGGACTTTGACTTTGTATGACAAACATGCACCTTATGTGACAAGGAGGATTAATAGAAAACGACGAGTACCGTGGATGACTGAAGACATACTTAAGATGATGGGACGTAGAGACAAAGCACATAGAAAATTTAAAAAGACATTTGACTTGGACAGTTTGATAGAGTATAGGAGCCTTAGAAATAGGGTTAAACAGGAATTACGGAACTCAAAGATTAGGTACTTGAATTCGTTTATGACAAACAATAGACAAGACTCTAAATCACTTTGGCAGGGAATAAAAGAATTCGGGCTTGGCAAACAGAAATCGAATCCACAAATTGACTTACCATTGAATAATATAAATGACCATTTCGTTTCACACTCTAACCAACGCGACGAAGTTGTCATTGCTAATCATATAGATGATCTTGAAGAGCAGGTTACAAACTTAGATTTACCAATCACTGATCAATTTCATTTCCATCCAATCTCAGAAGAAGACACTTTCAGAGCAATTCAACGTATTCATAGTAATGCTACGGGTGTAGACAAAATTCCTATTAAATTTATCAAGAAGATGTTATTTGCTGTTTTACCAACCATTACATACATTTTCAACAAGTCACTTGAAGAAGGCATTTTCCCTGAAAACTGGAAGTTTGCTCTGGTTCGCCCTCTAAATAAAGTTCCATCACCCAATAAAGTTGAGGATTTTAGACCAATCAGTATTTTACCTGCATTGTCCAAAGTGCTAGAAAGACTCATTCATGCTCAAGTTGTAAAATTTCTAGACAACAATAGTAAGCTTCATAACTTTCAATCAGGCTTTAGAAAATTCCATTCAACTGAGACAGCTCTGCTTCGTGTCACTGATGATATAAGGTTAGCTATGGACCAAAGAAAATGCACCATCCTCACCCTATTGATTTTTCTAAAGCATTCGATACTGTTGATCATACAGTCCTTCTGAATAAGTTGGCTATTCTTGGTTTCAGTCACAACTCGTTAGTTTGGTTTAAATCCTATCTATTAGGTAGGAAACAATGTGTATCTGTCGGTGACAAAAAGTCAACTTGGAAAAACGTTATGCATGGAGTACCACAAGGTTCAATTTTAGGCCCTCTCCTCTTCACTTTGTATGCTAATGACCTTTCTTCCATTATCAAATTCTCCAGTTTCCATACTTATGCAGACGACCTTCAAATCTATTTAAGCTGTCCCATAACAAAAATTAATGAAACAGTTGGAATAATGAATCAGGATATCAATTCGATAGTGGAATGGACAAAGAAAAATGGCCTTAAGCTTAATCCCATCAAAACACACCCATTATAATTGGATATTCTCGTCTTATAAACAATATTGACCTTGAATCGATTCACAAAATTAGTGTAGACGGTAATGACATTCCTTACTGTAGCTCAGTTAAAAATTTAGGCATTATTATGAATAATACTCTTGACTGGTCAGAACAAGTGAACAAAACTTGTAAAAAGGTATTCTCAGCCATGCATGCATTGAAGAAAATGCACGATATCCTCCCTAGAAACATTAAATTATTATTGGTTCAATCTCTCATCTTCCCACATTTAATGTATTGTAATTCTGTTCTTAACGATATGCAAGTCACTCTGAATGATAAACTACAGCGTTGCCAAAATTATTGTCTACGTTTCGTCTACTCTCTCCAACGCCATGATCATATCACCCCAGCCCACATTGCTAGTTCAACATTGAAGCTTCCCGATCAGAGGCTTTTTCGAATAGTCAAGCTTGTTAGAGATATCTTGAAATACGGTAATCCGAACTATTTTAAAGATGATTTTAAATTTGTCTCTGAAGGTAGGAGAATAGATGCATCACATACTAGAACCGGAGAAAGTACTTTAAGGATACCCAATCATCAAACTACTATTTTCACAAAATCCTTCTTAGTAAGTGCCTGTCATGCATGGAATACACTTCCTGTCTCTATCAGGTCTATCGAGAGCCAAGCGAGCTTCATCCTGACTTTAAAAAAACATATTTTGGAACAAATGACTGAAACTGTCCGGCCCTAGAATGATCACATGACAACCATCCCTTACCCATTCCACCAATATAAACCTTAAAACCAGTTATAGAACGAATTATATATATATATATATATATATATATATATATATATATATATATATATAATATGTAAAAGAATTAACTGGTACATCAGTTTGTTTTGACTTACTTGAGTCTGACGTTTCGTCGCCATCGCAGATGACATCTTCTGACATCTTCGACGCCACTGGACAGAAACTCGTACATCTCCTAGCTTAAATTTTGGTTTTGAATTTTTCAATTTATATCGTCTATTGAATGCAGAATTCAAAGACATTAAAACATGATTACGATCTTTCTTGCGCACATCTTTAGGTTTCATACTAATTGGAGTGTGCCTTGTTGCATTATAATTTTGAACCAAACTGTCTAGCTGGCTTATCCAGTTTTAGGTTCTACATTCAGTTAAATATCTATAAATTTTTGCTTTAATTGTTCTATTGAACCTTTCAACTATGGAAGCTTTCTTATCACTAAAAACATGGTAATGTTTAATACTGTATCTATCTAATAACGCTTCAACTTTTGAATTAAAGAGTTCTGTTCCCTGATCTGATTGGAACAACTTAACTCCCTTATTTTTAGAAATAATTGGTTTGAGTGCATCAAATACAGATTGACTTGACTTGTCTTTTAATGGTACACAATATGTGAATTTTGAAAAACAATTAATAACCACTAAGATATACCTATAACCTTTATTGAAACGTGACACATTACTTACTAAATATGAGTAAAGTTTAGATCAAAGCCCAATAAATTGATGGATAGGTTTCGAGGCTGTCTCATCCTTGAACTTTCCTACAACTTTATTTCCATGGAAAAGCAGGGGTGGTCAGGGGGGTAGTTACTAGTGTCAAAAAGGTTCAAATTTTCTTTGATCAACTGATACACATCATCTACTTTTACATTTAAAAGAAAACTATCTGTATCAGTCATACAGAGTTCTACGCAATCCCACGGTATAATTTTTTTAATTTACAATAGAAAAAACGTACATATGGAATTTACTCAACTCCAGTACAGAAAACCCGGAATAGATAGGCTTGTTCATTTTTAGTTCCAACTTATGAGAGAAAACTGTTATCATGTTCAGACTTATTATTTGCCAGCATTTGCATAATGGATTTGAAATGTACTTATCTAATCATTTTTCGTCTGTGTTAATTCTAACATTGATATGTTTGCGAACTGATTGTATAGTCTTACCAAAAATCGAATTGCAACAGGCCTTAAAGAATGATACTTCAAATTTATTTTTTGTGGTCTGTCTATTGCAGATATTGAAGTCGATGTAGCCTTTCAGCCAGGGAGATTGGGAAAAGCTAATTATGTGATGTACTTTCATTAATTGCAAACCGAGCTGAAGGTAGAGTTTCAAATTGAGGTAGTGGACAATGTACGTTTTACGGTCAAAAAGTGTGTTCATGAGCTTTTTGGTTCCAGTTTGACCGTTCTCATTTGTTTGATAGTTTGACAGCAATTCGTGTGGAGGTTTTTGGTAGAGAGGCACAAGTGGAAAGCTGGCATGCTTATCATGTAACTCTTTTGGATACTTGAGATCACATTCTATTACATATCCAGTTTCTGAATTGCTGTTCAAATTCGCGAAATCAAGCTTGGAAATTTCTTCCTCCGTGAGGAATTTGAAATTTCCAACAGGTAAGTTTCGACTCATGGCCTCTGAGTATAAACTGTTTGCATCAATATAAAGGAGATAATTACTCGGTTTTGAGGGGTCATATGTCTCAGGTAGATGCTTGTTATTCACCTCACAATAACATTTACCGATAAATGAGACCCCGCCCCTCATCCGCGCCTCAAACATGAGATGCATGTCAGGATGTGTGATCGACTCTGGTTCAACCTTAGTGTACTTCAACATACAATTCCAGGTAAAGTGCACGAGGGAAACAAAATGAGTGACATCAAGCCCATATGAGCTAGAAAGCGTAGACCTTATAGATTCAAAAACTTCCGATTTTTGAATTGGACGAATATTGGAAAAAAGAAATTGGAGTAAATATATCTTATAATGTAGAGCACATGCAACCATTAAATAGTGATTTTTGCGGGCATCTTATGTCAAGGTTTCTTGCAAATCAGTTGTAATTAAGTGTTTGTGCTGAAAACACATTACAAGATGGTTGTTATTACATTAAGATCTAACACAAGTAACCTCTATGAACATTTACAAGAAATTATAGAATTGGATAAAAATTGTCAATAGAATTGGATTGATTAATTTTTGTTGTTACAATAGTATTGCAAACTTTAACAAAGGAACAAATTCCAGCTTCAAATATGGTGATAGATTAATTGAGCTGGATACGGGTGCATATGAAGTTGAGGATATTATAAAATCTTTAAAGAATAAATTGGATATTGATAAGAAGAAGAATAAACTTATTATATGTGCAAACACAAATACTATGAAGATTGAAATTCATTCTGATAAAGCTATTGATTTAACACGTGCTGATTTGATTGGTAAGATACTTGGTTTTGATAATGTTGTTTTGCAAGCAAATAAATTGCATTATTCCCAGCATTTGGTTAACATAACAAGCATTGGCAGTATTGTACTCGAGTGTAATTTAGCATGTGGTAGTTACTCTGACGGAAAACAAAAACATATAATCTACGAATTTTTGCCAAAGGTTCCTAGCGGTTATTTGATAAACAAAGTACCATCACCAATTATTTATGTACCTTTGAATACTCATCAAATTTGAATGATTAATGTAAAGGTAACAGACCAGAATGGATCATTTATCGATTTCCATGAAGATACAATTACAATTAGGTTGCACATACATGAAAAACAAAAGTAAACATGATGGGTTATCTTGTTTTCAATCCACGTTCAAATAAGACATGTACGCACAATGTCATTAGAGAGACGAACGTGAGAGCATCAACACCTAAAAACAAACGTGCTTTGTCAGCTAAAAGTGTGAGAATATTTGAAAAGTTAGGTTTTAAAGTTGATTGGCGGAATGTTAGGAGGAGGAGCTGCAATTAGTTAAATTCTGGACGTGGAGACAGAGCTTCAGTTTTATAATGATATAACCAAATTCTAATTTCACACTCATACAGTTTATTTGGGACAAGAAATAAAAAACTCTGACAAGGCGCGTATTGGCATAAATTCTTTAGATGTCTATTCTTCACCTTGCAAATCATTTATATTTATTGAGGGAACAGTTAGCTGTACAAAACCGGGAACAGACCCGGCTGGTCCACCGGTTGCGGCAGACTATAAATTAAGCAGTAACGTAATCAGTAACCTTTTTGACGAAATACGATATGAATTAGCAGGTCTACAAATTTCTAAATCAAGATTGATTGGATTAACATCTACAATTAAAGCTATACTATTGAAGAATATGCTCGATAAAAACACATATCACTTGGCCGGTTTTGACAGAGCAGGATATGCGCTAACAGATAATAAATTCACTTTCTGTGTATCGCTGAAATTAATCCTCCCGTTTTTTGAAGATTTTCAAAGAATAATTTTAAATTTGAAACAGGAACTCGTCTTATTGAGGTCACCGACGGACCTAAATTGTGTTGAGTCTGCAACTGGAACAAGTGTTAGTGTGAAAATTACAAAACTGCAATGGAGAATGCCCTACATAACTTTAGAAGATTGCGTAAGACTGAAATTTTTGAGACTGCTCGATGCTGACACTCCACTGAAATTGAGTTTCTGCCATTGAGAAATTTGTGAATTACCAAATTTGCAAAATTCACTTAACCATTCTTGGGCAGTCCGCACCACATCGATTTTTGATAGTCTAAAATACGTTATAATTGCATTTCAAACCGATTGTAAGAATAAAATTAAAAAATCAATATCTAATTTCGATAGCTGTGGTATTTACAATGTTAAAGTATATTTAAACAGTGAGTATTATCCATATGAAAATCTGCTAGGTGAAAAGGAACTATTATACAGAATGTTTTTGGATTTCGCTCCCTTGTATTATAATCATTCAATCAATAGCAAACTCGGAACAGAAATCGACTTTAAGACGTTTTGTGATTCAACACCACTGGTTGTTGTGGATTGTTCACACCAAACAAGTCATTTGAAATCTTCGACAGATGTTTGTATTGAAATGGAATTTAATACTGCAGTACCTGCAAATACTTCCACTTTTTGCGTTCCAATTAGCGATTGTGTGATGGAGTACACACCTCTGACAAGCATGGTGAAAAAAGTTCAGTAATTTTATTGATAGAGTGCACTGTGTGCAATATTATATAAGATGTGCACCCTGACGAATTTGGTTCATTATCAGTTCCACCTTTGAACAGGTAACATCTGAAATGTCCTATTCTTTGTGTTCTGATATTTTGGAGAGTGAGAACAAAGTGCAAACTCAGTCTATTGGTATCCAGTGTGATCTCGATTCTGATAGTTTCTATTATGAGCCAAGGTGCAGAACACTGATCCAGAAGCCACAGGAGGTGGTGGAGCAGAAACAGGAGGGAGAGGAGGGGGAGAAAGACGGAGGATTCGATGAGCCCACCAAACAGAAAGAAGTGGACAAGCAGGCGACTATGAAAATTGCTACAGTTGATCTTCACTGGTTTAAACAAGATTGTAATCAAATTATTGTGAAAGAACTTGCCATAATTGATCAGTTTAATAATTATATTGTATTCCATTTCAAATCGCCATTTACAAAGACAGAATTGAGTGCAAAATTGTATAATGATGTAACATGGTTAAAACATCACTATCATAAAATAAAATGGGAAGATGGAGATTTAGAATACACTGACTCATTAATACATGATTACCTTGTAGGTTATGAAAAAATTTTTACAAAAGAAACTGAGAAAGCAAAGTTTTCAAGAAGATTGCATACTAACGTTCAATGTATACCAGAGGATTTTGCAAAACCTGATTTCAGCTTTTTCACTAGTTCATGGTGTCATGCTGTGTGTAACATTCATAAAAATAGACCTGATGGATGATGTGCTTTGTTCAGTGCTCAACATTATAATTCTTTGTTGTTTAAAAATATGTATCAAACAAATAATTTCATGTGTGAAAACAATTAAATGCAAATTTTGAAAATGGCCGCGATGTACACAAATTTGCAGAAAAGAAACTTCGCTCATTATGGATTTTTCTACAATGGAAAAGAGATTCAGTGTGTTTATTGAATGCATGCATTGAGACTGCATAAAGCATATACATGTTGCCTGTCTACAATTAATGAAGAGAGACCGCTTAATCACTCTATAATAGTGCCAGATTACACTTAGTTTTGTTCATTTGCTTATCATGGACCTGAGAAAGTGGTTGGCTGCTGACAACGAGTTGGAAGTGAGGTTAAAAAACTGTATTGATTGGTATGATGAGTGTGAAAGTGTAATTAGGAAATCAACTCGTAAAAATTATAGTTTGGCGAAACAATTAAAAGACATTTTTTTAAGCACGGTCAATTTAAATGACATAAGAGACTATCTATGTTATTATCGTCCTCATAATTTGTGTATGGATAAGTCAATTAAAATTGGAGATGAAATTATGAATAGTTGTAGTGAAATGTGTAGATAGACTTTTTCTGTGTTCAAATGATTTTTCATTCCAATATCCCACTCACTTTTTAGTTTAGTAGCTGCTCAGAGCTAGACCCGATAACACCAGCACATGTGTCGTGATCTTTTTATAGAAGTGAGACACACCCCCTTCAGCCATCTGTTGATGCTAACAAGTACACAGCGTGCACGTTGTCAATTTATAGAACAGAGACACACACCAAACAGGGGAGGACGTTAATATGCAGTGTTATGGTTTTCCAAAATTCAAAAAATTAACTCGTCTCTTGATGGCAATTTCATTTAACAAATTTGATTCAATTGTGAAGAATATTGAATTTTCAACAGGATGTCAAGATGCTGATTTGCTGTTAACAAAAACAGAAAATGTGAACTTTAAGATTTTATCTGAGATATTCGAATTACTCGATATACTAGACACTGGTCATCTACATTATGATTGTACAAATGATTCGCCATTATCTGTTGTTACAAATTCCAATGAACTTTGGAAATGCTCGTATGATATTAAAGATAAAAAATGTAAAAGAACTTAGATCATTGACCTCTCTGTAGAGATATGGATCCACTTTAATCTGACAGTATAGCATTAGATGTAGAGAGAGAGAGAGATGGGGAATTTCTCAATTCACTTTAATCTGTCAGTATAGCATTAGATGTAGAGAGAGAGAGAATTTTTTCCTCAAAGGGAAATTTTTTTTCCCTCAGTCAATAATCAATATCCAGCCCCCTCATCTATACTGGAGAAGGGGAAGGGAAAATCTATTTGAGAGAGAGAGATATCTCTCTCTCCTTCTTCATCCCCCTCGTCATCACTGGGAGAGGGAGAGAGAGAGAAAGATTTGATTGGATTAGATTAGATTAGATTAGAGAGTGTGATAGGGATTGATTGATTGATTGGGTACTTTATTTATGTAGATTACAATATATACTGTCTTATACACTTATATACAATAGCTTACAATACAGCAAAATTATAGATGAATTCACATGATATAGACTAAGAAAATAATTATTGAACTGTATATGATATGAAAAAGCAATTTGTAATATAATAACTATAGTTAATAATTATATTGTTATGCATCTACATAAATTGGCGGTGCTTTGGACATATCAATGTCCATTCTTTGGAAAGAATATTAAAAATATCCTCCCCACTAACTCTCTACCAAAACGTTAATTTCATTATTTAAACTGAGGATTTATTTATTAATGGAAATATTGTAAAAGTTTTAATTGAAATGAATATTTAACAGAAAATTGATGGAGTGAAATAATTATATAGGTAGATAAGATCAAATAATTGATTAATAAAATGAAGTAGGCTGAAAGTAGATCAGGATAATCAACTTTCAGTAATATACAGCAGTATGCAGTGGATAATTGAAATAACATGAGTTTATATAATATATATATATATATATACAATTCGTTCTATAACAGGTTTAGAGGTTTGTATTTGTGGGATGGAAGGGGGATGGTTGTCATGTGATCGTTCTAGGGCCGGACAGTTTCAGTCATTCGTTCTAAAAGATGTTTTTTTTAAGTCAGGATGAAGCTTGTTTGGCTCTTGATGGACCTGATAGAAACAGGAAGTGCATTCCATGCACGACAGGCACTGACTAAGAAGGATTTTGTGAAAATAGTAGTTTGATGATTGGGTATCCTTAAAGTACTTTCTCCGGTTCTAGTATGTGAAGATCTATCCTCCTACCTTCAGAGACAAATTTGAAATCATCTTTAAAATAGTTCGGATTACCGTATTTCAAGATATCTCTAACAAGCTTGACTATTCAAAAAAGCCTTTGATTGGGAAGCTTCAATGTTGAACTAGCAATGTGGGCTGGGGTAATATGATCATGGCGTTGGAGAGAGTAGACAAAACGTAGACAATAATTTTAGCAACGCTGTAGTTTATCATTCTGAGTGACTTGCATATCATTAAGAACAGAATTACAATACATTAAATGTGGGAAGATGAGAGATTGAACCAATAATAATTTAATGTTTCTAAGGAGAATATTGTGCATTTTCTTCAATGGATGCATGGCTGAGAATACCTTTTTACAAGTTTTGTTCACTTGTTCTGACCAGTCAAGAGTATTATTCATAATAATGCCTAAATTTTTAACTGAGCCACAGTAAGGAATGTCATTACCATCTACACTAATTTTGTAAATCGATTCAAGGTCAATATTGTTTATAAGACGAGAATATCCAATTATAATGGGTTGTGTTTTGATAGGATTAAGCTTAAGGCCATTTTTCTTTGTCCATTCCACTATCGGATTGATATCCTGATCCATTTTTCCAACTGATTCATTAATTTTTGTTATAGGACAGCTTAGATAGATTTGAAGGTCGTCTGCATAAGTATGGAAACTGGAGAATTTGATAATGGAAGAAAGGTCATTAGCATACAAAGTGAAGAGGAGAGGGCCTAAAATTGAACCTTGTGGTACTCCATGCATAACGTTTATCCAAGTAGACTTTTTGTCACCGACAGATACACATTGTTTCCTACCTAATAGATAGGATTCAAACCAAACTAACGAGTTGTGACTGAAACCAAGAATAGCCAACTTATTCAGAAGGACTGTATGATCAACAGTATCAAATGCTTTAGAAAAATCAAATAGGGTGAGGATGGTGCATTTTCTTTGGTCCATAGCTAACCTTATATCATTAGTGACACGGAGCAGAGCTGTTTCAGTTGAATGGAATTTTCTAAAGCCTGATTGAAAGTTATGAAGCTTACTATTGTCGTCTAGAAATTTTACAACTTGAGCATGAATGAGTCTTTCTAGCACTTTGGACGATGCAGGTAAAATTCTGATTGGTCTAAAATCCTCAACTTTATTGGGTGATGGAACTTTATTTAGAGGGCGAACCAGAGCAAACTTCCAGTTTTCAGGGAAAATGCCTTCTTCAAGTGACTTGTTGAAAATGTATGTAATGGTTGGTAAAACAGCAAATAACATCTTCTTGATATATTTAATAGGAATTTTGTCTACACCAGTAGCATTACTATGAATACGTTGAATTGCTCTGAAAGTGTCTTCTTCTGAGATTGGATGGAAATGAAATTGATCAGTAATTGGTAAATCTAAGTTTGTAACCTGCTCTTCAAGATCATCGATATGATTAGCAATGACAACTTCGTTGCCTTGGTTAGAGTGGGAAACGAAATGGTCATTTATATTGTTCAATGGTAAGTCTATTTGTGGATTCGGTTTCTGTTCACCAAGCCCGAATTCTTTTATTCCCTGCCAAAGTGATTTAGAGTCTTGTCTATTGTTTGTCATAAACGAATTAAGTAACCTAATCTTTGAGTTCCGTAATTCCTGTTTAACTCTATTTCTAAGGCTCCTATACTCTATCAAACTGTCCAAGTCAAATGTCTTTTTAAATTTTTTGTGTGCTTTGTCTCTACGTCCCATCATCTTAAGTATGTCTTCAGTCATCCACGGTACTCGTCGTTTTCTATTAATCCTCCTTGTCACATAAGGTGCATGTTTGTCATACAAAGTCAAAGTCCAATTCTTGAAAGTCTTGACCATGTCATCAACTGAGGGTAACGCTTCAATTTGATGCCATGGAGTCTGAGCCACATCAGTCAGGAAGGCGGCTTCATCAAAGTTTTTGAAGTCTCTATAAGTGATAATTTTCTGTTCTGGCTTAGGTATCTCATGGGAAAGTACACAGTAGATCAAATCATGTCCAGAAATAGCTGGGACTGGGATTTGGCCTGCTTGAACAACCTCATTAGGATCACTAACAATGAGAAGGTCAATGAGTGTGTCAGATTCATTAGTATGATGAGTTGGATCGAGAGGTAAAATAGTCATGTTTAGGCATTAGAAAATAGTAGTCAGTTGAAAGTAGTCAAAGTTACGATTTGTCATGTTCAAGTCGGTGTTCATATCCCCCATAACTAGTATACGGCTATAACAAGGCATAAGAGAAAGCAAGGCACTTTCGAAATCTGTAAAATGACCTATTTTTGGTGGGCGATAACAGATACCAACGAGTAATTTATCAGTACTAGATAAGGATAATTCAAGTAGCATAAACTCTGGTCTGGAACAATACTCTTGTTTAGATGTGATTAAAACTTTTGTTTTGATACCATCTTTCACATAAATTGCTACACCCCCACAAGCTTTATTCAATCTATCATTCCGGAAAAGATTATATCCAGGTAATGCAACAAAATTTGATGAAATACTAGGCTTCAAAAATGATTCGGAAATTCCAATTATATTGAAGTCCTGAAAACGTAAGACTGCTCTGATTTCATCAATGTGGCAGCTGAGGGAGCGTTAAGGTGAGCAGCCTTGAAAAGTTTTTTTGGAAAAGTGGAGCTTATCTGCTAGAAACATACCTGCGTCATTATTACTATTATTGAAATAATCATACCCACTTGAGGGCAAGCAAGCTGACGTGTCAGTGAGAGGCATCATGGAAGCAGCAGACCAATCGTGAACCGACCTCAGAACAACACATGACGGGGAAAATGGGGATGAAACTGATAAAACTTAACCTAAATGAAAAAGTCTCTTGATTCGAGTGCATCCTGTATGCCTTGACAGTTCGGCTCCCTTCACTATTTAAAAACACTAGTTCAAAAAATTCACTAAACACATCAATAAGATGTAGATGTTGTGATCTGTGGAGTTACGGTGATGAATAATTCACCTAATGTTGAATGAGATGAAGATTGAGGAAGAGCTGGTAGTGGGAGATCTAGTCCAAGTTGAGATAGAGCGAGTAGGTATCCAGTAGTGGAAGAATCGAGTCCGAGTGGAGGTAGAGCAAGAAGGTATCCAGTAGTGGAAGATTGAGTCGAAGTGAAGATTGTGTGAGTAGGAATCCAGTAGTGGAAAGATCAAGTCCAAGTGGTGACAGAGAGAGATGAAATCCAGTGGTGGAAAATCGAGTCCAATTTGAGATAGAGAGATGGAATCCAGTAGTGGAAGATTGTGTTCAAGGTGGAGATAGAGTGAAAAGGGATCCATTAAAAACTGCAAAAGAGAAGAAAAAGCCAGCAGAAAAACGAAAGATCTTCGAAGAAAGTTATCAATTGAGAGAAGATACATAATACAACTGATAATGATTAATATTTGCATAAAATGGAAGAGGAATAGTATGATTTAATGTGAGAAAGAACCGAATATCAAATATGGATATAAGTGGAAAGTAATCTGATAGAAAGAGAGAAGGTAGAAAGAGAAATAATAGAGATAGAAAGAAAAATAAACATTTGAACATGCTGGATAGCTAGTGGAAAAATCACAGGGAAAATAATGATAATAATGGGGAAGAAGAGAAGAGAAAGAAGGAATGTGCACAATTGAGAAGAAATTATGAAACTGAACTATAGAATAAGAAATAGAACATCAGATTGCGATCTTGAATTGATCGAGGAAAGAAGAAGAAGAAAAGAAAAAGAAAGAGAAGGAGAAGAAGAAGACGAAGAAGAATAGAAAAGAATAATAATCATCATTGCAAAAATCAAGAAATGAGAAAGAAAAATAAGAAGTAGAGGAGATGCTTGAGAAAGAGCTAGATTATTTTAGATGAGTTTTAAATAGGATTGAATGGTGAAGTTTAAAAAATATTATATCGTATTAGAAGTATAATTAACTATTGGGAGTTGCAATAATGATGAAAGTAGTAAATTGAGTACTGTAATACTTTAGTGATGAATGTCTAAGATAACGTTAAATGAAACACAGCCCCTTTATAAGCATATGAGCAGACTACCCACCTCTCTGTTCCATCAATAACTCTTCACACATTAGCTTTTATTGTTCGAGCTGTGGCTATAGTAGAGGATATCATTATGTACACCTAATATAGAAGAGATTACTATCTATACCTATAGATTACATCTATATCTATAACGTATGTTAATCATCCATTCCATTTGTAATTCAGCATTTCAAAAATAATGATTAATTATGGAAATACTTTTGGTAAGAGATGTAATTATTAGTGAGAATAGAGATAATTTTCTTAGTACCCTCTGGAGTAAAGTAGTTGATGCATTGAACGTAGTTTTGGGAATTAATATCAAGATAAATTATTAATCAGTATTAACAAATGTGGATCTCTTCAGTTTGAAATAATTGCCTTATATATAATCATAAATAGCAGAGGAAGGATTCATTTATAGAACAGAAAGCCAGCTCATGAAAAATGCCAAGGTATATCTACTGTGAAATCTATTAATACCGGTACGAATTTCCTATTATTGTAGTGAAGGGCACCTTAGTCATTGAATCCTGAAATGATTTAATTTACCTTTATTTCTTGAAGGTTGGTCATCCTCTCGACTGTGTGGACCCTCTTGGATCCTCCTTCGCCGATAGTGATCTTAATCCTCCCATCAGATGACCAGACATTCCTGTGCCCATGACGGTTGGGCCACAGTGTTGAGGATCTTGAGACACTCCGCAGTCAGATTCTCGCGAATGGTGATGCCAGAACCCTTCAGCTTCCTCTTAGCGTCGAAGATCATCTTCCTGGTCCGGTAGCTGCAGAGTCGAACTATGATGGGTCGGTCCTTGGGTTTAGCTTGCCCTTGTTGAGGTGGTTGACGCCTTCCAACGTGATGCGAGCGGTTTACATCCGCCAGAGTCATGGGCACGTTCAGCTTCTTGTTGAAGACATCGAGCGCCAGCAGGTCCGTGTCTTCTTTGTCGCTCCCCGGGATCCCAAAAATATGTATGGAATGTCGGCGCCCATATTTCTCAAGGTCGTCGACCTTTAGGTGACAAGACACCTCCAGCTCACGAATTCTATCGTGCAGCTGTTTGTTTTCCTCCTTCAATGCCTGAAGTTCCTCGAAAATAGACTTCACAGCCATTGATACCATACAATGGACAGACTCTTTGATTTGCTGTCGAATAAAGCGGAGGGTCTCTTCGGACAATGCTCCAGAAATAGCTGGCTTCAGAGCATTGACCTCATTCTTCGGCGTGCCTCTGTTCGGTCGAACCATCATGTACCGTTAAATGGATTTACACTCTTATAGGCTAGGCAAGAAGGTGAACTGAAGAATTAGGAATGTTTTTTCAAGATAAATAAAAAGAGTGTGAGTTAATCAAAAATATAATTACACTATTGAATTTAGCTCGAGAAACTGAATAACTTGATGTATAATATCTAGTGAATTGAACTGTATAACCCTACGAAATATCACTCACTCTTTCAACTCACTCTTTCCTTTGTTGGTGATACATTGCAATAACTCTCTTATCCATGAAGAATTTCTGTGTGTAGGGAGCTTCCTCCATCTAGGGATCTAAGGTCTCTGATGTTTTTGCAAAGCCATAAATATCACCCCTCGAATCATACCTTGCCTATATGCCGTTCCAAAGTCACGGATGCTAAGCTACTGTACCTATTCAAAGTTTGGTACTGCATATGAAACCAATGAGTGGTGCAGGACAACGGGAAATGTTTAATGTTTTAGTTGGCAGACTTTTAAACTTTTGCACAAGAGATCACATTGTCATTTTGTGATCAAGTGATCATATTTGCCTTGTCCAATGACATACAAGGATAACGAACTTATTTCAATCAGATCCTGACTATAACATGAATCTATCTGTAGAATATTGTTTTCATAGTGCAGAAGAGTTTTGAATATTTTAGTAACTCTGTTTATAGCATTAAATGATGATTGAACAAGCATTAGCAAGTTCTCACTTTTGACTTACTGTAGGCCAAAGTTGTTTTCTTTCCGTTTGTATGTTTGACAATAACTCCAGAAAGAATCAATCAATCAGCTTAAAATTTTGAACACGAATTCTTTGAACCTTTTTACAGGTCAAGTCCGTTGGACAACAAAATTGACTTGCTCCTTCGTCCTTTTTCATGATAGAAAAATAACATTGGAAGTGAATAACAAAGAAATTTCGATTCAAAATGAAGTTGGTTTTGAAATGAAGTTGATTCATATAAAGTATCCAAGATGGCAGACAAAAGTTTTGAAGAAACAAAGTATTTTTTTCAATTGGAATAGGATCCCCATGGAGCCTACTACTGTAATATCATACTTGTAATAGTACTTTACATAACAAGTCCGGTAACGATAATTTACGGCATAAGTATGATTGTTTGTGCCCGAAACATAGTTAAGGGCAGAATTATCATATGAATGCCATAAATACATTACCGTACAAGCTACATACAATATTTTTTGTCATACTTATCTGAGAAAGAATAATATTGCTGAGAAACAGAAACCATTTCCTGCTGCTGCTCGAGCTACTGCATTCTATAAACATGACCTAGCCAGTAGCGCCTAGTTCATAACAGACAGACCCTTCAAGCTCAAATTAAATAATAAAGGACCAAATTATAAGATTTTAGATGAGTTCTTATAACTTGAAACTCCTTAAATGAGTTCTTTAATTATTTAATTTTATTTTTACTGTAAAGAGAACATATGATCTCTTTACAGTATAGTATGTTGTAATGAAAATCACATGTTTTCTTGTTCTGCGAACAGCTATTTACCGGCTTGATTGAATGTATGGAAAACTGCTGCAATTGAGTAAGTTAACCCAGGGGGTCTCTAGTAAAGTTATTATTGCTATGTATTTCTGAGTAATATGTTTCCAAATTTTGTTTAAAGATGTCAAGAAGACTTATCAAGAAAATTTACCCTGCCTGGGCTTGAAACTAAACTGAGAATAAACACCGAAGAAGGAAACATTTTTGAAACATTCTTTAAACAAATATCAACCCATTTTTGGATATGTACCGACCAAACTAATGGGGTGAGTGTTTATTATTATTTAAATACTTGTAATTTTCAAATATGGTAATTGAATGAGAGAATTGAAAGATGGAATAGAAGAAATAATATGTCAAGTATTTATTCTTTTGATACATTGTTGGAGAGTTATAAGCAAACTATTGGATCAGAAACTGGCATTCTTCAAAAATATTACACTTTCACGAGTGCATATCCCAAAACACTGTTGGAAATATCACAAAATTCTATAGGACAAAGATTGTGGGGAATTCATCAAGCTTCATTATAGCCATGTCTGTGAAATGCATTACTCACAATATGTAAGATTGTGAGCAACATATGAATAATTGCAACTCTTAAACCACCCTCATGCCAAGAGGGAGGGTCGTAGGGAAGAAGGCTTTTGATACATTCACCTTCTAACTAGTCCCAACAAAGCTGTGAGATGAGAAAGTATGTTCCAAACAATCCTTCAAATTAATTCGTCAATTATTAATCTATTATTGCAAAATTGAAAATTTCACACTAAACATTGAAACTGCTGCAACAGTTGTAGGTAAATGAGTGAAACAATGGCACAAAACCTCGAATTGGAGAATTTTTAATGCTCTATTCAAAGCTCTATTCTATTTTAACAAGTATGAACAGTTCATATTACAGTAGGTAGAAAAGGGGAAGCTAGAATTCAAATCAGCTGTTTTGTCCCCCCCCAACCCCTTCCAAGCGTCGTCCCCCACCCCACCCCCGCCCCTTGACTGTGTTGGAGGGGTCACATGACAGCAGGTTAGTGACATCATTAGCTGTTCAGTGACGTCACTTGACCTCAGAATTTCCCGCCACAACAAATTTCCCTCCTTTTCTTTCTTCTAACCTCAAACTAGATTTTACCCCCTGGGGGCAACATAACCTCAAAATCTTTCTCCCGCCATAAGCAGGGGTGCGCACGCTCAGTGTCACCCCTCCCCAGACCAAGTATTGATTTGATTTCACAGACACACTCAATTGTTGTAGTATGGAATAGGCTATTGAAATTAAATATTAATATTAGCAGCAGCAATCAAACAACGCTATTGATTTCCTCCTTACCCCAGTAAGGAAGCATAAACAAACCCCTGTATCTCACTCATATTCTTTTGAACAGTAAGTGAAGTAGGGTGAAGAGGGGGGAAGAGAGAGAGACAATAAAATAATATATATTGGTTTAACACACACACACAAATTACATTTATATATACAATAGTTATTACATAAATCAATTACATATTCATATTTAATTTCAACATTTATTTTTTGATGTAGCCATGCAAAGCATGGACAATCTGCAATGAACATTGTAACATATTTGAAATTTGGGTAGATATAAAAATCCCTAGCTGAAGTACTAATAGGTCTGAGTAAAGTAACTGGCTAATATCGCCAAAGAGATAACATAAAGATTAGATAGCATCAGCTTGTCCTGGCTAAACGGTACAATAGCCTAAAAGGAATTGAAATAATTTTTTGCTAATAAATAATATTATATAAAATATTGAAGATTGAGGTTAGGCATAAACATTCAGTGATCGGCGAACTAACAATCGACTGAGCCATGCAACGTAGAATCTGACCAAACCCCTTGGCAGAGATCTATTGCGGCAAAACGGTATGCAATTTGGAAGAACAAAAAGTCACGTGGCTAACTATTAGGATGCATGAAATAAATAGTAATATATATAGAAAATTAACTAGCATGTAGAGGGCATACTTAAAAAACCCAATAAAAATAATTAAATGTATCCAGGAAATAGGAGGTTACCAAGCGCATGAATACTGAAACAATTTGCATGCACCAATCACATAATGGCAGTTAATAGGCGGCAATAGTATGCCAATTCAAAAATATTTATATATATTTCTATAAATGATTAGAATTTGTATAAAATTGTTGTATAGTCTATGTTATGGATATGGCCCGATGGCAAAGAAATTATTAAACATACAACATAAGTAATAATTTAATATTTTAGTATGGTCTATTTGAACCTTGAATGGCGGAGGACTAGGATATTCAAATTTTATGTAAATTTGAAAGTCGGAAGTAAGAATTGTAAAATTGAGAAGGAGAACCATCACTCGCCTGCCAAATGCCACCATGAGAGGTCCCTAAATATTATAGAGCATAATACCTTGCTATAACTTGTAAAAGCTAAAGTTAGTTTGAATTATTAAATTTCTATTAAGACTTTGTGATGCTCTTATAAAGCAGAAGTCATTTTCTTTTCTAAATAATTTTTGTAACCCCTTGGAAGAGACGATTCCGGCTACCATAGTCCAGGACCACCAGGAGTTGGATCGACGTCAGCAGCTCATAAGAAGATTTCGACACGTGAGTGAGAAATATTGAATTAGTGATGGGCGCCCTTACCTTAGTGCTTCGAATTTATCCAATAATCAAAGCTAGCTCATCGAAAGGGTTTTCTTATAAATTGAGAATTTAATAAAAAATACTTGCGCAAGTAAATATAGTATTAAAGGTATTTTATTAAAGGAATAATGAGTCAGTACACTTCAGAAAAATTCTAATAAATCAAAGAAGTATAAAATCTAGGCTATTAAAACATATTCATACGATCTTTAATTTTTGCAATAATTTGCGATAGTTTGTTGTAGCTCTGATTCACTAGATGAATTGCTCCACTTATTCCATCAGGTGCCGAATCTCGCACCCTGAGATAAAATATATATTCATTACAAAGAAATCTACTAGATACTAGAGAATTTTAATATATATATTTGGATTATTGGTTGCCAATTTATCAAGTTGATCTTAAGGAACCTATTTTTTAATAGAATTGTCCAAGTCGACAAGTATTAGCAGGCTTATATCGCAGCTACATACAAAAGGATGCATATGATTAAAAGATAAAAGCACATGGTAACGTTTCGTGCTATAAATTTAGAGAATAATATTTTGCCTGTGATATTTTACTGATTTCAATTATTGTTCTATTTTTATATTATATATTTTTATCGCTCTTTATATTTTTTGCCTTGATCTATTTTTTGCAATATTTGTTAATATATGTATCAAATTGTTTATGGTGTGCAATTTATTTTAATTCCTCAACACTATAGGATAAGTACCATATATATATATATATATTTTTTTTTTTTATTTTTTAATGAATTACAAGAATTATAGGGGAAGCTCATACCTGGGCCTATAACGATTTTTATGAGACTGTATCATATTAAAAAACCACGACCTAATTTTTATAATTATATCAAATATTTCATGCTCTACCGACTGATGCCAAGCAGGAGGCTAATCGTTATTTGAATATAAAGAATAACGTGACAACATCTATAGTTATGTCTATCAGCACCCAACAATGATGATGATGAAGCCAAAGGTAAATCATTATTAACACTATTCTGCTGTGTTGTAGATGCAAGAGATTCTTGTATACATAGATGTATTTCCTCCAATAATGTAAGTAAATGATGTTCTTCACAATAGACATGTGAAACTGAGCTACTACATTTCTTTAACAGTCCATCATGGTTTGGTGGACTAGAATCAGAAGCATACTCACATGAAATATCAATAATTCAAACATAATTGTGAATTGTGTTTGAGAGAAACAAACCATCTAATTGTTTGTATAGGAGAGTCATTATTTTAAACCCATAAACATATATTTCTATTCCATTTCCATGCCTTATGGTTGGATTGAACAACCACCCTTCGATTGCATCAACAATAACATTTTTAAAACTAGTGTAGGGTAGTAATTGCTGTTGATCTATTAGACCATGCTCCCCCCACCACAGTCCATGTTTAAATTGTAAACCATTATTATAATTGTTTGTACTTGTTGACAAATAGGTATTTGGATACGGTTGTTCAAAAAAATAATGACTAGTCACTACACTTTGGCATCCACTAACTTCATCACTTGTAGACTCTAGAATTACAAGTTTTTTTGCAACTAGTTCTCCATTATTGTCTTTAAATCCTTGAATGTCTATTATATATACACTACTATTACAATTATTATGAGAACTTCTAGAAGCTAAATTAGATGTATCATGATGTGCAGGATCAATTGGAATTGCAGGTGATGATGTTGAAGAAGATGATGATGTGTCATTCATTAAATTTGTTGCAGATGAAATTTCCATTGTGCTATGTGTAGTCACTTTTGTAATTAATTTGTCCAATATTATAATCTGTAGAGAACAAAAAAAAAACCCTGTTATGAACCATAATATTATTGCATCACTCTTTTGTTAGTATAAAACAAACACAACTAAACAATTTTCAAACATTACAATAATGAAAGTCATTGTATTAACATCAAAATTGTTCACCCTAGCACTACTACTACATAATGTTCTATTATGTGCAGCTATACTAGCGGATCAATACTATACTGATGAATTTTTTCAATTACGAACCATTGGCAGACTCGATGAATCCAATAAGTTTTTCTTTCGTCAATGTATTTTGGAAAAGATCATCTACACAACAATCATCATCAACATCAGTATCATCCATGAGTTGAAAATGATAATAAAGATGTTGCTGATAACGATGATGATGATGATGATGATAACAATATAACTACTATCCTAAATACACTCGACACTTGGTATATGGCTGTTGCAGGTGGTTTCAAATTAGATTTATATCTTTGTTCTTCAGTAAATTGTAAATATGACATGCGCACATGTCTACATGACTCATTTCCATTTATAGAATTTCTTGAAGCAATTGTAAATAGTTCAGTTGTGAGTTGTGATTCATACTGTCACAAAGAGTTGTTGTTTAGCAATATCACAGAAAAAGAAGAAGAAGAGGAAGAAGAAGAAGAAGAAGAAGAAGAAGAAGAGGTGTAAACCATATCTCCATCACACTCTACATCACCCTCAATAGCTTGCAGTAGTGCCAACCGGTTAACTTTGTTTTTCATCAGCTAACCATCATTATCTTACGAAAATGTGCTGTTTGGATAGAGAAAAAAAGTCTTATTGTTTGAGTCAAAATTGTTGTCAATACACAAGTGGTACAAGGTGGATTGTAGAAGTTGTGTTTGATTTCAACAATACACATATTAGAGAACCATTTGGTTCTGCAGAGAATTTCCTAGGCATAATGAGCAATACTTTCTTTCATGCCACCAGTATTCATTCTTTCAACAATGGACAAGGATTAGTTATCGATTTTCCCACCAGTAGAACATATTGTTTTGTAGAATGAGAGGACTGTATCTAAATTCTTATTGTATTTCATGAAAATACTTGCCAAGTTGAAATTAAAAGAAATATTTACTGTGAGCAAAGCTATGGAAGTTCTAAAATTAGTATAGATAATAGACTCACCAGTCATAATTTTTATATGTGCCAGATTATCAATTATAAGGTATTGGAATCGAAAAACAGGATGGAATATAGAGATGAGAAGGATAAATACCTTTGGGAAAGGAAATACCTTTCTGATACTCTGATACTGTGGCCTGGTGATGATTACAAGCTGCTTGGCAATATTAATTTCACTGATCCTTGCTTCTCCCAAATATTCACGACATTCATTAAACACTTCAATCAATTATTGACATATAATGTCCGGCTAGACAGATAACAAAATAACAAATAAAGTGAGCCGGAACGGTATGGCTTGTACACTCTTGATTCCGTCTGCTTTCTTTCCCGACTGAGAAGAAAAAACCTAGGCTGACGACAGTTTTCGACAATCCACCGCCAGGAGGCAGCACCGCACAGAACAGCACTACATGGACGTGCTCAAGCGGGAAAAATGGCCACAACATTCCTCCCCACCTGAAAAGATATTTTTCAGCTAGGGCAAAGACAAAAATGACGATTATATAATACAAAAATTCAATCATGCAACCACAACCAAGAACACAAAAAAAAACCAAGATTCACGACTACACCCTCCACTATTGAGTGGGTAGTGGGAAAAGTTTAGTGACTGGTCGTTTAAGACACCCATTCTTCAAACGCACCAGAGCCACTCTCACTTGGCCGTCTGTCCCTGGAAAAACTTGTTCCACGATACCTAGTGGCCACTGCAGTGGAGGAGGTTTGGCTGATCCACAATTACAACAGTGCCTAGTTCAAGTGGAGTAGACGATTTCCACCATTTTCCTTGTTCCTGAACCATTTTATCCAATGAAAGATTGCACACAACATGACTGCTTGTATCACATGACGACGACAAAACCAGAGCTCTCCCCATGAGGATATAACCCAAAAGACTGTCTATAGCTGTAATCTCATTCACCTTTCCCACCACACGATCAGACTTCAGCAAATGAGGTAACAATTCAGCACGAATAATCACATCAATTGTATTCGGTGAATTGAATTGTTCATCAGCCAATTTAATCCACTCAAATGAGACAATCTAGACCTATCTATTCCACAAGAGGGCAACCATTCAACAATACTCTCTATCACAAGAGACTCGACAGAGAAACAAATATCTGAGTCAATTATAGATTGAAACGAGAAGCATGTACGTCCACGTACAACCGTCTCCTTTCCTCCAAAATCGTGAACAACAGTATTCAACTTACTAATTGGAAGATTCAATTTTTTACAAGCACTGGATGTAATAAAATGCAATTGAGAACTGCTATCCAACGAAACACGAAGTTCATGTAATCCACCAGATGAACTTTTCTCTAACACCCTAGCAGTAGACAGAACGACAATGCTATTACTACCATTAGTAGCAGAATAACAGGTGATAGAAAGATTTTTCTCAACACTCACAGACGCTACACTACTTTTAGACTCATTCAACCCAAAATGTAACAATGTGTGGTGCATCTGGTTGCATAAAGAACACTTTTTATTACTCTCACAAGCTCTAGTCGAATGAGTATCCTCCAGACAACGAAAGCAATATGGAATTTCCTTCACAAAAGCATATATTTCTCTAGGGGTCTGTTTCAGGAATAAAATGCAATCAACAAATTCATGACCCTTTTTTGAACAATGCAGACAGCTCACACCTCTCTCAGCTTTATTGAGATCAGTTTACAATTCATGGCTAGGTGAATGAGTAACAAACACCTTTGAACTCGAATGAGAGTGAGTTTTGAAATTTTTGGAAGCAGACTGAGTCTTTTTTACAACTGAATTACTTGACAAATTCAACAATTCATTATCATCAAACAGCAAAGATTCAACCTGTTTTTGTATGAAAGAGACCAAGTCCTCATTAGATGGAACATCTTTATCTATTAATGCCGCCTCAAATGCATGCCTTGTTACAGGATCTAACAGCTTCAATGCGTGATACAAGAAAATAATATCTGTAAGATTGACTCCCCACAAACGTTTCAAAGCCGAGATTGACGCACAAAATTGATCAAGAATTGCAGTCAGACCACACCTACTTTCGAATTTAAGAGCCTCGAATTCAAAAATCTGTTTCAAATAGGCTTCGGTCTGAGATCTCATGTCCTGATAACGAGTAACCAATGACGTCCACATATTTTAGTAATTGGTACCAATGGGCGATACATGCTGAATAAGATTAGTCACTTCACCACTTAATCGTGAGAATAAATACTGTATCCGCTGTTGATTGGTCAAAGATTCGTTATCATGGACTAAAACCTTGAACAACTCATAGAAACTGGCCCATTTCAATTGGTTCCCGTCGAAAGTCGGCAATTCAATATGCGGCAAATTAAAATCAGGATTCGATTGAGTAACTGCTGAAACTGTGGGATTTAATACAACTTCAGTTTCAGCTGATTGATTCAATATTTTCAATGCCTGTTTAATGAAAGCCACTAAATCGAGATGAGCATCTGTGAATTCAGGAACATAATCCTCTTTCAACTCAATTTCCAACTCTTGAATTCTTAAGACGCAACTTTCAAATTTCTCCAATGTCTTCGGAAGATTCTCTCCTAAAATTATGAATTGATCGGCAACCTTTTTATCCTCAATGCCTTTTGACAAGTCATACAAACACTGAATTTGTAAGAATAAATGTTGTTTTCTTGCTTGCAAGACTTTCAACATCTTTTCTACCTTGTCTGTCATATTAACCAACGAAATGACATAAAAAACAAATACTATACAGAATGACAAAAATACACAATGACAAGAAACGAAAGGCAAAATAGGAACAATAAAAGAACATCCAATTCGATGTTTCTTTACTTCCAATCAGTCGAGTGAAAAGCAGACCCATTCAAGTACAAAGCTATAAAACAATAACTACAATAATATTCATCGTTTATTCACTGATAATCGATTGATGAAGTCAAATGCTCGACAGAGATAAGAAGATAATGAGGTCATTCAATTCGACCTTGAGCCTGAACCTGTTTTGAGCATGTACCAACAAATACAAAAAACTCATGTATTGAAATAGAGATTCCAACATCTAAATACAAATAATAAATGGAAAAAGCAAGTTTCAAATTCAATAAATCCACTGATTAAATGATAATTAGGCTCGTAGGACCAAAATGTTTTGTAGAATGAGAGGACTGTATCTAAATTCTTATTGTATTTAATGAAAATACTTGCCAAGTTGAAATTAAAAGAAATATTTACTGTGAGCAAAGCTATGGAAGTTCTCAAATTAGTATAGATTATAGACTCACCAGTCATAATTTTTATATGTGCCAGATTATCAATTATAAGGTATTGGAATCGAAATACAGGATGGAATATAGAGATGAGAAGGATAAATACCTTTGAGAAAGGAAATACCTTTCTGATACTCTGATACTGTGGCCTGGTGAAGATTACAAGCTGCTTGGCAATATTAATTTCACTGATCCTTGCTTCTCCCAAATATTCACGACATTCATTAAACACTTCAATCAATTATTGACATATAATGTCTGGCTAGACAGATAACAAAATAACAAATAAAGTGAGCTGGAACGGTATGGCTTGTACACTCTTGATTCTGTTTGCTTTCTTTCCTGACTGAGAAGAAAAAACCTAGGCTGACGACAGTTTTGAACAATCCACCGCCAGGAGGCAGCACCGCATGGAACAGCACTACATGGACGCGCTCAAGCGGGAAGAATGGCCACAACACATATTGTGAAATGGTAGAAGCCATCGACCCTGAACTACATGCTTGGGTTATTATAAATATTTACTCGATATAGTCTTTTTTTTATAAATATAAAGGTAATACCTATTTGTAAACCATTTCATTTTTGTGTGTTGTTCAAGTGAAAACTGTGTGTTATTGGTATTATTGGAGAAAAGAAGTGGTGTTTTTCATAATGGAGAATGAGAAGAAGAGAAAAAAGATCGACAATGAAAAAACTTTAATAGCCAAGGAACTACACAAACCAGCTTTGAAAAACTATCCTACAAGACAGGTGACATTGAAGGGACTAAAAGATTTACTACAAGCCGACTTGGTTGAAATGATTCCATACTCACGTCACAACAGAGGCTACAAATACATTTTAACAATAATAAATTGTCTGAGCAAGTTTGCACACGCAGTACCAATTAAAAATGAATCAGCCAATGAGATAGTCGATGCATTTATTCCTATACTCGATAGACATGGCAGCACACATAACCTTTCAACTGACAGTGGAGAAGAATTTATAAACTCGAAGTTTGCCAATCTAATGAAACGCTATAATATTAATCACTATACCAGCTATTCTGATGAAAAACCTTCAATTATTGAAAGATTCAATAGAACATTAAAACAGTCAACATGGACTATGTTTACCGAACAGGGAACTTATAAGTGGATAGACATAATCGATTGCTTAGTTTCCAAATACAATGAAAAGGTGCATAGAACAATTGGAATGTGGCCCATCGAAGTAAATGAAAAACATGAGCAACTACTGTTGGACAAAATCGCTGAAAATCGTCATAAATTCCATCAAAAACTGACAACAAAGTTGGTAGTGCCAAATTTCTATCCAGGACACTGGCAGAAAATCGAGCCTGGTGACAGAGTTCATATAAGCAAGTATAAAATGATATTTGACAAGGGCTTCCTTCCGAATTGGTCAAATGAACTGTTTACAGTCACATGTGTGAGACCAACACTCCCTGTAACCTACGAATTGGAAGACTACCGTAAACAACCTATAAAAGGAGGATTCTATGCTAAGGAGCTGTTAAAGACCACTGTGCCCGAAGTGTTTGAAATCAATAAAGTTATAAAGAGACAGGGTAATAAGCTGTTAGTCAGTTGGAAAGGTTACAATAATAGTTACAGTTCTTGGATCAATCATTCTGATCTGATAATGATGATAAGAAGAGGAGGAGGAGGAGGAGTAAGAGGAGGAAAAGGAAAAAGTAAAAGAAGAAATAGTGTACTTGAACTTGTTGAAACTAAACAAAAGCTTCCAGTTATCGATTTTGATTGTATTGTTAGTAGAAATTTCAAGCAACAGGGAAAAAGACAACTACGACACAGTTCTCTATTTCCAAATCATGTGAGATGCATTATATGTGGACCATCAGGCTGTGGTAAAACAAACGTTCTATTCAACATATTATTCAATCCAAATGGTATTCGATTCTCAAATATTTACATATTCTCCAAAACAACATTTCAAGATAAATACAAATTTCTACATGCCGTAATGGGTGATCTTGAACCAGAACTCAGTTACACAGAGTGTGACACAAGTGATGAAATCCACCACCCCATGAACTGCCACCCAACTCTATAATTATATTTGATGATGTAATTTGTGAACAACAAGATGTTATACGACGTTACTTCACAACAGGAAGACACAGCAATCTGGATTGTTTTTATTTGGCACAAACCAACAGCTGTATACCAAAACAATTGATACGAGACAATGCCAATTTTCTAATCATGTTCCAACAGGATCAGTTGAATACAAAACACTTGTTCAGAGATCATGTGTGCAGTGGTGATATGTCACTGGACAAATTTCAAACCATGTGCGATAATGTATGGTCATCATCCACGCATGCGTTTCTAGTTATTGACTGTACATCTGACAAGGATAATGGATGCTACAGACAGGGATTCAATGCATTTTTAGTCAGTGCACAACTGAAATAACTTCAGTCTAGTGCTAGTTATTGCGATGGAAGGGGGTGAGTTGTCCTTGGTTCTGGTAACAGCAACATAAGTAAGAAGACTAGGAAAAATATGGAAAAGAAGAAGAAGAAAGAGAAAAAGAACAGAAAACTAAAGAAGAACAACAAATTGACTACTACTACTGAGATAAGTAAGCTGAAATGTTATATAAAACAAAAACATAAAGCACTTACACAAGATTTATCTTCGAGCGACGAACAAAACACTAAACGAATGCAACCGCTCTTGGAACCACTCAAGGATATCACAAATCTTATTCTCAACCGTAGCGATGATGGAACAAACACTTCAACAGCATCAATACTTCAACATCAGCAATCACTATATCCTGAAACAAATTACTTTCATCAGCAACACTCTTCTACACCGTTATCTCAATAAAACTTTGGGAAATGTAAACACAGCTTTTCATCTACTACTTCTCTTCTACCTTTGTTTTTGGAGAAAAGTGACAGTGCAGAGGAGAGTGGAGACAATAACGAACAAGTGAAAAAGGAAGAGAATAGGAGCGTGCTAGCTGCAGTTTCTTCAGTAAAGAGACGTTTGATGCAAGACAATGATGATGTTAATAAAACTAGGGAGGAGGAGGGAAAGGAAGAGGAGGAGGAGAAGGTTGAGGGGGATGGGGATGAGGAGGAGGAGGAGGATGGTGATGAAGAAGAGGAGGAGGAGGATGATGATGAGGATGAAGATAGGGAGGAAACTATGTTACCTGTATCACAAATGACACTATCCGGAAATACTATATTTGGCAGTTATATTTTGAGATGGTTGAAAAAAGAAAAGGAGATTGATCAACATTTTGGACCAAGAATCAAACCATTTAGTGGAAAATATTCTTTGGGTAGCAAAGTAATGTCATTTGACAATGATGGTAGAGAAATAATTCTAAGTAATCCTAAAAGAGATGATCAAACTGGAGAAGTAGGAGTATGGAAGTTTACAGTCACACAAGGCCTATGCAAGTTGATTTTCATGAAAAACCCCTACATATTTCTAGTAACTGAGAAAGATAAACACATTTACAGACGAATTCTTATTTGGACTGATGTTTATAGAAAAGGTTATTGTACCAATAGAAAAATTGCTAATTACAATCAAACAAAGTATAAGTCTATAATAAAAAAATACTACAACTTGCCGATGTAGCAACTCCAAAGAAACCATCAACAACAGCTGATGATAGCACTAACCTGCTGAAAAATCCATTATCACCAGCTCGTACACCCACCACCATGACTACACCATTGTTGCAAAAGAAAGTACAAGGTCGAGGATTGAAAACTCTGTTCAATAATGTTCCAAACAGTGACAATGATAATACATTCATCAACTACATTTACTGGAATAACCCTAATGAGTTGGTTGATAGGCTCCACCTGCTTGATGAATCACACACAGTTGGCAATACTGGTCATCAAAACGAAATCAATTCGATTTTAGAAGAACTAATTGAAAATGGATATATAGAAGGAATTGCACTGGCACCAATTTGAGTGAGGAGGAGGAGGGGGAGAAGGTGGAGGAGGAGAAAAAAAAATGTGATGGAAAGGGGTAGTGGTTAAAAGGAATTTTTAAAAAAAAAAAAAAGAAAAGGACGCGATTTGGTAGAAATGTGTTCAGTTAGTTGGTGACTTTCATGATGAAATGAGGTCTAGTGCTCCTCAGTATTATCGTCATTGTCGTAGCAACATCATCAGAAGAAGAAACCAACTATTAACAAAAATGGATCTTGTTGGAAACATTAATATCCATGGCAGAAGAGTTACTAATGTTGGTAATCCATGTAACAATAGAGACACTATTAATGTAAATACGTGTAAACAGTTGATTGAACAAGCAATTAAAGAATTTACATCTTCATCGTTGTCATCACAATTATTATTAACGGAAGAAGAGATGATAATTGATACTTAATTAAAGTCACTGTTGGATAGTGAAACACTAATGGAAAGAGTGAGAGAAATTACAGTGTCTGCGTTTGCAATTATTGCCGATGCAATTTCAAAGGAATTGTCACACAATACTTCACATCAAGAGCTTATAAAAGAAAGACTCATTAGCAGAATGCAATAAATACAGCACTTATCGATTGAAACAAATCATTTGATGGCTGTCTTTGGAAAGGGGAAGACATTGAGTACTACTTCAAGTGGGGGGAAAAGTCACTCAAAAAAGGATGTGGAATTTTGAGTGATATTTCCGGAGCAGTTGGAAGTGTTATGAATAAATCCATTGACTTATTACCTGTGGAACTCCACATACCAGGTAAAAATAATATATTTTTTTTCAAAAAGTATACAGTATAGTGCAAGATAAGCTGGAGTTGATCTAGATATAATAATAAATATGGTGATATGTTTTTTTTAATTTTGTAGGCTACTCGTACTGCGGACCAGGGACAATATTAGCTAAAAGATTAGCAAGAAACGACCCAGGTGTAAATGAATTGGACGAAGCTTGCAAGAAATACAATATTGCGTACGCAACAAACAGTGATACAGCAAGCAGAGCAGTAGCTGACATAGAGTTGGCAGAGCGTGCTTTGAGCAGAGTAACATCTTCAGATGCGGGTCTATTGGAAAAAGCAGCGGCAATAGCTGTAACCAATATAATGAAAGCAAAATCAACTTTTGGAGGTGGAATGAGAAGGAGAAGAAGAAGAAGAAAGGCGAACAGACCATCAAGTATACACAGTTCAATAAGGAGGAGGATGAGTTTAAGGATGAGGAGGAGGGTAGTGTCAGGTCGAGGAATCTATTTGAGACGTCAACTGCAGTTACAGCCATACATGGTGAGAGGAAGAGGGGGGAGCAGCAGAAGGAAAGGAGGTGGAAGAAAAAAAACTTGTCATCATCAACATTAAAGACTTTGATAATAGCCTTACCAGATAGAGCACTTAGTGAAGCTGATCTCTACAAGTATGCTTGTATTTTACGATTGAAACATTTTTGTGGTGTCTTTATGCATACTACATTACCTCCTTATGGTCCACTAAGTCAAGAGTGCGGGTGTATAAATCTTGATATACTAGGTGGACAAGGAACACATTGGGTATGCTATGTGAAGAAGGACAATGTTGTTCACTACTTTGATGCTTTTGGCAATCTTAGACCACCACATGAATTTATAGCCCACATGCATTGTGGTCAAACACTGGCCACAACAATAGAATACAATTTTGAACGTAAACAAGAGAATGTTTACTCTCACATTTGTGGACACTTATGATTAAAATTTGTTGTAGATGAAATATATGGCACTCATTTTTTGTAATCACAATTTTATGTAAAGTTTGAAAAATGAATAAAAAAAACTGGTGTGTGTGTGTTTAACCTATTTTTTCTCAGTTTTACAACTCACCTATTCTTTAGAATAAGAGAGAGAGAGAGAGGGAGAGACTATCCTCACTCACTATTGGTTTTTCTTCCGCAATCTAGAATATAAAAACACAATGCATTAACAGGTGTTTGTCATTAAGTGAGTCAACTTTGACATAGCAAGATGCCATGTTTTGGTGGAAACCAGCCAATATTAATAAGCAAGTTTTATCCACCAATAGATACTAGTGATGAGGAAGGCAACAATGGTGGTTGGGAGCTAGGATTGCTCAGTTTCACATGCAATAACTCAATTTCAAATGTTGAAAATGGTTTCAACAATAGGTTGGAATTTTTGTCAAATAACAAAAACAGAAACGGAGTAGTAGTAGTACTACTACTGATCGATTAGAACTTACACATGATGAAATTCTCAGTATTGGCATGGTGGATAGTTATTCACTATGGAATCTACCTTCAAAAACATCACCATCCATGGGTGGTGAGGAGGTAGTGGAGGGGGGAGAAAAAAAAGGGGGGAAGGAGAAAGTGATTAAGAAAAAAGGAGATAAACAACAAGATGAGAGCAGCAGCAGCAGCACAGGAGAACAATGGCAGAGTATATTTCTTCCAGAAGGCAGTTTCGAATTTCAAACAATAAAAGATTCATTAGAGTCTAGATTGAAAGAGCATGGTGTTAAATTTGAGCTCACGCTAGATCCTTCGACAATGAAATGTTCTTTCAAATGTGATTGTCAATTAAGATTTTCGTTGGACAACTCAATAGGTAAACTGTTGGGTGTTAAAAGTAATAGAATTATAAAGCCTAATTTAGAAGCAAAGAGTGACATAGCATTAAAATTGGATAGACCTAATGTTGTACGTGTACTTTGTGATATTGTTCACGGTTCATTCACAAACGGTGTACAGGACCATGTTCTCTACGAGTTTTACCCTATGATCGATCCAGGCTATAAAATAGCTATCGTTGTAAACACTGTAGTCTATTTGCCTGTGGACAGCAAACGCATAAGTTCTATCACATTGCAAATTGTAGACAAATGTGGACATCTAGTTAATTTTCGTAATGAACAAATCAATATTACTCTTCATCTGAGAAAACAGCAATAACAAAATGGTACTATTGTTTGATAAACTACTTGGTAATAGGCGAGGAAGAGAAAAAGAAGATTCTACATGACTATTGGATTTGACAAATATTGATAATACAGGATCAACTAACAAAAATGTCATTTGTCTGCCAGACACTGCAGAGCAAACATCTAAAAGTATTAATTATCTACTAAACAGAGGACTACGCGTGATTAGTACAAAAAGGATGGAGTGAAGAAGAATAAAAAAAAAATGTCAATTTTGGATGCAAGGAGAAGTGGTCCATTTCCAGACAACAGCATTACCTCTTATGATTTTCACACTCATGCACCCTACAATAGAAGTTTTGCAGCAAATGATGAACTCAAATTATGTGTACAGCAACAGGATATTTATACTCTCCCATCAGAGAGTTATCTTCACTTGGAATTTATAGTTACCACAACAGATGGTAAAGCAATAAATACAGCAGCATGTGTACCCGGATTTTTTGCTTTTCTATTTTCAGAAATTCACTATGAAATTAATGGAACTGAGGTTGATAGTACTCGAAGTCCAGGCATAACTACACTTTTGAAAAATGCAGTCACTTTTGAAAAAGATGAACAGGAGAAAATGGAGAATGCCGGCTATTTTTACGATTCTACCAATGGATTTAAACCATTTTCGGTGAATGGAACAAACACGAATATTCTCAATGTACCACTACGCTATCTGTTGGGTTTTGCGGAAGACTATAGACGTATTATGCTGAATGTCAAACAAGAATTAGTGTTGAGACGAGCTGCCAACAATATTGATTGTCTTAATACCGAAGGTAAAATTAACATTCAATGCCTAGAGTGGAGGATACCATACATTGAGGTTTCTGATGAAGCAAAACTTTCTCTAAACATTCAATGCAAAACATTCAGGCATTGGGAACTTTATGAGTATCCATCTGTACCATCAAGCACAAAGCATTCTTGGAACGTGAAAACTGCATCATATATGGAAAAACCAAGGTATATTGTTGTTGCGTTGCAAACTGCAAGACGTGGTGTGGCAACAAAGAATGCATCATATGGGTAAAAAATCACCTCACTTTACTTTCGGTGATGCAATTTCAGCAACCCCCACTCCACCTCCCCAGTCACATGACCATGGCTCCACCCATCACTACTCTTAGCCTGGATGATGTCGCATTGGATTACAACCTTCTCTGCTCACATTGCACAACATTATTCAACAATTTTCCAGTTATCTTTGCACATGCACAGTATCCTTCGCCTTAGCTGTATCCCTATAAATACTCCAGAATAATTGACATTCACTCAGTTTGATAGTAGCAGCGAAGCAGTGAACATGGCTTCTTCCAAAGTGTTTAGTGTTCCACATTGGATTACAACCTTCTCTGCTCACATTGCACAACATTATGCAACAATTTTCTAGCTATCTTTGCACATGTGCAGTATCCTTCTCCTTAGCTGTATCCCTATAAATACTCCAGAATAATTGATATTTGCTCAGTTTGATAGTATCAGCAAAGCAGTGAACATGGCTTCTACCAAAGTGTTTAGTGTTTCTCAGCTCTGTGGTAATAAAATAAAGCCTACCAATGAGCGGTTTGGTTTGTAGCTGTTGACAGAAAATCTGTGCAATGACAACCTTATTACAGACATTGGGAAAATTGATTACACTGCTGGAGAAGAACTGTTGGTGCAGGATGAATCAAATCTTGTGCCTGTAACAGAACCCTTTTGTGATAACATTATGCTGGTAAAGGTTTGTGATTTGGAGGACTGCCAAGAACTGGATAAAAGACGTTCTATTCTAAAGGAGATGTGTGGATCATTCAATTTGTACTTGAGAGGAAAATTCTCCAAAATGGTGTCTGCTAAGCATGGAGTTAAAGCAAAGTTGCCATACTTATTGGACAGTGAAAGTGATATGTAAAAGAAGATTCTACAACTGCTTGGGGAGGACAACTATAGAGAAGTGCAGCAGAAGTACTACAATCCAGTGGGGATACCATACAAAGTAGAGCTTGCCGATGTCCCCATTGCTACATTAATGGAGGAGTTACCAACAATATTGGAGCAGCTTAGGAAGGAACATTTCTATCTTCTTGACTTGAACATAACACAGGACTTTTCTGGAATATTTAACAAGAGTGGAATGTGTGATTTTCTAACTACAAATCATTGTTTTTGTTTCCAAGGAGAATATAAAGAAGACTATAATGTAATTGTGAATAATGATGGAACTGTTGGAATTGATTGCTTGACTTGCGTTAATAATTATGTGAGAGTAGAAATTTATAATAAGTTTATTTGTCAAATTACAAGCCCTGGTGTAAATAAGCAGCCAGATAACCATATTGTAGACTTTATTGCCTGTCCAGATACAAGATTATGTGAAACTTTTACCTCTGACTTGGCTAAAATGCATGGTATTACTCGTTTGGAAGCAACAATTTATAACTACAGCATCAGAAATAGCTATAGCTCTAATCAATTTGACCCTATTCAAGATTGTTTGTCACTCTTAAATGACAGTAAGAATTATTTCCAAAATGCTCCTATATTTTCTGTATCCTTAGCTAAAATGTGGACTAAACTGACAAACAATTTAAAGAATAGCTGTTGTTTGGTTTTTAGCAATCCCTTACAATATGTTTACTGGGGAAATGGCAATACCAAGAAATTGACTGGAGTACAATTAAATCTGCCTACCAATCCACAACAACGAAATAAAATAATATCCCATGTAATCTCTGCATTTAGCTTTAATCTACTACTCATTAATTATGTGGAAATTTTTGAGGATACAGACAACAAGGACAATATTAGTTTTATACAAAAGTGTTATATTAAGAGTGGTGAGACTTATTTCTCCAAGTCAACCACAGCTTCCTCTACAACATCCAAAGATTTTAACCTAGAGGAGCTAGGTCTTATAAGAACGAGTAATGTAACACCACAAGTTTTGAGAAAAAGAACAAATGTTAACTCTAAGCTTGCACCTTTTCCTGTTAAGGAAGGAGATAGAACCTCTGTCTCCAATCACAATACTATCTACCAGAAAGCGTAAGCTAGAGTTGGATGAGATTAATCTCAAATGTAGAAAGGTAGAGTTTTTAGAGGCTACAGAGAGCATAAAGAAGCAGCACAAACAACTTATAGAATTTGAGAAGGAGATTGAGAGTTTAAGAGAGCAACTTGAACCATATTTTTATTCACATTGGTGGAATTTTGAGCCTAGTGGGGTTTATAATGTGTCTGCATTTTCTGTAAATAATAAGGGAAAATTTTCATATGGAGGTGTTTTAGGAGAAAAGGAAGGCTCGAAACATGTGTACATTGTAAAAGGGTATCACAAAAATGTTTTTCTAAATGCATACAAAGCAATAGAAGACCTTAAGAAAATAGGTTATTTTCTAATCCCATACAATGACCAAAAAGAAATTATTTGTCTACCAAGGGGAGAAACTATTTGTGAAATTACCACCAATGGCATGACAAGCTATAATGCTAACACATTTCCAAAAATACAAAATCTAAAATTTTTGTCAGATGTATGGAAAAACTTGGAAGACACCCCATTCACACAGACAGAAGTGGAGCAATTCAACAACATTACTATGCTGGAAATTAAAGGGAAAGTAAAAATAGGACAGTGCAAAAGATTAGAAGAGTTACCAGAAGGTACAGAGTTGGTCATTATTGCAATAAAAGAAGTGTACAATAGAAACAAGATATGGTATATTTTACAGTTTGAGAGCCTAGAAGAATTGTATATGTCTAACTATTGGTTAGAGGAGGAACTTGAGAGCTCTAACATTGATTTGAATTATAAAATTAGAATTAAGGTAGATGTTCTAAAGCATAATCCCAGTAGACATAAGGAAAGAGTAGCATTTTGTATTTAATTCAAGGTATTGTAAATAGTGGAAAATGTAACATTATAATATTAATTAACAAATTATTGTAACTTATTTGACTTTGATTATATATCCCAACAATCCTATCCACACCTAAGTTTAGGCTCTTGGGGGTTCCTAACCTAACCCAACCTAGCCTAACCTAACCTAATCCTCACCTCACCTAACCTAACCTAACCTATTCTTACCGGAAAAAAAACCCCAAGGGTGGGGGTCATGGGTGCTAACTAGGACAGTTAGTATGCACTAGTGCACCAAATGGGTTGAAATAAGCCCTAAGTGAGCCCTGGATGGCCTAGAGTGAGTGCTAAGTCAGCATGAGACCTATCTAGCAGCCAGTGCTAGCTGCTGAGTGGTAGTTTTCTGTAGAATAGGTTAAAAGATCACAGAGCTCTGTTGTTTGCTGATGACACATCGCTTATCTTCAACAATTATTTATTAGATAGTCTAGAAATAAATGCTTTTACTGGAGTACAGTCAATTGTCCAATTCTTGAAGCAAAGGCAATTAACAATAAATAGTAAGAAATGTCAATTCCTACAATTCAAAAGTAAATATAATTCAGTAGAGGATAGAGAAATAAATGTGTTTGTAGAGGAAAATGAATTAGACCAAGAAGAGAAAGTAACATTCTTGGGAATTTTATTGGACAGGAAATTAACATGGCATCCTTACATTGAGAGGATTTGTAATAAGATATCATCTGGGGTATTTGTCCTGCGGCAGCTTGCTAGGCTGAATGATAAAAAACTACTGTTAACTGCTTACCATGGACTTATACTATCTCATATTAGGTATGCTATTTTAGTATGGGGTAATTCATCTCAACAAAATATGGACAGGGTGTTTAAGATTCAAAAGAAGGCACTCAGATGTATAGAGAAAGTGAATAGGTTAGACTCTTGTAGGCCTTTATTTAAAAAGCTTGGTCTATTAACTGTGCCATCTTTGTATGTATATGAAGTTGTAATGCATGTGAAAACGAGTGGTGTGATCCAGAATTCAGATGTTCATGAGTATAATAGGCGAAACAGAGCAGATTATCATATAATGGGTCACAATAGTAGGTTATTTGAACAAAAACCAGATTATATTGGTAGGAAATTTTATAACAAGCTACCTCAAATCTTGAAAAGTAATGATGATTTGAAGATTTTCAAAAAACAAATTAAAAAATATTTAGTTGATAGAGCTTTTCATAGTGTACAAGAATTCCTTTCAAACCTAAACTAGGTTGAACTACTTAGTGTTAGAATTATTATGTAATAACATGACTTTCCTTATACTCCATGACTGGAGTCTGTAGTGCAATAATGGCAATAATAATAATAAGCATATAGCTTTTATTGGTGGAGAGCCCCTTACAGGTTGTTCCATCTTGCCATATGAGCCATGACATTGGATACATGGACCCTACAATTTTAGGTGGACTCCAAGCCATCATGGAAGACACTAGTGCAGTGGGCATGGACCCTACAATTTAAAGTGGACTCCGAGCCACCATGTAAGACACTAGTGCAGTGGGTGTGCACTAGGTGCAGTAGGTGTGTACTAGGTGCAGTAGGTAATGTGCAGACATAACTATACTAGATTGTTGCATAATGTTGTACAATGTGAGCAGAGAAGGTTGTAATCCAATGTGACGTCATCCAGGCTGAGAGCAGTGATGGGTGGAGCCAAGGTCATGTGATAGGGGGAGGAGTGGGGGATGCTGAAATTGCATCGCCGAAAGTAAAGTAAGGTGATTTTTTACCTATATGATTCACCTTCGGCTTCATCATCATCATTGTTGGGTGCTGATAGACATAACTATAGATGTTCATTGCAGATTGTCCATGCTTTGCATGGCTACATCAAAAAATCAATGTTGAAATTAAATATGAATATGTAATTGATTTATGTAATAACTATTGTATATATAAATGTACTTTGTGTTTGTGTTGAACCAATATATATTATTTTATTGTCTCTCTCTCTCTTCTCTTCTCTTTTCCCTACTTCACTTACTGTTCAAAAGAATATGAGTAAGAAACAGGGTTTGTTTATGCTTCCTTACTGGGTAAGGAGGGAATCAATACCGTTGTTTGATTGCTGCTGCTAATATTAATATTCAATTTCAATAGCCTATTTCATACTACAACAATTGAGTGTGTCTGTGAAATCAAATCAATACTTGGACTGGGGAGGGGTGACACTGAGTGTGCGCACCCCTGCTTATGACAGGAAAAAGATTTTGAGGTTATGTTGCCCCCAGGGGGAAAAATCTAGTTTGAGGTTAGAAGAAAGAAAAGGAGGGAAATTTGTTGTGGCAGGAAATTTCAAGGTCAAGTGACGTCACTGAACAGCTGATGACGTCACTAACCTGCTGTCATGTGACCCCCCCCAACTCAGTCAAGGGGCGGGGGTAGGGTGGGGGATGACGCTGGGGAGGGGTGGGGGGGACAAAACAGCTGATTTGAATTCTCACTTCCCCTTTTCTACCTACTTATTACATTAGATATATTGGTATCAGCTATCTTATATAGAAGGCAGTGGCAGGTAGAGAATTGACAATGCTGTTCTCCGATCTTTCTTCACTGCATTCACTACCTTACTACAGTCGTAGGGCTTCATCTAAGCTGTATCATACTCTGCTACTCAATGTTTCTGAGCTCTCCTTCCACTAGAGATCAATAATGGTGTAACAACCGGAACTAGTATTTCAAAATCTATATAAATAAAAATCGAGCCTCAAATTTTGACATTCAATAAATGTTTTATGTGTGCACCGAGTTTGTTCGTTATGTTCAGGACCAGGTTTATGGCCTATGACATTTTCTTATCGAACTTGAGGACTCTTTCCTACGGTCCTTCAAAGTCTGCATGTAATCTTTATGGAAGAAGATTTGTGAACCGGCCACCCACAAAAATAAAAATCAGCTGTTTTAATCATTGCGTCATCCAACAGCCGTCGGTAGATCTGTTTTTCAATTTTCTTTCTACTGATTTTAACAAAATTTTGATTCTTAATAATGCCGCGGTACGAACGACGTCCAAACTTGGGTGGCAGAACTCGAAATGATGTAAATTTAGAATATGCACGGGGAAATCAGCATCAAGGAGAAATAGCATTTAATTCCCAGCAAGCTGCATTCAACTATAACTAAAAATACAAACCGCTGCACAACTAACTAAGCACATGGGAACTCCATATTGAGATTCAAATGTAAATACTGGATAATTTTTATAAAAATATAGTTCATCAGATTAAGCTATGGCTGAGCACACCTGAGGAGGCGCGGCTTGGTGATACAAAGTGTTGATCTTATGGAGATTGCCTCATCACACCGTTCTATGCCATGCCCAATTCAGTGTGTGTGAGTTCTTCTATTCAAACCAATAAGCAAAAAGCAACTGGATGCAAAATGCCGCATCACGCCTCCTCAGCTGAAATCTGTCATGAGATGCATTAACTATTTGGCGGTACGAAGTTAGCCAGGCCAGCTAGTAGTTAATAAATAGTGGTTTGTAAAGTAATAAATCAGTGGTTTGGCAATTACAATATAAATATCTACCACCTATAGCACACAGGCCTGGTACAAAAATATGATTGAATTACACGACAACCAATCACAGAAGGTTTTTGAGAAGAAGTCTTCTCTGATTGGTTCTTGTGGAATTTAATTGAGATTACAAATTGACAGACTTTTGTGCAACTGGGTGGTAAAGTATAAGTTTATGCTTTTTTTTCAACAACTGAAACTAGTATCTCGAAATCTTTTGTTCACAGAATGATATTGTGAGAGTCCACCATCAATTTTTGGTCAAACATGATATGCTTTACAGAATCGAAGAAATTTGCTATTTTTATGGAGTAACTATTTTTGCTGGCATATTAAAGGAACAAACTGAATCTCACACTACTTATGAGATAATTGTCATCAAGTATCATGAGAATGGCGCAAACTACCCTATTGTGAAATATGGTGAGTTTATTAAAAAAATAGTATATTATGTGTTGTGGCTGGTGAGTATTTGTTCACGGGATGAGCATGATGTTCACAGCCAAGTCCCATGACACACATCGATTTTTGACGTTCAATTTCTTCCATCCTTATGATATCTACCAGATTCAACAAAACTTGACAAACACAACATCTGTTTGCCAAGCTATGTTCAGTATAAAAGATTTTATAAGGATGGCAAATAATCATATGGCCAAAAATCGATTTGTGTGTGACTAGACTAACTAACATTCACAGCAACGTCAAGTACAATATTTTTTCTAACACAACCAATAGTTAATCCATAATATAATGAAGGAAAGAACTGGCTTATACACGTATGAGATAGGATATTCACAAATGATGCTTCATCACATCTGAATCACTCTACTGATTGACTTGAAATTTCATATAGATAGATTTTCAATTTATTGAGGATGGTTATAGGCCTATTTTCATCTATTCAAGATTTCAGGAGGTCAGGATGCAGTTAGTCAAGTTTCAAATTAAATCCTTGAGGAACACGGTTCCATCTGTTTCAATTAAAAACCTTTCATAGTGTATTGAATACAGGATATAGGTTAGGATATTAAAACTGTATATGTCACCCTGAACTCTTTCCACTGTCGTTTTTTGTTTAGAGTGAGTTTTGAACTCCCTCACTCTATACAGAATTTTGCCCGGCACCAATCAATTATTATGAATTGATAAAATACACTGTACTATAATTTCACTCACTGAACTAATAATAGTATAGAAGAAAAATATAAAAACAAATAGATCAGGGTCGTGTGTAAGGGAATGTATGAAGTGAAAGGCAAAACAAAGGTTTATCATGAATTTATTGATAAACTTTAAATTGAAATGAATTAATGAAAATTGATCAAAATATAGTAATGATTCAAAATGTACAAGATGATTGAGTTTTTGAAAATACCACAGTTCAAGTTTAATTTTATACAGTAAAATTTAACAGAGAGTTCCTATTTATCAGGTTACTTGAAAAGTAAAATATAAAATCAAAATATTGAACCACTCTAGTTAAAAATACGATTAATAAAAGAATTAATAAATTTTAAAGAATGATTGTGATTAGGGGAGCCTTGCTTCAATAAACTATTGTTTGTGCTTGGAAGAAAATTTCAACTATAAGCTTCAAGAAATTAATTAAGACTGTGTCTATAGATATGTATTTAAAAAGAAGTAATTATTAGATTTGCTCTTCACTATGATGCTATAAAATTTAATAGACTTATTTGGGCTTTTTAGGGTGGGGTGGTGTGGATTTGAGATTCAGAAAATTGAGAATTCTAAATACAATGTTTACCTGGTTCAGTCAATTACCTATAGGATAATTGAAGTCTGAAACCAAAGAATCACTCCTACACTAAACACCATCCAAAATTCAAGAGACTAAGAGAGAGACTCAGAGCAACTAAACTCGCAAGACATGGTCTGCCTGCTTATAAACTAGAACCACGATTTTCCACCCCTCATAACCATTCGCCCTCTAGCTCCGTCTACACCAAACTCTTCAGCCTAATATTCAGCTTACAAACTGAATTCAAATATCAATTTAAATTTACTATAATGTTTATTATGTTATATCATTTTAAACTATTGCTCCCCTTCATTATTGAAACAAATGATATCATATATTTTACCAATATTTAAACTCTGAAGTTTGGATACTGACATTTTGAATACATACTCATCGAATTTGATTAATACAGTGATCAATCTTATAAATCTAATATGGAAAATACTTCAATAATATATACATTAAATGAAAAACAAAACACATTTTCATACAGTATATCCTTAAAATTGAATTGAATAAATCAAATTAATAAGATACTTATTTATTAAGCAGGTTTCTTATACTCATTGTATAACTATAATAATTGTCAACATGTTTCAATCAAACATACCTAATTCTATTTACAAATTTGTCCATAGCCTAAGAATCAGGGTTCAACTAACTTAATTAGCTTATAATAATTATTAAATTATAATTCATTGTACAACATATATTTTTTGAATACTTTATACATAGCCTAACCTACTTCATGACCTAATTTATATAGACATTTACTCATATATAATGTTTATTTAAATAATTGATCATCAAATAATTGCTTCAATAATATTCATATGCTAACCACGTGGTAAAATTGTAGCATATTGTAACATTAAATTGATTGAACAGTGGTATCCATCATTTTTAATAAATGATTGGTGACATGTTTGGTAAGAGTAATAAAAGGGGGCGATCCACCAGTTCCCAGACGGGAACACTGTAAAATTGTTGTTGCATAGCATTTGATGGTAGAGCAACTAGATGTTTTTTGGAATTTGAAAGAAAAACATTTTTTTTAGGAGTCAGATTTAAGAGGAGAAACTTCTGTGAGATTTAAATGTGAATTTTAACATATTTTTGGTTCTATAAAATTAGTTATGCTACAACTATTCTAATACAGAACAATTAAGAAAGGTTATGAAATTTTGAGCATTTAATCAATTTTGAAAAATTAAAATAAACTTGTTGCCAATGATTTTACAAAACGTTAGACAGAATTGTGTTGGTCAGATTATTGCGTTTTATATTTAAACAAGTTATATGACAGTTTAAGAAGCATTATTCATTTATAATTAATTTGGAATTTCTAAAATCAAAACAATATGGAAAAATAAATTGAATGTGGAACGATACCGTTACACAGTTGATGTCCATCCTAAGTTGCCATGGTCTGAATGGAGAACCAGGGGATGTCCATCCACGGGTCAGCTCGGTCTGTCTCTGGAGGTAGGCGATGAAAAAGTGTGTGAAATTATTCAGAAGAAAAGTGGAAAGCTTTTTCCACTAGCTGGCTGGAGGGGAGACTAGAATGCTAGCCCCACTTCTACCTCTCCTCAGCGTTTTTAGTCTGTCAGCCAAAACTGTCTGATCAGCTTTTAGTTTTTAAAGTTGGAAAAAATTATTCCTCTTCTTAAAGAAGGAACTAATGTTTGGGGGTATGTCAAACCTTGTGGTTCATGACAATATGCTAACAATTTTAGGAGAGCACGTGGTCGTCATTTGTGGCTCAACCCATACCACATGTTTCCATAATTGAATACTTCAATATAAGGTATCATACCCTCCTCTAACTATGTTCTTTTCACTTGATTTTTTTCTTTCATTACTTTACCTACTCAGTACTTTTCTTTATCCATCTGATTAAATAATAAATGTTATATTCATTTATTTTTCAGATGGTAAATTGACCTTCAAGGACGGTTCAATACTTCCTCTACAAGCAAGTGGGTATGTATTTATATTTTTTGTTATCTCTATAAATATACGACAAGCTATTTCAAGAACTAAATGAGAGGTGATGTACACAGCCTCAGCTGAGATATAGAAATGTTGTATTGAAAGTGTTTTGAAATAACCCGCAAGTTCCGCACAAGATCGGCGATTTTTGAGCGTTTTCTAGGCCTTCTCAAGAACTTATTGACAGATCATGTTCGAATTCAATACAGAAGTTCAGCAAGGGTCTGGAAATCAGAATTATGCTGAAGATACGCCCAAGATAGGCGGTTTTAGTGCGTTTTCCTAGCGTTTTTTTGATGGAAGGAAGCAAGCTCTAATTGAAAATGCAGGTGAGCGAAGTGAGCCTGCTGATCCTATCACTAGATGACCCAGCCGGGGGTCCAGACGGATAAGGCAAGCAAAGCGAGCCTGCTGGCTAGTTTCTTATAATATTAATTGATCATTCCTGTTAAAAATATTCTCAAATATAGCCCACCTTATTCATATTTTTCCTGAGTTAGAAGTGCATTTTCCTGATTGAGATAGAATATTCTGATGGTTGAATTGAATTGAAAATATATTTATTCATTAACATGTACAGGTAAATCAGGAACAGTGTCAATAAACAAACAAACATAAACATAAAAATCTGGTGTGGCGCACTTACACAACTTTCCTTGCTCATCTATATCTATAAAAGGCTAAGCCACCACAGACTGAAATCACACCACAGCCCAAACTACTGAGCCTGAAAACTTGAAATTTTGCACAATTGTTCATGGTAGCCTCAAAACATCTACTAAGAAAGGATTTTCAGCATTTTGCCCCCTGAGGGAGCTGGGGCCCCCCAAAAATGTTGTACTTTTCAACCACTTATTGCACAGCAAAGTCATGAGGAACTTTTTTGTTCAGCTACAAAAAAAAATTAGATCTATGCAGAAAAATTCCGACCAGGAGCAGAGAGGGGTCCAGGAGAGGGCATTTTTCGAAAATTTTCATGTAAATCACACTACAGCTCAAACTAATTGGCCTATAGACTTAAAACTCTGCACAAATATTCTTCAAACATGCTAGACGCGCACTAAGAATGGATTTTGAGATATTTTTACTCTAAGGGTTTCAAAGGATGAAAAAGGATCCTATTTAGTAAGGTTATGAACATGGTAAGGTGAATGCCATATGGAACTCAGATAATTGGCACATGATATTCTAACATATGTTGTAATCATTGAAAAGCTTAAAATAATTTTATCAATCAGCTGATCGAATTTAATTTTCTTTGGATCGAAAGCGCCAGCTTGCCATGTGTTTGTTCCATTGTTGTATGCTGGCTTATGGGCTTATGTATTGATGTACTTTGGCTTAAATAAAATCATTGAATTATTGAATCATTGGCCAGTTCGGTTTGCGCCTTCTATCAGCTGTATATGGAGTCTCATACATTCTGATTAGAACAGAGCACAGAGATTTTCTTTGGTTGGGAGTTTGTCGATGATTCTTTTTCTAATTCTTTCAAATTTTATTGCAAACAAAAATCACATTGGAAAATTTCTTAACAGACAACGAGATTACAAAAACGAGATGTCAAACATAAACCTACATTTATTTGTAGCACGGCCAGAAAAAGACAAACTTAAGTACTAGCCGTGAGTTCATTCAATATGACTTATATTTTTGTGTTAATACTTTGTGAACAAGAAGTACGAGTTGATGAGAGATGTGAGTAATTTCTTTTATTTGATCTAAATGGTTATTCATATTGTAGTAGTTGGGGTCACTTTAATCAAAGTTTTTTATTTTGTAGCTAATACATTTCATACGTATTGATTGTCCATAATGTATCCAGTGTCCATAATGGAAGTGATTGAACTACTCAAAATTAATGGCTTACTCGTCCTTCATAGAATTTACAGTGTTCCTGGTGATTGAGCCTGTCTTTTTTCAGCGTTGACTATTAATAGAGTAAAGTAAATTCGTATGGCTTTTGTTGGTGGGGAGTCCCTTTTGGGAAGGTCCCACCGCCTGAATATATCACTTGAGCCGTCAATGGACCTTACAACTGTCATACTCCAGCCGGGACCGACAATTAATGTGACCATCCGATAACACGGGAGTGATCTGGTTAAAAAACTTTTGGTTGTGAGAGGGCTCGAACCCGGGATCTCTATGCTGCTATGCAAGCTCTCTATCCACTAGACCACTAATAATAAAGCTTTATATACAACTAGCTTACCTGGCGAACTTCGTACCGCTAAAAAGTCAATGTATCTCATGTCAAACTTTACTTAATTTGGTGAATCATGAAATTTATCTGACAATCAATATTTTCATTTACATCTGAATACAGACTTCCTATGTGCTATCCAATGATAGTCATGCAGCATTCATTATTTCGAAAACATAGGTCTGTAAAATGGATTGATAAATAATCATTATTAGGCACCCTATCAAAATTTCTGGTCAGAAACCATCCCCAATATCCACACAACATATTCCCAAAGTTTCATGCCGTTATGTCAAGTATTTTTCAAGTCATAGGGAAAAAACACACAAACAAACATTCATTTTTCATATATATAGAAGATAGAAGATTTCATTCGGCTCGAACAAAAGCCTCTCTGAATGGAGGTAGAATGATAAGGTTGACAACTTTCAGTTCTGTTGTTTTAACATTTTTTTTTTTTTTTAAATCACTTTCAAAAAGTTCATGTAGTACGAACTATTGTGTTTGAGACACTTCTGGCGCTATCATAGTTTCACAACTATTCTGTTTCACACTCCTATCTCTTGCAGTCGTTAACCATATTTATAATTAAATAAAGAGTTGGCTTATACACGTATGGGATAGGAAAATTATGTTTGACGCATCACCACATCTGAACTACTGGACTAATTAACTTGAAATTCTGCTTATAGGCTACATTCTTAATTAACCAAGGATGGTTATAGGCCTATTTTAAGTTCTTTGAAATGTCATTACATCAAGTTTTCAGATTATCAAGTTTGAAAATAGATCCTTGCAAAGCACAGGTTCCTGCTAGTATATATCTATAAGAGGCTAAGCCCCCACAGACTGAAATCACACCACAGCCCAAACTACTGAGCCTAAAAACTTGAAATTTTGCACAATTGTTCATGGTAGCCTCAAAACATCCACTAAGAAAGGATTTTCAAAATTTTGCCCCCCTGAGGGAGCTGGGGCCTCCCAAAAATGTTGTACTTTTCAACTGCTTATTGCACAGCAAAGTCATGAGGAACTTTTTTGTTCAGCTACAAAAAAAATTAGATCCATGCAGAAAAATTCCGACCGGGAGCAGAGAGGGGTCCAGTAGAGTGCATTTTTCGAAAATTTTCATGTAAAATCACACTACAGCTCAAACTAATTGGCCTACAGACTCAAAACTCTGCACAAATATTCTTCAAACATGCTAGACGTGCACTAAGAATGGATTTTGAGATATATTCACTCTAAATGTTTCAAAGGATGAAAAAGGATCCTATTTAGTAAGGTTATGAACATGGTTGTAGTGTTGGGCATCCTGCTCATGACGTCAGAAAAGCAATGTAGTGAAGTTTTTGTATTAAGCCAGTCAGGCGGTCCAGTTTTGTAAAGTCTTTTTTGTGAGTTAAAAGTAATAAGTCAATAAAGAATCAAGTGTCTAACAGTCTTTCATTAATGAGTACTTCAAATAATCATATCAAAGTATAAACATTATATTTGGTGACAAGATAATTAATGGTGAAGTTGTGCATGGCGTGTTCCTGTTTTGTGGTTATGTACTCTGGCGCCTTTATTCGTGGACTGTGTCATAGTTACGTTTTTGTTCAGTGTTTTGTATTTGTGTTTGAACTATGTTTGACTCGATTTCAGTTATCATGTTTTGCATTATGTTTTCCAGACTTGGTCAAATTTCTTTGCGTGTGTTTGAGATCATAGACTATGTTTAGACTATAATCTAACCTCACTTATGTGTTTTGTGTCAACATGTCCAAACCTCCAGTTTTCGAACCCAGTGTGGCAGACTTTTAATCCTTTTTGGAGCGTCTCGAACTATATTTTAACATTGAAGGTTTCAAGGATGAGGTAAAAAAAGGTCACTTTTGTGTCAATCTTCCTCCATCTGTCTATGCGGAGTTGAAAACTGCATTGTCTCCTGTCGAAATCCCAACAGCCACATATGAACAGTGCATACAGGCTTTGACAAACCAATATGAACCAGTGTGTAAAGTAATACCAGACCGATATAAATTTCATTCTCAGAAGCAGCTTGCAGGCGAGTTGCTACACAACTATATTTCAGCGATATCTCGCTTGGCCACCACCTGTAAATTTGGAAGCTTTCGTGACCAGGCTTTACGCGATAGACTGGTGTCTGGCCTACTACAAACGTCAATGGTGAGTCGGCTTTTGTCTGAGCCAGATGACATGAAATTTGATACTGCTTGTCGTCTAGTATTAGAAATGGAATTGGTTGAGAAGTCCACTTTGGTCTTGGCTGGTGATGCTACAGAGACTCTCATGGTATTGTCTACATCTTCACGTTCCTTGTCTCGCCAGTCCAGGCAAGGTTTGTCACCACGGCAGGGTTATCCTGAGCGATCGCCGTCACGTCCATCATTGTACCGGTCCCGATGGGATTCGTCACCAAGGTCGGGGTCTCCTGCACGTTCCTGGTCGGTTACTGGTCAGTCGTCATCCATGTCGCAGAGGGGTTAATCTCCGGGTCGAGCGGGTCCATTGGTCTCCAGGGGTCGCTCACCGTCGCCTTCTCAACAGACAGAAAAGGGACTGAGAAAAAGATGCCGTCACTGTTTCTCCAGGCATTCTCCTGATAAGTGTCCAGCTAATAAGTGGAGGTGTTTCAAGTATCAACGTGCAGGTCACACGGCAGAATGTTGTGACCAGCAAAGAGTAAATTATGTCAAATCCACAGTAAATGTGTCAGTCAATTCATCACAATCAGATCAGTGTGATTCATTATTTTTTGTGAATATTGTCATTAATGGCAAATCAGTGCGTTTTCTAGTGGATACAGGGAGTCCAATTACTATTTTAAGCTCAGCTATTGCAAAAGAGCTCCAGTTGTTGTCACAATTAGTGCCTTATTTCGGAGCTATGAGGGGTGTTAATAATAATCTGCTACACGTCCTTGGTTCATGCAAGGTAGAAGTTGTTTACAATGATGTATATACTAAGCTATCTGCTGTTGTAATCAATCAAATTTCATGTCAAGCTATATTAGGTACAGATTGGTTGTCGGTAATTGCACCCAATTGGGCAAATAACATTCTGCCAAAGTCCAATGAAAATGATAATTTTTGTTTGTCTATTGCAAAAAATGAAACTGTGGAAACGCTAGCCAAGTCATATCCAAGAGTGTTTTCAAACAAAGATAATGAAAAACCCATATCGAAATTTAAGGTTAGTCTGAATTTGGAGGACAACAACGTCCAGCCTATTATTCACAGATCATACACTGTACCATATGCACTGCGGGACGAAATTGGTAATGAATTGGATAGATTGGAGTCAAAGGGAATAATTAATAAGGTGAAAACATCTGATTGGGCCAGTCCCATGGTAATAGTCCCTAAACCGAATGGAAAAATCCATATGTGCGCTGATTTTAAGGTAACGCTGAATAAATACTTAAAAGTAGATCAACATCCAATGCCAGTTCCTGATGACATAAGAAAGGAGTTTTGATTCCTCATGTTGATGTATTTTCACGTTTACCGTCAGCTTGTAGTGTAGAAGAGCATGAAGTTTGTTTCATTTATTTATCAACGCCGTTAATAGATGTAGATGAAGTGTATGAACACACTTGCAAAGACGAGTTGTTGAGTAAGGTTATTGAATATGTAACAAATGGTTTTCCACATACTATTGATGCTAATATGAAAGTTTTTGAGAGTAATCAATGTTCATTATCTGTGGTAAATAAATGTCTCTATTTTGGAGATCGCATTGTCGTACCAAGAAGTTTGAGAAAAAAGTATTAGGGGTAATTCATTCCAGTCATGCCGGTGTGGTAAGATCTAAATTATTGGCTCGCTCATATGTATGGTGGCCAGGTCTAGATAATGATATTTATCATACAGTTCAGTCTTGCGAAATTTGTCAGTCAACTAGAAACAGGTCAAACAATCAATACCGTCAACCTTGGCCGTCTGCCAAGAGTCCATGGGAAAGAGTACACATTGATTTATTTGATTTTCAAACTAATAAGTACTTGATATGTTGTGATTCCTATTCTAAATGGATAGAATGTTTTCTTTTGAAAGACAGGATTGATTTCCGCTCGGTATTGTCAAAATTAGCTGAAATGTTTTCTAGATTTTCATTTCCACGTACTTTGGTATGTGATAATGGACCACCTTTTAGTCCACATGGAATGAAAGATTTTTGTCAACGGAAGGTAATTAAATTGATTTATTCACCTCCGTATTCGCCGCAATCAAATGGTCTGGCAGAGCGTAGTGTGCAAACCTTCAATATTCTATTGTCCAAGTTTAATCTGGACAAGATTAAAAAGAGAATGCAAATAAGCCCACATGATTTGCTGTTTGATTGTTTTTTTGCGTATAGAAGTACTCCTTCTTCTGTTACGGGTAAATCACCAATGTCTGTCGTATTGAATTTTGAAACAAAAGTACCACTGACAAATTTGAAAAAGACTGTTACTTTCAAAGATGATTTGGTCGAAAGTCGGAGTATTGAAAATCAGAAAATTAAAAATAATGTGTTCAAGAAACCGGTCCCAAAATATCATAGAGATCAAATTGTATGGATTAATTGTAATAAGAAAAATTATAGTTATGGTGTCAAGTATGAACTAGGTAGAGTTGTTGAGGGGATAAGTAATTTTGTGTATTTGGTCAAGCTAGCTAATAATATAGTTTTCAAAGTCCATGTCAATCAACTCAGGGAGTTTTATGAGAATGCTAAGTTGAGCAAAGCATTAGCGGCAACAGTTGGAAAGCTTAAAATAATTTTATCAATCAGCTGATCGAATTTAATTTTCTTTGGATCGAAAGCGCCAGCTTGCCATGTGTTTGTTCCATTGTTGTATGCTGGCTTATGTATTGATGTACTTTGGCTTAAATAAAATCATTGAATTATTGAATCATTGGCCAGTTCGGTTTGCGCCTTCTATCAGCTGTATATGGAGTCTCATACATTCTGATTAGAACAGAGCACAGAGATTTTCTTTGGTTAGGAGTTTGTCGATGATTCTTTTTCTAATTCTTTCAAATTTTATTGCAAACAAAAATCACATTGGAAAATTTCTTAACAGACAACGAGATTACAAAAACGAGATGTCAAACATAAACCTACATTTATTTGTAGCACGGCCAGAAAAAGACAAACTTAAGTACTAGCCGTGAGTTCATTCAATATGACTTATATTTTTGTGTTAATATTTTGTGAACAAGAAGTACGAGTTGATGAGAGATGTGAGTAATTTCTTATATTTGATCTAAATGGTTATTCATATTGTAGTAGTCGGGGTCACTTCAATCAAAGTTTTTTATTTTGTAGCTATACATTTCATACGTATTGATTGTCCATAATGTATCCAGTGCTCATAATGGAAGTAATTGAATCACTCAAAAATAATGGCTTACTCGTCCTTCATAGAATTTACAGTGTTCCTGGTGATTGAGCCTGTCTTTTTCAGCGTTGACTATTAATAGAGTAAAGTAAATTCGTATGGCTTTTGTTGGTGGGGAGTCCCTTTTGGGAAGGTCCCACCGCCTGAATATATCACTTGAGCCGTCAATGGACCTTACAACTGTCATACTCCAGCCGGGACCGACAATTAATGTGACCATCCGATAACACGGGAGTGATCTGGTTAAAAAACTTTTGGTTGTGAGAGGGCTCGAACCCGGGATCTCTATGCTGCTATGCAAGCTCTCTATCCACTAGACCACTAATAATAAAGCTTTATATACAACTAGCTTACCTGGCGAACTTCGTACCGCCAAAAAGTCAATGTATCTCATGTCAAACTTTACTTAATTTGGTGAATCATGAAATTTATCTGACAATCAATATTTTCATTTACATCTGAATACAGACTTCCTATGTGCTATCCAATGATAGTCATGCAGCATTCATTATTCCCAAAACATATTCTTCTCAATCAATTGGTAGTAGTATCTAACAGTAAAGTGTTGAATTAAAAAAGAAATAGATAGGATAAATCAGTGTTTCAAAGATGAATTCAATGTTTTCATAGTTGTTTATTGTCAATAGATGGTCAAGGAAATATGAATCACACAGAATTACATATTCTTTCCATCTTCCATTTTAGGATGAATATAAGCTAAGCTAAATTAAATAAAAAATTGTAAATATTATTCTGCCATTAATGAATGCAATATGAACAACTCTCTTCCATGAGGTGAATAATTTTTCCAACATTTTCCGGTTACTCAATGATAGGGGAGTGATAATTATTTGTATAGGTCTTCTAAGGAATCATTAACTACAGCTGGTATCAATCAACTACACTCCAACTCCAAACTACCATTGTAATACCAGAAGCCTACACAATTTATCATAGGGTGACGTGTCTATTACAGCTGGTAACTTTAGATGCTAAATCATATTATCTCAATATGATCTTGAATCATGATCCCCTTTCCGTTCTTCGGTAGCCGCTAGGCCGATAATTTCGAAAACAGGTCTGTAAAATGGATTAATAAATAATCATTATTAGCCACCCTATTAAAATTTCTGGTCAGAAACCATCCCCAATATTCACACAACATATTCCCAAAGTTTCATGCCGTTATGTCAAGTATTTTTCAAGTCATAGGGAACAGACACACAGACATTCATTAATATATATATATATATATATATATATATATATATATATATATATATATATATATGAGATAGAAGATTTCATTCGGATCAAACAAAAGCCTCTCTAAATGGAGGTAGAGTGATAAGGTTGACTGCTTCCAGTTCTGTTATTTTAACATTTTTTTTAAATCACTTTTTCAATCAAAAAGTTCATGTAGTACCTACTATTGTGTTTGAGACATTTCTGGCGCTATCATATAGTTTCACAACTATTCTGTTCCACACTCCTATCTCTTGCAGTCATTAACCATATCTATAATAAAATATAAAGAGTTGGCTTATACACATACGGGATAGTAAAATTATGTTTGACGCATCATCAAGTCTGTACTACTGGTCTAATTAACTTGAAATTTTGCATATAGGCTAGATTCTTAATTAACCAAGGATGGTTATAGGCCTATTTTCAATTCTTCAAGATTTCATTACATCAATTTTTCAGATTATCAAGTTTGAAAATAGATCCTTGCGAAGCACGGGTTCCTACTAGTTGAACTGTAAGCCTCATTCTTAAACGAGAATAATTCAGGGGAATAACATAATATTGGCAGCAACATATTCAAATCTATGATCAGACTTCTGTATATCTGTATATAATTATACCATAATAGTTTTAAGAGTACTTTTTCCTTTGTGTAAATTGTGAAATTCGATGATTTACTAAAAGTTGTCAAAACAGCTGTTCTACAGATAAAATATCTCGACTATGTGTTCTTTTTATGAACTGATCTACCTTGATGAGTCTCATGACAGGTTGGGTCGTAAAGCCAACATAACTTGAATGGACTGTATGGTGTGAGAAACAGAATTTGATAAAAGAACTAATACTTGTCTAGTTCTTGCACCACAGACCCAACAAAGTGCCAAATTGAAATAACAACTAGTATACAATTTGTAATTAACTCTGGAAGCTAGAATGTTTGAAAAGAATTGTAACTGTAAATCTAAAAAATGTAATAGTTCTAAGTTGATACCTGTGATAATGATTTTTCTAAATAAAGACAAAGTTGTACAGAAACAATGACTGATTTTATTTTGCATTTTTGTCATAGGCTTAGAATAGTTCACAAACGACAAAATGTTTACTGATGATGGATATATAAAAAGGGCTGATACAATAATACAATAATGATTATGGATAAGTTTTCAATGTAAGTTAATATATAATTTAAATACAGATGAATATAACTTGAATAGTTTGATTTCTACCAATAACTGAATTGAGAAATTTAATAGTCCTGAATTAATAAATTTATGAAGTCAAATAATTCAATAGGTAAGCAATTGTCTGTGAATTCACTTTCACTGATTCTTGAGATTATTGTTCCTGAAAAAATGAATGACAAAAAAAGGTAGAAATATTACACAGTATAGATGATTAGAATCAACCATGGATGATCAATAAATTCAGAATAAATCTCAACAAATCATAACAATACTTTGTATGACGTGAGAGTACACCAGAAGCAACTTGGCTAATGTGTAGAACAGAGCAAAGACAGCTATACTGTCTGAATTAGAATGATTGATGATTAAAGTGAAAACGTTGAAAATTCCTAGAATCAAACATATACAGAATTACTAAAATGTGACTTCAAATACTTGAAGTGGCAAAATTGTTCCACAACAGACTTCCAATGTTATGGTAAAAGGAGAAAGAGACTCATAAAAAAGTGTAAGTGTAAGTTAAAATGTAGCAAATAAGTAGCAATTTACAGAATTAAAATATGAATATTAGAAATACCTCTGTGTAAAATGGACCAAAGAATAAGTCTAAAAATATTGAAAGTGACAAAACTCATCTGATAAACAATCGTTGCAAGTCAGGCCATCTAACTTGTTCCTGGGAGGGAGCGTGAGACACACACCAGTGACTCAGACATGGACAGGCAGCAGGGCACCTTGGATGCAATCAGTGAGAGAAGGGGAGACCAATGAGAAGGACACCAAAGACCAATGAAGTAGAACTCCGACGACCAATGAGATGAGCTCCATCGACTGAAGAGAAGAGCACCAAAGACCGATGAATGACCTCAGAGTGGATACACAGAATCCAGGGTGGACCGACACATGGAGTTTGTAATTGTAGTTGAAATGGCAAGGTGCCAGAGTTCAGAACATATGCAAAATGTGAGGTAGTGGTGGCAGTTAGCACAAACTAGAAATGTCCATCACAACGGTGAAAATAATTTGAATTGATTTTATACAGTTGAAAACAGAAAGTTCTGAGCACATTTGATAAGCCAGATCACTGGATGCACACAGAAATTGCACACGGGCAAGAATAGAGTTTATGAAACTTGAGGTTGGCAGAAGGCTACTTTTCTGATTGGTTGAGAATTGAACTGGGTTAGTATACACCCACAAAATCTAGAATCTTGGAACTAGTAGAGCAGCGGATCTTCAATCCTGATGCTGAATGTGGTGGACACGGTGTCCTGATGCAGAGAGATAGTATTGTGGCCTGCAAGTCACTGTGACTTGTAACTGAACCAATCAGACAAAGTGCCAAGAGAGAAAAAATTGAACTTACATTAAAATACTCACGAACACAATTTTTTAGTGTTCATAATAATATATGATGGCAGGAAACATTTGAATTTTGAGGATAAAGTTTGTGGAAAATTAGTTCTGCATTTTTAAAGTTGAACACGAGGTGACGCAGCACTAATAGGTTAGCTTTAGGAACGACGAAGAAATTTTGGACAGGAAAAATTCCACAGAGAAACTTATTTGCACATAATGAATAGGAGAACTTAGAGAACACTTTAAAACATTAATTTCAGATGAAAATATAAAATTGCTACACACACACACACACACACACACACACACCACACACACACACACACACCACACACCACACACACACACACACGCACAGACCAACACACAAAAATCACGTTTTTGGACTCAGGGGACCTTGAAACGTATAGATAACTTGTAATTAGGGTACCTTAAGTTTTTTGGAAAGCAATACTTTCCTTACCCATGGTAATAGGGCAAGGAAGTAAAAAGTGGTAGAAGTTGTAAAAAGTAGTACGGTAACAGTCTTAACTCTTGCAGGGACTACAGACACAATGATATTAAAAACTCCTTAAGTTTTATACTCAATTTTTTATGTTCTCTATTGCTTGTAATTCTAAAGGCAGCTTTGCAAAGTATTTCCTTCCCATGTAGTGCATCTTTTCCTTGAAAAATTCTAACCTGTGTCTCTCTCTTATTCTCCCAAATCAAGTATTGTAGCTGTTGAAACTCACATCAAATTCTTCAGTAATTTTCAATTAAGCGCCTTCCCGCTCCGTCGGTTGCCAACCCAACAGCCATTGTCATTTAATATTCTCGATTTTGTCATTATTGTATTCTGTAGTTGTATTTCTTGTCTGATTTTGTATTAGTGAGTATTTTTAGTGCCTCTCCATTTGGCATTGATTTGTTGATTGTAATTTTAATTCTGAATATGAATTCAGATTTGTGTGGCAGTGTCTTTCTTGCCACTTTTTTGCAATGGCTTCTCGTTTGTTCTAACACAGTTGTTCTACGCTCTACAGCATCTTTCCCTGGTTATTCCTGATACATCTTTTTCAGCGATTGCCAAGCTGATTTTAACTAATTCATCTATCTTTTCGAACAATTACCTTTGTATTCAAGTCGAAATTCATGAGCGGCGTTTCATTTCTCAGTGATTTCTTACAATTAATTCTCAATTCCTACAACATTGTTTGGTGAAGTATTCTCATTCAGAACTCTAAACTATTACAGATTTCAAACACGTTGAAATTCGAACTAGCAATATTAATTATTATCAATTATTTTGAGAACTTTACATATCTTTATTCAACAAGACATACAAATCATTGATTTGGTTCACTTCATCAGGACTTACAATACTAGAACTCAATTTTTTGCAAGCCTAGCATAGCCTGCATTGACATACATTGTGCATCACGATTTTTCATGTAATCAGTGCCTACAGTCTTGTGACATTCCAACTTTGAACAATTATTCATCTTTAAAAACTACATTATTCTCTCCATGATACATCATCCTTGCTGAAACCCTGGTTCCTGAATTTCAAGTCTCATTGAATCTCCTTATTCAACTCTGGTTCCTGATATTCCAATTTCTCTGGACATTGAGATTGGACGGCAGCACACTTGAAAGGCGGTATCTGTTCCTTTTATCAACTTATTTACCCAATTATATTTACTACAATTCTATTACCAATTTGAATAATAGTTATTCTCATAGCTGGCCTGGAGATTTGCCAGCCATTTTGAAATTACCTGCTCAGACCTACTACAAATTCATTACATTGCATTAGAACTATTCTAACAGCTGGCCTAGAGTATTTTGCCAGTCATTTCAAATAATCTTTATTATTTAGACTACTTATTTTCACTGGCATTTGTATATTAATACATAAGTTGTATTTGACTCATTTTGTATCATCCTTTGGTAATACTTAAGCTTAATAAGCTTTTTCATTTCAATAATTTACTTCATTAAGTTGAATCTGTTTTATTATTGAATGATGCCTGCTCTTTACTTCAATTCTTGAACCTTGCTCTCTCATCTGATGATAAGGGAACAAGGCTATGGTCCTCCTGGTTATTATTTCACTACTATCAATTCTCATTCATTCTCCAGTGAAGTGGTGCATGTTTACTCAACTCCCCAGTGGCATCAGTTGTAATTTAATCATAAGCAGTCCACTGCCAGCTGTGCGGAATGCATGCAATGCTTCAGTAGCCACGAGTATCATTCCATAGTTCTTCTACAGGGTAATTCCTAACATACATAATAACATCAAATACATATTGCCCATAAGCCCCCTGTGGGTTCGTGGAGCTTTGAGCCTAAAATCTTACTCAAGAATGTGTTGAAAACCAGAATTCACCCACAGTATTCCTGCTTGTCGTAGGAGGCGCCTAGAAGGAACCTCAAGGCAACTCTAGACGTTGCCTCACCTTCAAACCCACGGGATCTGCCCCATCAGGTCAGTTTCGGAGGGGCTAAAAGAAAAACCCAAGAGACCAGAGATGGGTGAAACTCCAGGCATAAATGTAGGTCAAGAGGCTGAGTCGAGGGTGACCAGGTGTCCTAGAGGAAATTTGGTGACCCCTCCTTCAGCGGAAGGAACTACAAAAAGGCCAGGAGTGAAACTCACGTAGGTCCCGAGTTTGTGGGTGGAGAGACCAAACCCCACCACTGCTCAAAGAAGGGCGGCCATTTAGGAAAAACTTCTTGGGAGAGGTGAGGCTTTTGTCCCAAGAAAAAAACCAAAGAGTCCGGAGATGGGTGGAGCTCCAGGCACAAATGTGGGTCGAGAGGCTGAGTCAAGGGTGGCCAGGTGTGGAACTCACGTAGGTCACGAGGACTAATCAGTCTGAAGAGACTGCCAAGCATATCACATTGGATTGCGACAAGCAACCAGGTGATGAATGGGATGTTAGCATAAGGGAAAACTCCTGGTTCTTGTAAAAAACACAGGTATTGGTTTGCCTAATTAACATACTACTTGGGAGCACAATAAGCTTCGGTTGACGTGTGGGGTTCGACTATTCCAGGATAAATTAAATTACTGTCGATTTCTAAGCCCAGGAATAATGTACCGTTTACTAATTCTAACATTTCATTATCGATAAAGACATTTGGGCAGATTTCGAAATGAAATTATGACTGACTTCCCCCCATTTAGGAGGTTCCTGTCATTGAAAAACTTATTCAAAAGAGAAAGGTCAGTTGCGGATGTCTCTTCTACACTTTGCAATGTATCACCTGAGAAGATGACATTCTATTCAATTCAATGTTTATTATATTGGTTCTAATGAATATAGTCTACTATTTCTCAAATCAGAATTGTTTGAATTTTTTGCAGATTGAATGAACTATATGGAGTGAGAGATGTACTCTATCCATCGGATTTCAAAGTCGTCTACAGAAAACAGATCTCACAAATAGGCTACTCTATACAGATTTTGCTATTCTTTGCTGGATACGCCGAATCACCAATGGATGAACAAGAACTGATCATGTATGATGACCATCTACTATAGTAGACCGCACGAAAATAGTCCGATAGTATTTGGAAAAGCTGCGTCTCTCCTCACCTCCCTCCAAACGTTGCCAATTCGTTGGGTGTGTTATTGAAATTGTTTTTCATCTTATAATCAGCTGTCAACAACATTGATCGTCTCTTACTATTGGCAACGTTGCATCTACTCTCATCAGACTATTTTTGTGTGGTCTATTTCAATAATTACGAGTTAACAAACAGTTAACAGTGTTAGTTATAACATGTTAGCAAATCAATAATAATAATATTCGTATGGCTTTTATTGGTTGGGAGTTCCTGACTGTAGTTCCACCACGCCTGAGTATATCATTTAAGCCGTCAATGGGACTTACGACTGTCATATTAACTTCAGCCGGGACCGACAATTTAACGTGCCCATCCGATAGCACGGAAGTGACTTGTTCAAAAACTTTTGCTGATGAGCGGGTTTGAACCGGGGATCTGTAGGCTGCTACGCAAGCACTCTCCACTAGACCACGGATCACTATTACATTTTTCTATTGTAGATTATTAGAGTTGCTATACTAACAATATCAGCAGGGAACTATAAAACTAAATTCAATCTATATTTGCTTTAAATAGACCTTTATGAAGCTCGGGTTACTTGCTAGTCTATATCATATAAACAAAATAACTGGCTTATACACAAACGGAAATTCACGAATGACGCTTCATCACGTCTGAACTACTCAACTCATTAACTTGAAATTTTGCATATAAATTCTCAACTAACTGAGGATGGATTTAGGCCTATTTACAATTCTCCACGATCTCATTACGTCAAGTTTTCAGTTTGTCAAGTTTCGCCTGCTAGTCTGTAAAAAAATAAATTCAATTCAAAGTCAATGTGTGAACATTCCCATAACAACCCATGTTATTTTTTTTACAGTAATTGTAAAGCGTTTGATATAGGAAAAGTGTCTCGGGATGGTATCAGACCGATGATAATGTGGAATCGGAATACAGATGGAAACGGATCTCCTACTCGCTCATTAATGACACAACAACAACTCGACCAGTGTTTCGATCAACATTTCGATATTCAAATTTGTGGGGTGGGTACCCAAATCAAATCAAATTTATTCACCTAAAGTTTCAATACAAATATACCGAATTTATTTATCACATTCCTCGATCACCATATCAGATTAATGATTGGTAGAGAATCAACAGGATAAATTCAAAACTGTTTCTCTCTATTTTGATAGAAATAGTCAAAATAAGGTTATGAAAACACCTTTATTAAGATCACAAAAATCTACAGTCAAAATATACATTATATTGCCGCATGATACAATAGAACACAGCTAATCCAAATTATCCATTTATCCGTTGTGACAATGTTATGCTTCCGGTACATCTTCTTTCTCTTCTTCTTCTTCTTCTTCTTCTTCTTCTTCTTCTTCTCTTCTTCTTCTTCTCTTCTTCTTCTTCTTCTTCTTCTTCTTCTTCTCTTCTTCTTCTTTTTTATGTCTCAGCATTTTCTTTTTCTTTGTCTTCTTATTTTTTCCTTTCTCCTCTGCCGTTAATCCATACCTTCTGTTTTTAAAACCATGTCTCCGGATTCATAATAATATAGAAGTTGACTTTCTACAGCTGTGGTTTTCAAACATAGGCACTTATTAAAGAGTGAGTCATATGTATGGGAACCCTTCAATGAGTTGGAGACTGTTGTAGATATAATACTGTAACTTTCAGAACAAGTTATTGATCGAATACTCTAACTTTTGACATACAACTGAATTTCAACCCCTCATAAGGGGGTGACTAAGGGGTTGTAACTCGAATATTTTAATTGTAAACACCCATTGAGTGGTACATCATTTTAAAGGCCTTTTTGAAACAAAGAAGATGGCATCAATAAAAATGTTCTATGATGTTTGTATCCCAAATAGATGGAATACAATAATTTCTCCAAAAACTAAAACTTCAATCAGCTGCCATTTTGGATAAAAGTATCATAGAACATTTTTTTTGATGTCATCCTTCTTGTTTTAAAGAGGCCTTTGAAATGATGAACCACTCAATGGGTGTTCAGATTTAACATAGGCTATTCGAGTTACAACCTTAAAGTCATCCCCTTATAAGGGGTTCTAATTCAGATGTACGTCAAAAGGTGGAGTATTCGACCAATAACTTATCCTGAAAGTTGATGTATTATATCTACAACAGTCTCCAACTTATTGAAAGGTTTCCATACATATAACTCACTTAACTCATTCTCTTCCACACACAGGCTTTGCCTTTGTGGAGAGTTTTCATGAAGTTTTTTGAAATATAATGTTGTATTTTCTGGGGCTACGATATAATAACAACTAGATTTAGTTATAGTGATTAATTTTTTAGTTCAACTGTAAGTTTTATTCATGATTGTTTGGTTGCAGAGGATGTAACGTTGTTGTATAATATCAATATTTGTACCCTGAAATCATGATAATAAAAACCAATTTGATTTGATTTGATTTGATGTCACTGTATATTGTAATATATTACTAATTCATAATATATAAACTATAAACAATTAACAACAGTTACAAATTTTTTTCAAAAAAACAATTCGAATGATATTTTCATCTTATTCTATAATATCAGCCATCTCCACCTCCTCTCATTGTCCCTTCCCCAGCTCTTCATCATCCAGCACCAAAGCCTCTATAATTCGTAGTAAACGCATGGTCCCTTCAACCTTCAATTACGAATTAAACCTCTATATTTCGTAGTAAACGCTTGGTCCCTTCAACTACGAATCAAACCTCTATAATTCGTAGTAAACGCTTGGTCCCTTCAACTAAGAATCAAACCTCTATAATTGAAAATAAAAGCTACCATATTCTACAACCATGAGTTTCAGCCAATCAGATTTCGTGAGTTATTTTGTTCAATCATGGGGAAGATAATAGCATTGATTATTCGGATGTTGGTTCAATATATTTAAATACTAGGTTATCGTATAATTTTATAGTGTACATTCTAACAGGAATAATACCGTATCATCTTAACTTGATACACAACACCATAATTTGATACTAAACGTCCAAACTGATTGATTTCTACTGACCATGGGATTCTTATGCTATCTTTTCTCTATGATAAAACCTTTAAAAACGTCAACCTGTTGCCTTGAAAATGTGCAACAACAGCAAGAAACATGTCGACAGAATAAAGATATGTGAATTTTTTCACAAAAAAGAATCTTGCTTTCATCTTATATCCGGAAACAATTTAGCAAAAGCACGGGGTTGGAAAAGGATGGAGCTATCTGCTTTGTCTAACGACAGAATCTGTTGCATTGATAAGGATAGCAAACCAATGTTAATGTGATACATTCACTATAAAGAGAATTGCACTGTTTTATATTTGTAATCCAGTTCATGTATCTTTGTTGATTGGAATCTATTCATCAATTTTTTTCAGATGGTTTTACTAGACCTGTTCCTGCTGCAAACTAGTGAGTTTTGATTATATTTTACAGTTCTTTACTCAATTTCCACTTCTTCTTCTTCTTCTTCTTCCCCTTCCCCTTCTCCTTCCCTTCTACTTCGTCTTCTTCTCATAGATTTCACCTCCTGTATTATGTTAAATTAACTTCATTAAGAGCCGATTTCCGAGCTCGGGATTTAGCCAAGTTCTAGACTTTAAACAGCTGGAGTAAGAGAAATGGCTTTCCGAAACGGGGCGTAGTTGCAGTTTGTATGATAATCTTTTTTTTCTCATTTCTTTAATATTGAAAAATCTGGTGTGGCGCACTCACACAACCTTCCTTGCCGTTATGAGAATTTATCACCTGCTAGTGTTCACGCGCATCTCAAGTCTACTACTCAAAGATTCAAGCCAGCTGGTGACAGGACAATAACGCTAGAGACACACGAAGTCTGCTATTTCTTCATAGTGAATGATTCAGTGGCCAACAGTTTGCAGTTGAAATAATAACTTTTTCTTGAATTTCGAGCTCATTTTAAATTTCAAGTGAAAATGTTACTGGTAATTAATTGTAGAGATTTTCATGCTTATTCTTTTCCACTTTGATTTTTTTGTTTAAATTGTATCTGGAGTCTGATAATTGGGAATCTTAAATCAAACTTTGCATAGATGGGGCGGAGCTCCTGGAATTTTTACAGTTACAGACGTAGCAGTTGATAGAGCTTATCAATGGCTATTGTAGATATAAATTTGATCAAAATCGTTGAAGCCATTTTCGAGAAAATCCTTATATTGTAAGGACCTTAAGTTCCAAATTTCAAGTCATTCTGTTAATTGGGAGATGAGATATCGTGTACACAGACGCACATACACTCATACACACACACACACACACACACACACACACACACACACACACACACACACACACACACACACACACACACAAATTGGGGTACCTTAATTTTTTCGGAAAGCAATACTTTCCTTACCTATGGTAATAGGGCAAGGGAAGTAAAAACGTTTTTCTTGACAAAATGAGAAATTCCTAAATAATTTGAAATAGCTGAAACTTTACACTTTTTCACTTTATTTCATTTTGTGTTTATTTTTTAGTTTTTTTTTTTGAAATTTAATTTAAACGTGGACTGCGACTACGCCCCGTTTCGGAAAGCCATTTTTCTAACTCCAGCTGTTTAAAGTCTAGAACTTAGCCAAATCCCGAGCTCAGAAACCGGCCCTTAATGAAGTTAATTTAGGTACCATAATACATATACACTCAGTATATGGTTGTATAATTGAATCTTATCTAAATACTCAAGTCTAAAAATCGAAATGAAGTATAAATAAACAAACATAGGCCCTAATGTCGACTTTGCTAAAAGTTCAAGTTACTAAAATGGAAATGACAATAATTCACAATATTTATAAGCAAGTCCTACTGCTCAAAGAACAGTAGACCTCGCGCAGCTATACACCACAGCCTCCTCTAATAATGTCCATCAGAGTAAATTATGTCCTGTTTTGTTGTGTTGGCGAGATATCAGTGTGAAAACGGCTAATGGCTGTTGGGGTTGGTGTATGGACAATTCCAATCATCTACTATCAACAGAAGCTAATTTCCTACAGGACATACTGAAAACTGTCCAACTCAAGTTGAAAGTAGAGAACGGTAGAGAGAAAACGCTAAGCTACATTGAACCATTAATTGCATGCAATTAATAATCCACTCGACAGCTGATTAATCATGAATGATTTTTACAGTAATATTGGACTATGGAGGAAATTCCTTCTTCTTTTATATTATGCTTGAAATGATGAATTTCAAAAAACCTTTTTATATACGTCAACGCGCGATTCAAAAACGAACATACTTGTCGAATTTCATGAAAATCATCTATTTTGAAGCATCGTCATAAATGCGGATAATTGACCGAGCAAAGTGAGTCCAAGATTCAAGTCGACGGTTTGGCATTTCTCTTAATGATTGAATTTTTATATGTTGTGCATTTACGGCGAAACGCAGTAATAGATTTTCATGAAATTTGACAGGTATGTTCCTTTTTCAATTGCGCGTCGACGTATATACAAGGTTTTTGGAAATTTTGCATTTGAAGTATAATAGAGAAGGAAAAAGGAGCCTCCTTCATACGCCAATACTAGAGTAAAAATCAGTCTATAAAATTATTTATCATAAATCAGCTGACAAGTAATTACACAGATATGTGGAGAAGCTAGTCTATTGCTGTATTTCCATAAGGTCTATAGTTTCAATCAGCTACTTGTGGATGAGAATACTGCGTGAGGTCTACCGTTCACAGAACTACTAGTATAAACATGAATACATAAAGAGAAATGCAAAACCATTGACTCGAATCTTAGAGCTCACCTCGCTCGGTCAAAAAATATTATAAATATCTTGTTCAAACCAAAGTCTGACTTTTTTGTTCACTCTCACAATGGAGGCAGTTATTCTACTCTATGATTCCAATATTGCACTAGATAAAATATGTTGCTATTTTCTCAGTGAGGGAGCATTTCGAGAGATAAATTATATGCCTGATATGATTCGAATCACGAATGTAACACATGGATCCGAGTATGGCAATACTTATGAGATAGGCTCAAGATGGGAATACGAGCTAGAAGCTACTGCTGACGCGGTGTAAGTATAGATCTATATTTCTCACTACTTTCGAGACAGCCCTCGTATTCCTGATCCTATAGTGAGGTCCATGTAATAATGGCAGTATTGAATTTATTTATTTATAGTTTTCACAAAGAAGCACTGTTTGGGAGTAAAAAACTAAGGAAACTCCCAAATTTAAAAAACTATTTTCCTCCCAAATTTAGATAACATTTTAAAAGTCCGAAATAGGGTTATGATTTCACATTTCTAAAATTCAGTCCATGTTCACTCAAAAACAATAGAAACTAAGAATTTTAGATTTTTAAAATACATAATAAAAAATATATTAAATGCAAATTACCATTAACTGAAAAATAAATGAATTAACATTGGTGTTGCTATCTTTGTCAACAAAGTACATATTGCTCTCCTTTTCTAGCTTCGCGACGTTGCCAGATCGTTTCTTAACAATGTAGAAGTTCTGACATTATTTTTATAAATAACGGTTTGCCTAGCTTGGCTGCAATCGGTAAAGCATGAGTGCAAAAATATATAAGTCTGATAGTGGTTCTTAGAATGTAACTTAGATAAAGTTCTTATAAGTTCGCTCAGGGGTTCTTGCAGTTTACTGCTCTTGGACAATTTATTTAAATCTTTGGAATGTATTATTTCCAGAGATTTAATTAACAATGCAATATATTGCTGAGTAAACCAGCTTATTCTATTAATAATAAAATCGGATGGTAACTTTCTTGATAATTCAATATTGATAATTCGATAAATAATGAATATGAGATTGGTCATGCATGGGATTGGGGAATCAAATGAAGGATACACCATAAAAAATTTGATACATATATTGTATAAATGAATATCAAAAACCAAATAAATCTGGAAACATATAGAGCAACAAGCACACACAATAAATATAGGAACAAATATATCAAAAATAAAATATCACAGATTGGCTCACTACTTTTTAGCTCTTTAGCACGAAACGTTACCATGTGCTTTAATTCATTAATAATATGCATTTATTTTCATGCATCTTATGTATCGACTTGCTGCTGCTTGTCGATTTAAAAATCTCACCATATATATCTTCTTCCCAAAAATCATAAAAATAATCAATTGATAGATAATAAATTATAAATATATCAATATCTATAGGTCTCAGAATATTCCTCAATAATATATATATATATATATCTCTTAGAGCTTAAGGTTCGGCCTCTGATGGAAGTAGATAAATCAATTTATCCAGTGAATAGGAGCTACATTATATCTTTACAAATTGTTAAATAAAATCAATGATTAAGTGAGCATATGTATATTATAAGATTGAAATAAAATATTCCTTTCATCTGTGCACCTTTGGATATGTAAGTTTGATACAACCCTTATCTAATAAAATATATTTTTTGTACCTTCTTAAGACTTGCGCAAGTTTTATAATAATTTTTAATATTTATAACCTTTCCGACAAGCTAGCTTTTTATATTTGTTTCACTCGAAGCACTGAGGGCGCCCCAACTTCATATATTTTGACAATTTATCACTCACATGCTGAATTTTTGCAAGATGTTGGCGGCGATCCAAATTTCCTGGTCGTCCTGGATTTTTGGTGGCCGAAGTCATCTTCTCCAAGGGAATGAATAAATGTTAAATGACTTTCGCTTTAATGCAGCATCACTAAGTCTTATAAAAAATTAATTAAAGAATTTAAACTTTAAGTCTTTCAAAAGTACAATTTAACAAAGGGTCTTGTGCTCTACAAATTTTAGTGTCGTTCCATAGTGGCATCTGGCAGGCAAGTGGGCAGGTTCTACTCTTATTTCTACAATTTTCATTTCCAACTTACAAATTTACATATATTTAAATGATTTACTAATATGCCATTAAAAAGATCAAATAGTCCGTGCCAATCTACTAAATTATTGCCTATATCTTAGGTATAATATTTCATAATTACTTGGACCATATCTGATACATAAACTGAGTAGTGATAATTTATAAATTCTTATCATTTATAGAAATATTTATATATACATTTGAATCGGTTCTCTATTGCTGCCCATCGATTACTGCAATTTGATTGGTTCATGCAAATTCATTAATGTATCCATGCGCCTAGGAATATCCTACTTCCTTAATATTCTAATTTATTTTTATTTGGTGGTTTATGTATATTCATTACAGATAATAATTTTTTTTGGGGGGTTTATAAGTTGTTTCTCCCTCTACAACAATTAGCCATGTGCTTTCCAAAGTCCTCCAGTTGCATACCATTTGTTTACAATAAATTTTTGCCAAGGTGTCTGGCTAGATTTGATCGATTATTAGGTCGCCGATCAGTAGGTATTTTAAGCCTAATCTCAAATTTTTCAATACTTTATATAATATAATAAGTAGCAAATACCTTTCTTTTTCTATTTGGCTGTTCTAATTTTAGCCATGGTACCCGCCATTATCTAATTGCTCAATTGTTGTTATCGCATTTGGCGATAATAGACTAGCTATTTCACTTCAGACCTATAACATTCTTCCAAATAGCGATTTTACTTGCCTATCACATTTCAATATGTTACAAAGTATAATCACTTAACAGGCTATTCAATCTCAATCATCAAAACTTATTATTCAATCATTGAAAAATATATTTTCTAGAGGAGTAAAATATGACTGATTATTTTGAGGGCCTCTAACATGACCCAATGACTATCCTTAGGCAGCCAGGACCAATGATTTAACCTGTCCATCAATGTTGATTCCATTATATTTTTTGCAAGTTGATGCTGATAGCTCAGATTTGTCAATTTTGATTCATTAATAATGTAAAATTTATATTAAAAATGTACAATTTCTTCATTTGTCTTGAAGGAATTGCGGAAAATCTGTGGGTAGAGACTATAATGAAAATTATGCTACTAAAGTCTCATTTGTAAAAGATAAAAAATGGACTGTAATAAGCGACTTGAGAGGTTCAGGACATTTCACCAATGTACAACAGACAATTTACAACTGCAAACGTGGAGAGGTAAGTGGATCTTCTCCCTTTTCCTCTGTATTACAGAAAAATGAATGTCATCTTGCGGGAAGATTTGTGCCATCAAATTGTATATCCATAGAGAAATGATGGCATAAGAAGATGGTATATGTCGTTTATGTCCCAAATTTCAAGTTGAATTTTGTCAACTCAAGCCGATTTCTGTTGACTACTGTCTATTATTACTGTTTTGTTGGGTTGAGAGTGTGAGAATGGCACAGTTTGAGAGACTACCATCGTAAGGCTATAGATTATAGTTACACACTCAACGGTTTTTGGACGTACGATTTTTTGCCGTCCTTATAAACTCTATTAGATTGAACAGATGATGTTTGTCAAGTTCCTTTTTAATCAGCTAGAACTTTGTGGAAATATCACAGAATCATAGGGCAACATAATGTGTAAGAATTCTTTATCAAAATAACGGGACGGGGAAAATGTCTCCATATATTGGTATTTGGGTCATTTTTATCTGACCTACAGTTATATTGTAATTGATAATTATGTTTGTCAATGTCGAGACTTTTTCAAGCAGAAAACATGAAATTTTCGACATGCTGGAAACTTTATCGTTTCGAATGATAAGTAGATGGTGAAAGCAAAAAAGTTTCGATATCCCATGATTCTGAGAGAAGTGATAGGCCTATTTAAAACAAATACTAATTTTTGTGTTGTTTCCAATTTCATCAAAAAAGTTAAACTTCCTTTTAATCCTCCAACCCTGAAACTTTTCTAGCACTACTGGGATATTGGGGATGATATTCTACATTCAATTCTGATGTTAAATATTGGAAATTTGAGAGAGTCGAAATTTTACATGATTTGGCAATCCTGTACTTTGTTCGGATGGAGGGCCACGTCTCAACTTATTTTATACAAACTATAACAAAGAATGGGCCTGACCTTTGGAACATGAACGATCTATTCCATAGGATATTTTGTCTCTATGGTTGAACAATGACAAAGGACACTTTTAATGATTAATGTATATTTTATGAGTGCAGTAGTGGAGTGCTCATGAGGTCTTCACCAGAACAAAATAATGACTCCAGTCCATTGATGCTCATTTACTTATGTTTTCCAGCAGTTGGTATTCCTGAGAGTTGTGAATGAGTTTGTTGAAGGTATACTGACCGTGTCTCCTTACATATATCATCATGATGGCGTTGAAGTTGGTACATTTGTTTACCCAGATTTGAAGAGAACACTAAAAATTCGTGAAGTGAAATTCATTGACCCAAATACGGATAAAATATTGAGATATGGTGAGTGAAATCACTTTTTCTCAATAATGCATGAGTTTGGAAGATGAGCGCAGAATTAAAACAAAATTCAAATTTAGAATGCAAAATCAATTTATCTGTCATTATATTACAATCAAGAAGACAAAATGCTGTGAAGTATGAATAAATGCATGAGCATCTGTCTGTCTGTAGTTTTCTGCTCGTAAGCAGGTCCTTCTATATGGCAGCAGTCCTCCACTCTCTTCTATTCTCTGCCAGTCGCTTCGTTGCATAGTAGCTCATCCTCTCAATCCATGAGCATAATAGTGTTTCATCACAATTATCTCAATATAACATTAAATATGAGATAACTTTGATATAATGTAACGTAGTTGAGGAATTTGTATAATTCACTACTTGATCTAAAATTGGTGCCCTGATCTCTTCTATCTATAGACCTTGGATTGTATTTCTTTTTTCATCCAATTTAAAAAAAAAACAACTGCACATAGGGAACTAATCATATCGACTGTTTATCAAAAGTATTCTAATACACAATTTTTTGTAAAATTATATTCTCTTCCTTACTTTTACTCACTTTCACATGCAATGGTAACTGTACAAAAAAATTAATGTGTGACTCGTGAGTAAAGTGTTTTGTTGCTGCACTCGAAAAACTTTTTCTACTTGCCTTTGGCTCGTGAAAAAACTGTTTCTCTCGGTGCAGCAATTCCTTTTTTTATGCACTAGAATAAAGCTACTCTAGTACTATTATTTTATTAAAATACTATTATACTATTCTGTACAGGGTGTCTGATAAGTCACTCCCTATTTTTATACAGCTATAATTTCTTTACTCATGAACCAATTTTGTTAGAACTATATTTGTTAAATAGAGCGCTCCTTGAGGTTGTGTTTTCATTTGTTCCAGTTTGAAAATGCCCGTCTCTTGACTGTGGAAGAATGAGCCAAAATAGCAGCTCGTTATGTGATCTGAGGATCTGTGGTGCAAGTACAAAGATGCAGTGGAGGGCTGAACGAGGGATCCATTCAAAAACTGTTGAAAATTCTCATTCCAAATTACTAACAACAGGGAGTGTTGCAGATGTAAGACGATCAGGAAGTCCATCAACGTCAAGGACAGCAGAGAATGTTGACATAGTTCGTGAAATGTTCATGAGAAGCCCTAAGAAATCTTGGCGTCAAGGATCTCGTGAAAGTGGTCTTTCACGATACTCTGTTGCAAGAAATTGTTTCTTAAGGAAGATCCCAGTGTTTTTGCATCCAGTGTTGCATGGATCCCTCGTTCAGCCCTCCACCACCTTTTTACTCGCATCACAGGTCCCCAGAACTCAAAACTCTGTAGTACTATTACAATTATTCTAGTTCATTATTCATTATTATAGTTACTGTATTGTGATATTTGTTTCAATTGTATTGATTTTTTCAGTTGGCGAACTGTATGTTGTGACAGAAATTAATCCCATTGTTGGAAGACTATATGATGGAGCAGCGAGTTTGAGAGAAGAAAAATTGTGAGTGGAAATCTCTGAATAACTGGATTTTTTCCTAATTCAAATAATTATTAAGAATAATTTCATAATTGAAATAAAATATTTTGTTATAATTGATTATATTCCCACATTGTTGAAAAACAATCTGGCAGCATTGCAGAGGTGGAAGAGGATAGCACTATCTGCTTTGTGGAATGATAGACAAGGATAGCTATGATAACATTAAAAATACTCCCATTATAACGTGGACCTCACTATAGCTAATAATAATAATAATAATGAAGTTGAAATGTGATAATAATAATTGACCGAGCAACGTGAGGTCTAAGATTCAAGTCAATGGTTTTGCATTTCTCTTTATGTTCAAATGTTTATATGTTGCGCATTTACGGCGAAACGCGGTAATAGATTTTCATGAAATTTGACAGGTATGTTCCTTTTTAAATTGCGCATCAACGTATATACAAGGTTTTTGGAAATTTTTCATTTCAAGGATAATATGAAAGGAAAAAGGAGCCTCCTTCATACACCAATATTGGAGTAAAAATCAGACTATAAAATCATTAATTATAAATCAGCTCTTGAGTGGCGACATGCCATGACACATGCAATTCAATATCTCAATGTAACTTGGTAAAAAATCAGCTTCTGTGTAGACTACCTATTAATTGCATGCCTCATTGAATGCAATTTTCATGAAGTATTAAATGAACTATTGATTGCATGCAATCAATAACTGAAATAACATAGTATTGTCTCTTGAAATTTCTCTACTTTGAACTTGGGCTGTCCTGTTGCCAGTATAAGGAGATTGGCTTTTGATGTTAGCATTTTTGATACACCAACCCCAAGAGCCATCAGCCGTTTTCACACCAATATCTCACCGACACGACATACAGACTGGATATACTCTAATGGACAGTATAAGAGGAGGCTGCGGTTTTTAACTGCGCAAGGTCTACTGTTCACAGAACTACTAGTATAGATTGACCTGGTTGGTTCAGGACTGGTTTCTGGTGTCCATAACTGAACAATTTCAGGAGTAGTTATGAAGTACCGGTGCTGCGAGACTTTTTTACAACTTTCCTCCCCTCACCACTCCCACCACACCCATCCTGTGTACCCCCCACCACCACCCCGCTCCTGTCGCACCCCCCCAGCCACTTAGAAGGAGAACCTCTCTTTCACTCTCTCTCTCTCAGAGAGAGAGAGAGAGAGGTTCTTCTCCTGAGAGGCTGGGGATGTGCGGCATGAGCGGGGGAGGTGGGGGTACACAGGATGGGTGCATAGGTGGGGGGAGGGGGGAAAAGTTGTAAAAAAGTCTCGCAGCACCGGTACTTCATATCTACTTTCAGGGCCTCTGACATGACCTTAAGACTTATTTTTAGGCAGCCGGGACTGATGGCTTTATGGTTTTATCGTCATTCAACATGATAACAGTTTTCTCAACATATTTATCTTGTTGAACATTGTTCAATATATTCTTATTACTGTTTTTCCTGAGTATGTTATCAATTGTGACTTCTTGGACAGAGAAATGCCTGCCTATGACAAGCTATCACCAGCTACAGCTATGGATGTCTATTCATTGGATATGCTGAGGTCATTCATGAAGAGAAAGATGCCCGACTCTAGACTACCAGCTGTTAATTACCAACATGATAATAAATATTGGATACACATTAATGGAGGATACATAACCGGCCCCAGTGTCTATCAAGTTGGCAGACTCTGGGATGAAGTGTATGTGGCTGACAACAGAGATCCTTTAATGTAAGTAGTGTCCTTCTCCTCCTCCTCCGGTATGGTTTGTATATACATTTATATACATTTATATACATGTATATACATTTCATGTATATACATGAAATACCGGAATGGTTTGTTGAGTGCAGCAGAGGAACTTTGCGCACGTATTTCACATTAAGTTTTTCCTACAGTTACCATTGAATATGAAAATTGAGTGATTATGGGTAAAATTGCCTGAAATCCATCAAATGTATATCTGTGTAATTTTATTATTAATAAATAAAATAGAATGTAGTATGTGTGTTTGAATGGCGGCTGTGTGCTGTCAACTGCTGTCATCTACCACAGTCCACCCCATCAAGATTCTTATAACGTGCACCAGTGACAGTTACCAACTTAATTCGGATTTTGCTGCACTGGTGCTCCATATAACCTACTAACTATTTTGTGTTGCCATGTTGCAAATCTGGAGTGCAGGAAAAAATTGTCCCGCACTGGAGCGGAAAAGTGATTCTTTGCGTTCTATAATCAGTGCAGCAATGGCCACTTTTCAATGTAACTGTAGGAAAAATATATTGCAGCCGGTTGCGATGTATTTTGAGCATTATTCAAATGGTCTGAAACCGGTAGGCTGGGGGCTCTAGCCAATGACTGGAGGGGGACTGGAGTGATCCGCAAGCCTTCTGCGCTACATATTCATATTGAGCGTCATACTCAACATTGTTGGTGCCTTCTGAGAAACAGGGCTCCAATAAGTTACTTAGTAGCTACTTGAGAGAGCTTGAAATTGCCAACTAATGAATGATAATATTCAGAGTTTTTTGGAGGACCAGCCAACAAATTAATGCCGGCAATAATGATTATGAAAAATGTCTGACTTATGTGCAGTGAGAAGTTTCTGGAACTAGGAGCAGAGCCTAGGAAGTTGCACATAGATGTTGAGTTGGACATCAATGTAGGGTGTAGATTGAAGAAATTCATAAGATCCATGTAAGTTATCGGAGATTCCCTAGCTCAATGGGGAAACCAGATCTGGTATTGGGAAACTCTATTTTAGAAATAATTTGAAGCACTGAAACTCATAGAAGTTGAGTTGATCAAGCAGCAACAGGCATTGAGATTGCAATACATTTTCACAAAAGTAGATAAACTGTAATACATATGAGATAACTGATTAAGGTTCACACAGTTAGTAAGAATCTTTTAGTGTACTGTGACATGAATAATGACATGAAAACCGAACAAAAAGTTGATAATATGTGAGGAGCAAACTGTGACGTCCTGCATGTTTTACATTGCAACAAACGAGAGGGAAGGATGTGGAAGTGAACCAGGGCCACACACGAAGAAACAGAAAGATCCAAGGCTAACTAAATCTTTCGTCATTGCAGTAGCAGTGAGCACATGGCGAATTCAAACTTCAGGCATCGGCGGGAAATTTGAAGACAATGGCTGGAACAATCATATCCTTATCGGTCTTTTTTTAATTTTGGAGTTTTTGAACATAATTTCGGGTTTTGAAGCCTGCAAATGTACATTTAAGAGTTAAGATTATTTTTATATTTTTAGTCCAATTCCTCTACTCATCGCCGCATCAAACGATGACCAGACGCCACGCCACTGGTGACCTGGCTGGTTCAGTCAGGTGTTAAGAGTTTTCAGGTCGCAACTGATCATTTTCAGGGCATTGGACATGACCTAATGTTGCTTTTAGGGCAACCGGGACCGATAGCTTAACGTGTTCATTAGAAACAGGAAGCCCTCTCTAATGACTGTCTAGGACAGAAAAGCAATGTTAATCATCCTCGTTAAGTCAGTGGTGCTGACTTTAATAATGTAAAATCATAAAATAATAATAATTACAAAAATGCTTAATTTTATTAAGTTAAGAACATTTTAAATTAAGAAGTGATAATTCCGAAAGGTTTTTAAAACACAAAATCACCTCCACTACAGCACAGAAATGAGACTAGCATTTCATTATTATTTTTGTTGTATTTTTGTTAATCGCAAATCAACATTGTGAGTGATTTTTTAAAGATGGATTTCGACTTGTAAATTATTGTGGAATTTGCAATTTATTTTGAATTGTAGCTGTCTACAGGACCGATGGAACACAAAGACGGTATTTGAGAACTATGAAAAATACCAAAATTACAATTACATTCTCCCCAGAGTGATTGAGTTCTATGGAGGAAAGATGTACGAACTTGACCTTCATTCCATAAGGCAATTAATATCAGCAATTGGCCTCAGAGTTTGGATATGCACTAACGAGAAGGTATTTCACTCCCAATTATTAAACGAAAATCAAAATTGAACACTGTAAATCACCCCGAAGACATTTACTGTGATTTACAGCATTTAATTTTGATTTTCGTTTAATAAATACTTTATTTATTGATCTATCAGCATTTGTATGAATGCAATGTCTTATTGATTTCCATATGTCCAATTATTTGTTAGTTCATTAATTCATATTTCAATTTATTCTTATTGACAGTGGATACAAAAGAAATGAATTTGATAATACTTTCTATAGTTAGACTCATGTTTCAAAGTCAGCTTCAGATTTTAAATTTATTTTTCCATCCTTGTCTGTCATTGAACAAAGCAGATAGCTCTATCCTTCTCCATCCTTCACACCATTGCTAAATTGTTTGTATACTATGTAGAAATATAATGAACTAACCGATTATTTAATCTCAATTGATAATATTTATTATAATAATTTTATTCGTATGTCTTTTATTGGTCCTGATAGAAGTTCCACCTCGCCTGAATATAATTAAGCCATCAATGGGCCTAACGACTGACATACTTCAGCCTGGACAGCCAATTAACATACCCATCCGATGATACTTATTATCAATAAATGGTTGTGGACCCCCCAAACAAGTTTGACATAGTTGGATAATTCAAAACAAGTCGACAAAAAGTAGAAAGAAACTGTTAAATCACACTATCTAATATCATCTAGTTTGAAAATCTATACAGAATCAAACGGCTTTACTAGCCAAATTTCGAAATTTTCAAAATTGTAAGCCCATCGAATCGGAACTTTCAGAGTAGGCTATTGATTATTGATTTATTAAAAAACAAGCAGGTGTAACCCGTGCTTCTCAAGGATTTGTGGGAAACACAAATAGACTGAATTTAATTTATAGTTCCATATGCTGAAAATTAGAATATTATCCTATCATATTCACTTCAATGAAAAAATAAATTGTAAAAATACAAAAATTGAATAAAATATGTGTTAAGCTGCGTTTACACTAAAGTTATTAACGAAATGTTTATTTTTCCCTCCTTATAGATTCTATTAGATTAAGGCTGTTCGGTGCCCTATTACCATAGGTAAGGAAAGTATTGCTTTCCCAACAAAATTAAGGTACCCCAATTTCTAAATTTCTATATGTTTAAAGGTCCCCTGAGTCCAAAAAAGTGGTTCTTGGGTATTGGTCTGTATTTATGTGTGTGTGTATGAGTGTTTGTGCATCTGTGTACACGATATCTCATCTCCCAATTAACGGAATGACTTGAAATTTGGAACTTAAGGTCCTTACAATATAAGGATCCGACACGAAAAATCTTGATCAAATGCAATCCAAGATGGCGGCTTAAATGGAGAAAATGTTGTCTAAAACAGGGTTTTTAGCCTGTCTCAAGTCAAAGATCTGAGCCAGCTGGTGACAGGTCAATAACGCTGGATACACACGAGATCTGCTATCTCTTCATAGCGAATGATTCAATAGAATCGACAGTTGCCAACAGTTTGCAATTGAATAATTACATTTTCTCAAATTTCAAGCTTATTTTCAATCTCAGGTGAAAATGTAACTGGACATTAATTGAAGAGATGTTCATGCTCAATCGTTTCCACTAGGAATTTTTTGTTTAGATTATATCTGAGACCTGATAATTGGAAATCTAAAATCAAACTTTGCATAGATGGGGCGGAGCTCCTGTAATTTTTACAGATATGGGACTTGTGGCAGCTTACCAATGACTATTTTAGGTATAAATTTGATCAGAATCATTGGAGCCATTTTCGAGAAAATCGCAAAAAACTCTGTTTTTGACAACATTTTCGCCATTTTAGCCGCCATCTTGAAT